>NC_052626.1:36449011-36752041 GCF_016161935.1 Mauremys reevesii | reverse complement strand
TCCCCTCTCAGGTGAGCAGTCTAACCATGGAGTTATGGGATATTTTGATGGGGAAATCTCTCAGTCTCTCCTGTTGAAGATGTTGCATTCTGGACCAACTGTGTTTCCAGTTTGGCTAATCCCAGATGCTTGAGCCGATTTCTGTGTGGGAGAAGGAAGGTATAGGAGGGGGTAACTATGCCTGTCTGGCATCTGCTAAATAAAACATCCATCAGCTCAAACACCCCTATCTCCAGCTTAGCAGTTTCAATTATTTTCTCTGCAAAGACACAGGCCTCCCAAACATCTTTTCAGTTTCTCAAAAAGAACTGCTATAAACACCTAGCCTTCTTACTGAGAGAGCTGTAGTTTTCTGAAGTAGATTGGTCTCTCCCTTCATTGGTGGAGATAATACTTTGCTCATAATTAGTTGCCTTATTGACTCCTGCCATGTCATTCTTGCTGCTGCCTTCTTGTCACAAGCATCACTGATTGACTTCTTTCTGCCTTTGCCTTATTGATTTATCAATGGCACCATCAGTCTTCCTCAAGGAAGCTGACAAGTCAGCATTAGACACTCCTTTCCTTGCCAGACTTTGCAGCTTGTCTTCAGCCACGTGAGAGCCTTAGACCTTTGCCAGGTGACCGATGCTCTGGATTGCTATAGCTAGATTTCAGATTCTGCACCATGTGTCTGGAAAGCAATGACAAATAATTAGCAAACATGGGAAGCCTGTGGGTAGCCTTTCTCTGGCAAGGCAACTTTAAAGCCACAGGTAGTTATGAGATGGAACTAGATTCTTCTCTGTATTGTGAACCCTTAACAAAATAGTTAGCTATTTTCAGATAGTAGACTGTGAAATCTTTATTAATGGTGATGATCACAGAATTAGGACCCAGAAAAGACCTACTCAGTCATATAATCCATCCCTCTCTCAGTACAGAATTCTTCCCTATTATACATTTATTACCGTTTTATATAGTCTAGATCTAAGTGGTTCAAGTGATTCAGCTTCCACCACTTCCCCTGGAAGTATCAGAGGGGTAGCCGTGTTAGTCTGGTTCTGTAGAAGCAGCAAAGAATCCTGTGGCACCTTATAGACTAACAGAAGTTTTGCAGCATGAGCTTTCGTGGGTGAATACCCACTTCTTCGGATGCAAGCAGTGGAAATTTCCAGGGACGGGTGTGTATATATAAGCAAGCAAGAAGCAAGCTAGAGATAACGAGGTTAGATCAATCAGGGAGGATGGGGCCCTGTTCCAGCAGCTGAGGTGTGAAAGCCAAGGGAGGAGAAACTGGTTCTGTAATTGGCAAGCCATTCACAGTCTTTGTTTAGTCCTAAACTGATGGTGTTAAATTTGCAGATGAACTGGAGCTCAGCAGTTTCTCTTTGAAGTCTGGTCCTAAAGTTTTTTTGTTGTAGGATGGCCACCTTAACATCTGCTATTGTGTGGCCAGGAAGGTTGAAGTGTTCTCCTACAGGTTTTTGTATATTGCCATTCCTAATGTCTGATTTGTGTCCATTTATCCTTTTCCAGTCTCTAAGGAAAAGGATAAATGGACACAAATCAGACATTAGGAATGGCAATATACAAAAACCTGTAGGAGAACACTTCAACCTCCCTGGCCACACAATAGCAGATGTTAAGGTGGCCATCCTACAACAAAAAAACTTTAGGACCAGACTTCAAAGAGAAACTGCTGAGCTCCAGTTCATCTGCAAATTTAACACTATCAGCTTAGGACTAAACAAAGACTGTGAATGGCTTGCCAATTACAGAACCAGTTTCTCCTCCCTTGGCTTTCACACCTCAGCTGCTGGAACAGGGCCCCATCCTCCCTGATTGATCTAACCTCGTTATCTCTAGCTTGCTTCTTGCTTGCTTATATATACACACCCGTCCCTGGAAATTTCCACTGCTTGCATCCGAAGAAGTGGGTATTCACCCACGAAAGCTCATGCTGCAAAACTTCTGTTAGTCTATAAGGTGCCACAGGATTCTTTGCTGCTTCCCCTGGAAGATTATTCCACACCTAATAGATTTCATTGTCTGGAAGTTTCTCCTGCTAATTCCTGATGTAAGAGGAAGAAAAGGCCTGGTGTTTCTTTCAGCCACCAGGCTCAGCTTGCAGCACCACCAATCTTCTGGCTTGTAAACCGAGAGGATTTTCTCTCTGGAGACCCTGAGAGTGAATATAGATCCCCGTGATGTAACTGTCACAGAGCCACTTTTTGGAGCATAAATCATTATCTTTTAAGGCCTTTGTTGGCTGGCTGGCTGGTTCTTTCTCCTTCTTACCATAGCTAAGGATCTGCCTACATGAAGGAAATTCACACCAATGTAACTACATAAGACTTGCTTATACCAATGCTGCTTAATCTAGCAACATGGCCAAGTAAGCTGCACCAGGGTAAGCGTTACAATTACATTGCTCTGATGCAATGTGTTTACATTGAGGTGTGTGCCCTGATATAATGACACTGATGCAAATTTCCTTCAAGCAGGCAAGGCATAAGAATGGACATTTCATTCACTGAAAGACTGAGGGTCTGATTCTCATGTACACTTAGGCCCAGTTTGCTGTTGAGAGTTGTACAAGACCAGTATAATTATTTCAGCTAAGAGTGGGATTCTTTTACCAAATAGTTATATCAGTACAAACACCTGAGTGGACACAGGTAGGTAGGGTTTGGTCCTGCTTTGAGCAGGGGGTTGGACTAGATGACCTCCTGAGGTCCCTTCCAACCCTGAGATTCTATGATTCTATGAGGAAGGTACCTTATGCCGATATAGCTTATTTCTCTTCCTCTGGGGAGAATAAGATGTACTGATAGGAGCACTTGTGTACCAATATAACCTCATCCACATTAGGGGTGTGGGGGGGATGTACTGCTTTACCTATGCTGGTATAGTTAAAGCAGTACATTTTTTATGTGTGGACCTAAGGCCCCTTTTACGCTGGCAGAGGACTGTATAGGAGCATTACTACAAATTAAAATCAGGACTGAGTATCTGTTGTTCCAGACTCAAGGCTTTCCAGACTGGCAGCAAAGCAAGGGCTTAGGGGATCATTCCTGGGAGTCTAAAGCTTTCATTCTAAATATCAAATAGCTGGCTGAATTCTCGCTATGAATAATCTATAGTGTCAAATCTGATCATCTGAACTATTTGTCAAACAACTGTAAATAACAAACAAACTAGTAAAAATCCTGATGGTGTTGTGGCTAATTTGCAATCCGAATAAAGGACTTCAATTGGTAGATAAATGACTAGCAATGAATTGTTCAGCAATGAATTGTTCAGCCAGGTCTGACTTTAACTGTGGAAAGAAATAAAAATCCAGGTTCCATTTAAGAAATCAAATTTGTTGGAAAGCAAAGGGAAGCAATGTAGCCGAGATACAAATCAATGTGGATTTTACACTGAGAGCATTCTCATTAGCAAATAAAATTTAAAATACAATTTTATCAGCAAATGCATTTTGTTGATGTGATTCCAAATGGAAGCTGATGTTGAATTGGCAGAAGGAAGTCTCTGGCTGGGTGCTATCAGAATTCTCACATATTTGCAATGTAAAAGTTGAACCCAGGGATCCGATGCTGCAGTTTTGACTCAGGAAGACAATGGGAATTTTGCCTGAATGAAGACCACAAGATCTGACCCTGAGATTGAATGACCGTTCAGGTTTCTGTTGTGTAGGACCAAAGAACAATGTTTCATGCCTCTTATTGTACGTCATAGGCATCTTGGTACCATGAGCATATGAATGAGAGCTGAATCCTGTACCCCACATGTCTTCACATCTGGTAAGGAGCTGGAGTTGATGCCTCCAGCCAACTGTGAAGAGTCATAGAGATTACGTGTAATTCTAGGAGCCAAATAATGGGTTTCAGGGGAAGAGGTGACACCCAACAACAACTGAGCCATTGTGCATGTCAGCAGGGTAGTCTGTAGCTAGTGATTGAAATATTTAGAACCCAATCCAACCCACAGGGGAACATCACCTATTGAGCCCAAAGCGACCGGATCATGTCTATGAAGGTGAGTGGGAAGCTGTCTGTGAGGGAGAGGATCTAAGCGTTTGTAAGACAAATTCTATCCTTGGTCACACTGTTGCCACAGCCCCTGCGCACAGCTCCAGTGGCATACCAGGCCAGTAAAGGGGATGCTGGAGAATTACCTCAGTGTAGGAGCAGTGTAGGGCTCACTCTACATGGTCCCCTTTGAAAATCCCGACAGAGAGATGTGCTGAGGACAAGACTGGGGGACATGTCAGAAGCAGGAAAGGGGCATCTCCAAAATACACAGCACTATGAGGATTCTGCACTAGTTAGGGTGCCCAGATAGCAAGTATGAAAAATAGGGACAGAGTGTGGGGGGTAATAGGCACCTATATAAGAAAAAGCCCCAAATATGGGACTGTCACTATAAAATCAGGACATCTGGTCACCCTAGTGCTGGTACACAGGTCACAGGCAGCCCAGTGGAGGAGTTTCTGTAACCCTCACTTGGTGTTTGCCAGCTCCTCCTGGAGCACCAGACTAAGCATCTAGGGGCCCTGCCAAAAGGACTACAACTAAAATGGATACAGAGCCCTCCGACCTCATTACTCAGCAAGGTTGGCATCAGGGGTGGGGACAGAAGGAACTAGAAACCCCTGCTGAGGCTAATAGGGAGGCTTCTGCAAGGGGTGATCTGGACAAGCAGTCCACGGGACCAATGACAAGCCTGGGCTGCCTACTCCCCAACAAGACAGTTTTTACACCACTGTGGGATCTAGCTGCATGGCTCAGGTAGTTCCAGGTTACTGCAGTGACCAGCATCCTGCAGAGAGAGCCAACCTGAGAGCCATCTGAGACCCCAGCAAGGTTCCAGATCAGAGAGCCAGTGAATCATGTAGGAGTCAAAAGATGGAGGTGTCCCACCCAGGGGTGAAGAATAAAGTAAGGAAAGGTTTTTGTTTCAGCCAGCCAATGCAACAGCAGTGCAACGCTCCATCTCCAAACCGAACCTCAGCTTGCCAATCATCTGAGAAGGTGCCAGGGAGGAAGCTGGAGGCTGGGATTACTTGTGAATGTTGGGAGCTGAGGGACTGGGTTATTTATTAATGTTAAGTACTTAATATTTAACCTTAACCTTTCCTTCTCCAGATCCTGCTCCCAATAAGTTCCCCCTTTGTGATGCTGTTATTTTGGGTGTGTCATTCCCTTGCTGGGGTTTGTGTTTATGTACTTTATTGTCCCATGTATACTGGGCTTTATGCTCCTTGCCAGCTAACTGTATTGATTTTCTTAAGGGACAACATCCCTATGTATGGCACAGTGAGCTGTATCCTTGGTTGGAGGCACCAGGCACCAGAAAAAAACCCACAACAGGTTGACTTGTACCTTATCCACCTTGGTTGCCTGGTAGCTGTTGGCCTAGCACTTTCTGGACTCAGAGTTCACTTGCTGTTCAAGCCACTCTACTCTCACCTCCAAGGCAGTGCGGGCAACATGCTTTCTATCTCCTGACTGTATTTCTTCTTGTTAGGCAGTTGTTCCCCATTGTGCTATTGCTTTTCTCCTCCTCGAGTTGAGCTATTCAGGTCTCTGGGCATTGCTTCTCTTCTAGGGTAGAGCTCCCTGACCAGGGGCGACTCCAGGCCCCAGCACGCCAAGCACGTGCTTGGGGCGGCAAGCAGAGGGGGGCGCTCTGCCAGCGCCGCGAGGGCGGCAGGCAGGCTGGTCCCGCGGCTTCGGTCGACCTCCCGCAGGCGTGCCTGCGGAGGGTCCGCCGGTCCCGCGGCCTCGGACACTCCGCAGGCAAACCGCTAGAGGCAGCCTGCCTGCCGTGCTTGGGGAGGCAAAATCCCTAGAGCCGCCCCTGTCCCTGACCTTGAGTTTTGGCCACCCTCATGATGGGACCCAACCCATGCAAAGAAAGAGGAAAATCCACTCCAAATACTGGTAATAGCAAGCAGCTGGGAGAGAAAAGGAAGGAGGCTTAAAAGTCACACCTCGAGGGAAAGGCTACAGTTCTGTAGACTGGAACAACCCCCAGAACTGCTCATATTTACATCAGGGGATGCATCAGTCCTCAGCCAGTCTAGAACCGAGAGAGTGAAATAATGACTTAAAGATGGCCTCCCCATAGACTGCATCTCAGAATTCTGAAAAATCTCATGTCAGACCTCTCTAGATTCCTTTGTACTGCACTGCTGTGACTGCTGTTTGCAACACCAGACTCCTTGCTAGTGTGAATTCCAATGACTGCATCTGAATACCACCTACAAATTGAGGGTCAGATTCGGCCACTCTTACTCTATGAGGAAGGCCATCAAAATCAATGGGACTGTGTGCATAGTCAGGTACTACTCCATGTGAGTAAGGGTGGTAGAATCTGGTCTTAAATGTATGCGCTATTACCTCTTGGTGCAGCACTTAAATCCTGCAGTGATGGGCATTATAGAAAACCCTGTGATATATGGAAAGAACTACTAGATCACTAGTGAAAATGACAGCTGGGAGAATAATTTGGAAAGAATAATTTATTTAATTTTTGTCTTTTTTGCTATTTCTGAATTATTCTTGAACATATCATTATGCTGGAAGGTGTTAATGATTGCCATCAAGTGGGTCTTTGATCTATAGATAATCCCAAACCTGGTTAAAACTGATGGGTGTGCAAAGCACCCTCTTTCAAGATTAATTGAAGCCCCTTTCTTTATTGAGATAGCTGAAAACAGTAGAAGCCACTTCCCAAGCAATGGTCCATATGGCAAAACCCAACCAGAAGTTAAGCTGAGGAGTTTTCTGATGTCAAATGCAGAGGTGAGGAAGTTTGGCAAACTGCATGTGTGTTAGAAAAGAAAGTCTTCAGACAGGGAGAGAAATATTTATGAGCATAGTCCTGAGAGGGAGCAGAAAGACACAGGCACAGGACTGGCTGGAGGGGCGTACTTAGAAATTGTGAGGAAGGAAAAAAACTGCTGTTGTTTATTTCCACTGTGTTCAGGGAAACTGGACTTTGTATATATTCTTTAAATAAACAGGATTGCATCAAAGAATATCCCTGACTTGTATCATCCATTTCTCTTCCTTAAGGAAACAATCCTACAAAGCCCCCTGACATTGGCTAACTAAGCAGGTCAAAGAAGCCACAGTATTTTCTCTAGTTTATTCACTATTAAAATAAGCACTGACCTGTAGTTCATTTGAGTGCAGTACAGTTGATCAAAGATTAAAAAAACAAACAAAAAACAAACAAAAACTGTTTAACAAATTATTTGGCAAGCTATTTTGATTAGTATTGAAGATCAGATGATATATTTCTGTTTTCTGATTCAATGAGCAACGCTCTCACAGTCAGGTTTCTAGTATGAATGCTCAGGATTATGAATTCCATCTATGAATGTTCTGCGATGTTCATTTAAAATCCACGATTTACATGAAGATTCCTGCCAATAAACTCATTTGCCAGCATATTTGCAAGAAGTAAACCCAACAACGCTGTGAATAAAGTCAAAGCAAGTTTACTTAAAAATGCAAACAAATACTCACAGCAAATATTTGGTGCTATTTTCCCAACATCTGATGAAGATGTTAAATGATCACAGACCTAACACTAATAAATGCAGTAACCACTAGACTCACACCCCCCTCCCTTCTTGAGACAATGCTGTTTATCTGCAGTATTACTGCCCATTGTTTATGGCCCTTCTGCCAGTTTTCTATTCATGTGAAAGTGAATCTATCCTAAGCAATTGAAATTAATCTTTCCAGCAAGATTTCATGAGAGGCTGTAATACATACTAGTACTTTATGACCTTGAGGATATATTATTTAACATATTTTACATTCCCTTCATCCATTAATTTTATCTAATCTGGGGTAATTGGCTAGTGCTTGTATAGAGCTTTGAAAAATTTAAGCGTTTACATAAAGTGATAAGTATTTATTTTTGGGACAAACTAGTAAGTCATTACTCAGCTCTGATCAATGGAAGTGTTCCACTAAAAAAAAAAAACGGTTCATATGAGATTCCACCTCTGAAGGAACAGCAAGCAAAAAATAGGCACCTTCCAGTCTGGGCTCTGAGCCAGAACTGAAACCAGCAAGGGCAGGTTTGGATCCAGAGTTTGAATCCAGACCCCTCCCTTCACAGAATCAGTAGCTTTGGGTTTATTCTGGGATCATCTGATGGAACCATGAAGAATAAACAAATAACCTCAACTCCCACTGAAATCAGTTATCGCCTCTCTCTCTCTCTGTAGGTATTATAAAGTGCCATTCATATTATGGCCTATCAGGCTTTTAAAGGTTTTTTAATCAAACACTATGTGACATAATTCTAAAACTCAAAAGTCTCTTTACAAACATTCACGTATTAATTTCTTGTCTCGACCCCCCCTGTGTGGTTCAAAAGGTAGATAATAATTTCCCCATTATACAGATGGATAAACTGAGGGGAGAGCTTAAATGACTCACCTAAGGTCACAAAGAGTGTCAGCGGCAGTATTGGGATTGAACCCAGGAGTCCTAGTACCTATTTCACTACTCTAAACACTTAGGCTTTGTCTATACTACCACTTTTGTTGGTAAAACTTTTGTCAGTCAGGGGTCTGAAAAAAACAGACACCCCAACCAAGTTTCACTGGCAAAAGTGCTGGTGTGGACAGTTGACATAGCTAATGCTGTTCATTGGGGGTGGTTTAATTATGTCAGTGGGAGAGCTCTCTCCTGCCAACAAAGAGTGGCTACACGGGAGGCCTTACAGCAGCACAGCTGGAGTGGTATAGCTGTACCGCTATAAGGTCTGTAGTGTAGACACAGCCTTAGTCCCTTCTTCCTTGCTATCTTTACTCGGTTGTTTCCCCAGATCTCTGCTTTCTTGCACTATTTCTTTCTTGCTCATTTTTGCTTCTGAAGAAGAGGGTCTCAGAGACACTTATGATTGTACCACTGTCCTGTTTTCCTGTGAAGCCAAACCAGACAAGTCTCAGTGATGCTCACTCCAATCAGTGAGTGTGCCTTCCTCCAGTGCTGCTCAATGCCTTTCTGAGTATCAGCCACACCGGCTTGATCACTCACACCAGCAACCAAGCACAGCTCCCCTCTCAGGCCCAGGCCTTTCTAGCCTGCAAAGCTGGGGACCCAAACTCAGCTCCTCCTCTTGGTCCTCTTTTCTCTGCAGTTAACCTATTCATGTGCCCTTTGGACAGCTGTATCCAAGTTAATAACTAAGGAGTACTGTATTTTCCATTAGCATTGTGAGGATAAAAAGCCATTGATTCCTCTTCCCTACCCGGGCTCTCCAACTCTGCGAAGAAAGGATATGTTTTTTGCACTTATTTCATCATTTAAAAATGAATAAACTACGAAGTTCCCAGCAATGGGCTTTCCTCACAGAAGAAAGCCGTTCCCACAGTTCCATTGCCACTCTCAGGAGTATAACATTAACTTCTCAGTCTCTTCTCACCTAGGAGCTGATGACTTCTCAGCTTGATTCTGTTCAGGTGTCTATTTTCCTTCTTTCCGAATTCTCAGCAGAACACATCAACCTGCTCCATGATATTTTCTGTCTCTGACTTGTTTATGTTTCTCTTTATAAAAATGGGGAGGAGGGATGATCACAGACTTCAAGGGTGTAGGTCTGATGGCTTTTTGGCTGTCTCCTCAGTCTCTAAACTGCCCTCCTGTGCTCCTGTAATATTGCTGCAGCTTTTGCTGATGCACATGTTGCATGCGGAATGCATGGACATGTTTTTACCCTGCAGCAAGCAGTAACTTTGTGTCATTAAACAAACAAACAAACCCACCTATTGTGTACGCACGCTAATGCCCTCTGAGCAAGGAAGAATCACCACACTGCCAGAGCCTGGGGCCTGCTTCTCTTACGTTTTATTTTATTTCTAGTAAGAGAACTCACAGGATTCTATCCCGTTAACCCTGGGGATTGAGGATGAGCATTTTCACTCTGAGCATCAGCTCCCACCAGCCCTTCTCCTGCATTCCCTCGTCTCTTGGAAAGGAGAACATGGCCCTCCCTTAGCCCTACATGGTCAGTGTATGAAGTAGTCTGCCTCTACTCCCAATCTGAACATCCCCAGCCTTTGGGACATGTCAGATCTGAAGTTCGCAGCGAGGCCAAAGACTATATTGGGCTGAATTAAAGACTGAGATCCTAATAATGGCCAAGTTTGGATGTAGATACAGATCCAAAACCAAGCTTAGCAGCTGAGACTCATCCCTATTTTCTCTTTCTGCAGGTGCAGTGCTTTTGAAATACTGGTTATTTCTTTATCATTGGGGAAGCCTAGGTCAGCTAAATATTCCCCTAAAAAGCAACAGAACAGCGCTACCAGGTAAGAACCCTTTCACTTTCTTCATTTCAGATGAATTCCTGCAGGCTAGATGTTGTTTGTCTAACATATTTCATTCCCATTTACAATACTTTGGCAGTGTATTTCAAATCATCCACATTCCACAAAGGAGTACAAAAAATATGCAGAAAGGAAGCCAAATGCTTAAAAAAAAAGGCAGAACTGATACATTAAGAAATCTCCTTTTTATTTTTTTTAAGCACAATAACCATAATTTTTGAATGTGATCACAGTCTAACGCTGTCGCATCTCCAGAGAGCCCAATTTACATAGAAACGAGATGAGAAAACAGGTTGCTTCCGCCCTCCCAAGCAGGACGTCTGAATCAGCCTTCGAAGCAAGTTCAGGTTCAAGACGTTCCCACTTGGCTCCCTTCCCGGCCCTCCAGGCTCACAACAGCAGGCTTTAATTTCCAACTACATCTCACACCGGATGGGCTCATATATTTATTCCTCTGTTTGTTGTGAGAGAAAGCAACATCGGTCACACGTCTGCTGAGCTCAAAAAAAGGAAAAGTCTGAAGTTATTCAGTCTAAAGGCAACTTATTTCCTAAAAATCTACTTTCATTTAGCACCAGACAGTCAGGTTTGGTTGATTCTCTTTCTATGTTTCTCCCTCATCCCCATGTTGCGTGGAGTATCATCTGACTTTCTGCACTATGTATTTTATTACAGTGAGCAGTTATTTCTGGCAAGCACAACTCAAATCCTTGCTTGCTGGATTCCCAGCTTCAGTGTCTTGTGGAGCAGTAATGAATGCTTGGTTGGGAAAGCAAGCTGGGAGTTTTGGAGTTCTTCATGTGAGAGTTTATTAGTATCATCACTCACATATTGTAATGAAGCAAAAATTATTCCTCTTGGAAATTGTTCCCAGTGAGATCACAGTTATTAAATATGATCATTGCTGATAATGATTAAACTTTTATTATTTAGGTTCCAGCCCTGTCAGTTTGGCCTCCCCAGAGAGGCTATTGTCTGTCAGTCAAGAGCTTTCAGGGAACGTGTTGTGAATAATGTAGCTTTTAAAATATATATTGTATTAAAGAAACAACTGCTCTTCTAATTGTAAGTGATTAATTTACTAGTGTTGGGCAACTGTTGGCAGTGCAAGGACAGTTGGTCTCTTTGTGATATGGAAATCTTTATCTAGATGAGCCAAGCGAGAGATGTGTAATGATACTTCTTCATTATACAGCTGGATAAACTGAGGGGAGAGCTTAAATGACTCACTCAAGGTCACAAAGGGTGTCAGCGGCAGTTGCCCTGCTAAGACCTTGGTGGCTAAAAAATCAACCTCGTGAAGCTATTGTTAGTGCACAGAATGTAACAGAGCAGGATTAAAATGGAATTTCATAAGCAAAATTGCGCAGTGTGGTAAAGGTCCCATCCAGAAGAATGTAGTTAAGGGATTTACAGAGGTCTACAGTGGTGGCACAGTGAGTTAGTGATTCTGGAGAACTAGGTTTAAATTTTGTTTAGGCCATCAGAGAAGGTGAGTTGAACTGATCTCCAGTTGAGCTATGTTTGCTTCCTACAACTACCACACTGATTGGTGCGACTGATAGCTTGTCTTCAGGAAACTGAATAACAGGGGATGCTACCATCAGAATTAAGAGTATGTCTGCACTGAGTGTGTACCAATGTTCTGGCTCATGCACATGTGTCCCCTTGTTAGCTAAGCCCACCACCACATTCCACGCTGCAGAGCTACACACTCACCATGCCCGTACAATCACATCCACACTGGCACTATAGCTGCACAGGTTTTGTGCTTTGATTTATGGGTACACATCTTACAGTCCTGAGCATCATCGCCACCTGGAGCCACCCTAGTACTTGGTTTATGGTGTATTGTGGGAGAACTTGTCTGTCTTTCGCAGACCCCTGTGCAGAAGTGCTTTCAGACTGCCACATTTTAAATGCCTTTTTTCGAGGCACTTTGGGCGGTGCATGCTGCTCACTTCTCCATTCCAGACCAAAGTTGAGCCATGGATCTGTTCAGTCAGCTGCTCCTTTTTGCAAGTGCCTGGTTTATACTGTAGAATAGACATTTGGAGCGATGCTGGATGGCATTGTGGAAGCACTTCTGAGAAAAGAAGGTTGTAGGGTTCATCGTGAATGCCACAATTAGTGCTTATTTTCTCTGTGTAAACCAGCATTTCTGGTGTAGGAAAACGAGCACAGTGTGGTGGGACCACAACATCCTGCAGGCCTGGGATGACCAGCAGTGGGTATAGGTCTTCCACTCGAGGAGGGGTTGTTCCTGGAGCTGTGTAAGGGGCTTGCTCTGACCTCCACATCAGTTGACTGAGGGAGGCCACACCAGTACAGAAGCAGGTTGCAGTTATCCCCTGGAACTGTCTGGGTACTCTGGACTGCTACTGGTTCATGGCTTGGCATTGGCAAGTCAACTGTGAGGGTTGTGGCAGTGGAAGCTTGCTAGGCAATTGTTAATGTGACTTATCCATGTGTGTGGTTGGCATTTGAAATGTGCCAGAAAGAATAGCTGGGTTTCAGGGAATGGGGTTTCTCTACTATATTGGGGCCATTGATGACACACACGTAAAACACATATAAAACACACAAGGGTACTACTTTGTGGCCTTGGTGGTTCTGGCAATGTACAGGACACCAGGGTTTTCAGGCGATCTGGACTTTGCCTGTTGGGAGAAGCAGGATTCTTATTTTCTCCTAATACTATTGTTATCATTGGAATATTGGTGCCTACCATTATTTTTCCCACTCACTCCCCTATGGCTCATAGAACTGTTCCCTAGTAATACAGGCCCTGGCTGAAGACGGTTCACTTACACACTCAGCAGTTGCAGAATGGTGATGGGGTATGTGAAAGACTGACAGTTTCCTGCAATATCCTGAATGAACTTTATTGAATTAAAATAAACCTTATTGAATGAGGCTTAATACCTTTGGGAGTACTGTATTAAAAATGCAATTGTGTGTATGTGTTATTGTGGAATTGTATGTACGTAACTTCTCTAGGAGACTGACTAGTGAAATCTCTGGAAGGTATTAACTTCATAGGGTTTTTTGGAACAATATGTGTGAAGAGGACGTCCTAGGAAGTCCCTAGGGGAAGGGGAATGCAAATGACCCACTTCTAATTCCCCATTTTGAAGGTAAGCCCTGTGGAGGAAAACTCATTGTCTGTTAATTAGCTTCTCCTGGAAACTCCAGTTTGAGAGACCTCTGAACTGTATAAAACTGTAAAGAACTCGTGACCACAAAGGAAATCCCTTGAGTGGGGTGATGAAGAACTGCTCCTACCAAAGCCCTTATTTGGTTTGGGGTGATGTCTGGAAAGCTTATTAGCATGTATGTAGGTTCTTTTATTGTTTTGAGTATGTTTTCTGTATAGTGTAGAATAAGCTTGTGGAGCTATGCTTTAAATTATGACTGTTGACAATCACTGTTATCAGTCTCTGAAAAGAAATAAGCAGGAGTGCTTGGGCAGCCTGTCTCTGCTGGGAACAACACAGTGAAGGCAGGAAACTATGCAGCGGGAGTAAGATGTGAGTCTCCACCCAAGAAAGACAATGACTGGGAAGCTAGGAGCCTGAGATTGAATGCCCTTGCTGGGCCATTGAGCAGACATACAGGTGCAGCTGCCCTGAACTGTACATTGGCACGCTGAAGACAAAGTGGTACTGCTTATGCCTTAGATTGTTAACTCCTTAGAGCAGGGATTCTTTGTTTCAGGCTGGTGGAGTCCTTGACTTCTGTTGAACAAGATGCAGGATCAGGACCTAGTTTAAGACAAGACATGAGGAATGAATGTGAAAAACGGAGGGAAAGTTGAAGAGAGGAGGAGAGTGACAAGAACATAAGAACGGCCGTACCGGGTCAGACCAAAGGTCCATCTAGCCCAGTATCTGTCTACCGACAGTGGCCAATGCCAGGTGCCCCAGAGGGAGTGAACCTAACAGGCAATGATCAAGTGATCTCTCTCCTGACATCCATCTCCATCCTCTGACAAACAGAGGCTAGGGACACCATTCCTTACCCATCCTGGCTAATAGCCATTTATGGACTTAACAACCATGAATTTATCCAGTTCTCTTTTAAACGCTGTTATAGTCCTAGCCTTCACAACCTCCTCATGTAAGGAGTTCCACAAGTTGACTGTGCGCTGCGTGAAGAAGAACTTCCTTTTATTTGTTTTAAACCTGCTGCCTATTAATTTCATTTGGTGACCCCTAGTTCTTGTATTATGGGAATAAGTAAATAACTTTTCCTTATCCACTTTCTCCACATCACTCATGATTTTATATACCTCTATCATATCCCCCTTAGTCTCCTCTTTTCCAAGCTGAAGAGTTCTAGCCTCTTTAATCTTTCCTCATATGAGACCCTCTCCAAACCCCTAATCATTTTAGTTGCCCTTTTCTGAACCTTTTCTGGTGCCAGTATATCTTTTTTGAGGTGAGGAGACCACATCTGTACACAGTATTCGAGATGTGGGCGTACCATGGATTTATATAAGGGCAATAATATATTCTCAGTCTTATTCTCTATCCCCTTTTTATACTAATACTAATACCATGAGGTTACATAGCTTTGTTGTGTGCACAATGAGGCCCTGGTCCTGGCTGAAGCCTGATTCTGTCCCAGTGTAAACAGATATTGCAAGTTTCACATAGCTCTCCTAATGCACTTTAATCTTGACCTGCTACAGCCCTTGGTCAGCTGCTGGCGTGCAAATGATGATAATGCATGTGGATGGAGGAAGAAAATGATTGCTTTCTGTGTCCAGCCATATTTTCCCCCTGGGGATTCACATGCTCTTATCTCCCACACAGGTAAAATGGCTTAAGTAGTAAATGAAATACTCCACTCTAAGGTTTGCTGGGTTATGGAGCTGGAAAAGGAAAGTACCTGTAGCTCATTTAAAGTTTGTCCCTGAATTAGATATGGAACAGCTCTCACCTGCCGGTGATGATCTAGTTGATGCAATGCAGCTGTGCTTAGAAGGCTTTTAAATTTAAACAAGCACAATGTGAAAGTGGTGCCCTTCACCACTTTCCCAGGGTTACAGAAGGGAGAAGTTTGCTGGGAGCTGGTTGCATTGCAGATATCTTTGAACAGTGATTTCTAAAAAAAAATTGGGTGCCAGAAGCTGTAATTTTCTCTAACATTTTTTTTGTCTCACATAAACTCAGCTCATTTACAAAGAAGATGGAAGAAATTCCATATGTCTTGTCTCTGGATGGTCCCAGTTTCCAAAGGAGGCAGTAGTCTGGGTAAAGTCAATCTTTAAAATTTATTAGAACAACAACTCTCAGCAAGGAAATGTCACTTGCCTCGTGTGACTTTCTCTATTCTTAACTTTTCTCTATGCAGTATGACTGCATATACACCTCAAGGAACCATGGAAGCAGCTGAGTATTATCACCTAGGCTGACAAGGCCTAGGCCTAAAGCGGCAAATTTGCGGGGATGGCACTTGCACACTCTGAAGTTATTTTTGTTTTGTTTCCCCCTTTGGCACTTCGGCTCTTCTCAGAGTTTGTTTGGAGGTTTTATTTGTTTTTGTTTTTTTTGCTTCGGGGCTTTCGATCTTGGGGTGGCAAAAACCCCTGGGTCTAGGGGCGACAAAATCATTACTCTGCCACTCCATGGAAGCTAGTCCAGAACCCTACCCGTACAATCCTACTCTCTACAATATATTCTCCAGTACTTTGTCTTGTCTACTTTAAATTATCCAGTTGGCAATACCTCTCTGGAAACTATTCTGCAACCTAACAGATCTCAGTGTCAGGGTATTTAGCCTCATATTTAGCCCCAAATATTTGTTCATTTCACCTAATTATACACCTTAAAAACACCCTACGTAGTCTTATTTCTTGAGGCCCCAGGACTGTCAACACAACAGCTTTTGTACTTTAAAAAGGAAAGAAAACTAGTTTTAGAAGAACAACGAGGAGTCCGGTGGCACCTTAAAGACTAACAGATTTATTTGGGCATATTTTACCCACAACAGCTTATGCCCAAATAAATCTGTCAGTCTTTAAGGTGCCACCAGACTCCTCATTGTTTTTCTGGATACAGACTAACATGGCTACCACTCTGATACTTAGTTTTAGAACAGGGGTTCCCAAACTTTAACAACATGTGAGCCCCTTTCACTAAAATGTCAAGTCTCGCGAATCCCCTCTTAAAAATTAATATTTCCAAGGATATTCTCCTTGACCTGAGAATAAATTATAAAAGCAGTGATCTTGGAAATATAAACGTTTTTATGACATGCTTATCACACGCTATTTATTATTAATTGTCATTTATTGTGACAGTATTTTTATTACATTATGAAAATGGCAACACACTTCCAAACTCTCACATTTGTAGCTTGTGTCACTTTGAATAAGCCTGTTATAAGACAAGGCTCTTAGGTTTCATCAAGAAGTATCAGATGTGAAACAGCAGGAAGGTATTTAAGAAGCCAACTCAAAGAGTTCCTCCTACACAAGCATTCAGGTCTTGAGCAGTCCAGGCAAACAATGCACATTACAAGAAAGCTTAAAGTTGTTCTTCATAATAATTTTAAAAACAATACTAGCTGCCTACTTCATTTTAAAATTTTTAATTTTAAAAAGAGTAAAAAATATCCACCTCCCTTTCCATTTCTTATAAGGAGTCTTGAAGTTTAAATCTCCTCAGTGTGATAGAGATGCCTGCTTTGATCTGCTTAGCTCTTGGAAGTCCAGGAGCTCTGGGCTGCTGACCCCACGCTGCCCAGGGTCCCTAGGGACAGCTCTGTCTGCCATTAGGGAATTTTTTCCCGAGAACCTCCTGTAACATTTTGCGAACCCCCAGGGGTTCACAAACCCCAGTTTGGGAACCACTGTTTTAGAAGAATCATGGAAGGACGAGAAAAAGAAAGAAAAGAATTTCTCCACAGTTTCTTTCCCAAAAGGCACATGCTGTAGTAAGGCCACAGTTATTTCATCCTAATTGTTGCAACACAAGAAAAAATACCCCCCCCCCAGGAGTATTAAATAACTGTTTACAGCCATTGGCCAGGCAGCATTTAGCTCCATCCTTTGCTGTTGGTTGAACAACTCAATATGAGATGGACTCCACACAGGAGACCAGACTTAAGGTGACACACCCAAAAATAAACACATCCAATTATTTTGTTATTAAATTTTTACTATTGGAGAGGGGATGAAAAGCAAGTAGCTCATAAAATGGAACTAGAGTTAATTTCCGAAGTCACATTTTCACAGCCTGGGATAAATCTTTGTAGTAAACAAACACCAGGGACAGACTGAGAGCTGGAACAGGTATGCGGCTTCATCCCTAAATATGGGAAAATTATTGGAAAACATTTGAAGCATTTGAAGTTAATTACAAACATTAATAACTTAATTAATGGTATTTTGAATGTGTCCATCAGCAGACATTAATTATCTTGAAGCCACTGGAGCAGCATAAAGATAGCATCGTTCTTAGTGATTAGTATACTACTGTACGCCTTCACTGGAATATGAACACTGTCAAATGAAGATAAATTGGATAGCAAACTGAATATTTATCCAACAAAGGGAAAGCTTCATTACTTGGGCTGAGAGATCTTGGGAACGAAATCTGCTGTTGAGCAAGTTTCCTTGGTGGCCAAATGTTAATCAAGCACAGGAGGAACCTAGTGAGTCTACTGAGAATTTTAAGGGGAGAGGAGAAAGAAGGTTATGAGAGGAAAATTAACTCCCCAGAAATAAACTAGAGAAGAGGAGGAAGAATAAAGAGAGCTTCAAGAGCAAAAATACTGTTTTGCTTACTGTGCTGTGGCTTTTCTTTCTGACTCCGATCTCCAAGGTCTGGATCCACAAGGGGCTTAGCTGTTGTGGCCCAGATCCACGCAGGAACATAGACATTGCAATGCTCAACATTGCAGCGCCTAACTTTTAATCACAGGAGCATCACTATGATTCATTAAGCCCGAGTTAGGCACCTACGTTCCCTATACAAAGAATGGGATCTCAAGTTGATCCACAAAAGCCAAGGTGCTAGGAAGGGGGCGACCTTGCCAGCCACCTGCTCTCTCATGGACGGAGGCTGCCTCCTCCTCTGCTCAGATTTTGCATAGGACTTGATGTGGTACATGCCTCTGAGCATGCCTACCAAACTAGGCCCTGCGCACAATTTAGGTGTATTATCTTTCCTCCAGTTCATGGATTGCTCTGGGGCTTAGGAGGGAGATAGGCATCTGGATGTCTAGCATAAAGCAGCGGTGTAATACCTAGAGGCAAAAATGGAGGGACCTAGGGAGTTTTTACCCTGAAAACACAGGCACTGAGTGAGTTTAGGCACCTACTAGGTTTGGCAGGAGTTTAGTGGATTTCATTGGAGCCCAAACTGGGAGTTAGGTGCCTAAACCCCAGACTTAGGAGCCTAAGTCTGAGGTTTAGGCACTTAAGTCCTGGTTGTGGATTGGGGGTCTGTATTAACTGAGCCAGAGAAAGTGAGAATCACTCTATATCCCAGTGGTTAGGGCACTCACCGGATAGATGCAGAACCCCTGTTCACATCCTTTCTCCTCATCAAGCGGGGGGAGGAGGAATTGAACCAAGGCCTCCCATGTCCTGGGTGAGGACCTTTACCCTGAGCTAAAAGTTATGATCCCTCCAGCCCTTTTTCATAGAGTTGGGCACACAAGAACTGGATTTGGCGCCTAAATCCACTGACTGAAGGAGAGGGGATCCTGTCTGTGGCTCGCTAGCAGAGATAGGTGCCTCTCTGCAGCCCAGAACTAGGCGCCAACTTCTCTGAGAGGGATGGGGCTTAGGATACACCCCTCTTGTCAGCATCTCCCATTGGCTAGCTAGGGAGCTCCTTGGCGAGTGGGCTGTTGTGGACCCCATTGTCAGGTGCCTTTCTCTCCCCTTGCATTATACAGGGAGCCTCAGTGCCTAACCCAGGCTTTGTTGTTCCAGTGATTTTATTTTTTTTGGCACCTAAAAGTTAGGCATTTGCAGTGTTCAGCCTCACAACGTACATGACGATGAGGCTTGTCTATTTAGGGCAAGGGACTGTCCCTAGGAAGGAAACTTCTAAACCTTAAAATAGATCCACTGAGTTCAGAATTCAACAGCCTGACTATTGAGCAGTACAGGCCACCAAGGGTGCATCACCCTGGTGCTTTTCTCTTGGCCATGGCTCCCCGAGTGATACTGTTAAGTCCAAAGTTTCAGTCCTCCCCTTCAAAGCCCTCTGTTGGCTCATGCTCCCTGAGGGACTGCCTCACCCTTCGTGACCTACTACAACAGCTACGTTCCTTCAGAAAAAAAGGAACAGCCACCCTCGTGAGTGAGATTCATGAGGGTGGCAGACAGAGCTTTAGCTGCACGTGGATGTGACTGAATAATTCACATGCGTAGAGTTCAGAATGGCCATGAATCTCAACAACTTTAGATCAGAACATAAAACCCAGTTCTTCAACATAGCAATCCTCAAATGAGAAGAAACTACTGGTCACCCCAGCCTTTGGCTCCTCACAACTGTCCTGGAATCCTCCGGCTTCCAGCCCCACTAGGCAGTTAATTCTCCAGGACTTGGCAGCTCTTACATAGGCACCACACCGTCTTTTGTGTGACGGAGAGGGATTGACTTAGAGATGCTTGTGAGAAGGGTTGCGGGATAAGATCCACAGCTTCTCTTAGCTGTCCTCTTTATCATAGTCCCTTTGCCTTAGAACCTGACGGTTATCCAGGCCCTTCATAAATACTCAGCTGCTCAGTTTTCTTCAGCTGGGGAAATGGCTGCCTAGTAATTGGCATGTTCATGTCCATTACAAGCCTATTTTGTGCAGTTTCAGCATCTCTGCTTCAGCTATAACAAATGGAACCAGGAAGTGGTGGGGCAATAGCAATAATACTTAGTGCTTCCATAGTGATTTACATATTCAGAGCACTGATCAAAAATCCGATAGTCCTCCAAACATCCTGACAGCTAAGTAAGCATCCAGGATTATCATCCCCATTCTACAGATGGAGAAACTGAGGCAGAGGGGAAGTGACTTCCCCAAATCTGCACAGTGAGTCAGAACTCAGTTGAAAGGTAATTTATAAAAGTGAATTGACACATGAGCTCTAAATGAACTGTTTATAAAGTCTTTTTGAGATGGAAAGCCCCTTTATGCCCTATTCTATATTCTGTCACTTCACACAGGTGCTACTCCATTAGCTACACTATAGACCTGTTTGTCCTTCATTCCTCCCTCTCCCACATCCATCTAATAGAGACAACAGGTAGCAAAGTGACAGAAGTGCAGTCCCAGAGTTTTATCCATGACTCATGAAAAACATATACACCACTCATATGTTCTCTGCCTTTTGTGACTTATGCACTCCTTCCACTTCAGAGGATATATTTAGGATCCCATTGGAAGCAATTAGATATGAAATATCAACATATATTTATTAAGTAGACACTATTTTCATTGTTCCCGTAAGAGTGATTTAGCAACACTACAAAGTCAAGACTTGGTGTAATGTTTTTCCTCTCATTCTTCAAAGGGAAAATAAACATACAGAGTAGGTATAGGTTGTGTATTGTTTCTGAACTCCTCTGTCAGTGACAAGCTAGAGAGGGGATGTGATGGTCTGATAGGAGGGATTGTCCTATGATGGGATCTGGTGTTATACATGGAGCTGGATCCTGATTTCCCCACTACCCCCTCCATTTATCTTCAGGGAAAACGCAACTCTGCTTGCCAAAGCAATCTCTGCATGGTGAGTTCCCACCCCAAGCATCAGGTTGCCTAGCTGCACTAAGTCTTCACTGCCAAACATCAACCCAGCCTATCAGTCATACCTTTTGGAGGTATCAACAGGAATAGACTTGAACTGATGGCTCAGCTGAAGTTGGAGGAGTGTTTCGAGCTTTCTGGCAACTCGTTTAAACTTTAGATCACATTTTTTAAGTGGCCTTGAGCCATGTTCTTATATTTGTGCCTGCAAATCAGGTGATGAGACATCGAGCTGCCTGATATGGGTGAGAAAAATCAAGAGCAAAATGCTGGATGCAAATGGAGAGGTCACTGCTGAAAATGCACTCCTAATTTGACAATACCAGGTACTGCTTTCCCTGTGTACAATGCCATGCAAATAATGCTATGGAAGAGACCCACATACACAGGTAATAGGGTCTGGTAGAAAACTGGACTCTTTGGGCCTGGCTTTTCTCTTACTTACATCCATTTTACACCAGGTTAACTCTATTGACTTCTGTCAGGTTACTGCTGATTTACACGTGGGTATGAGAGTTGAATCAGGATCTTTAGGCCTTGCATGTGTGATTAATTCATGTACAGGTTGAACAATTAGCATTTTTCAGTAACACATTTGCCATTGTTGTATTTGTGAGATGCCATCCAGTTTTTCCCATTGCACAGGGAAGGCTCGGTTTATCCCCCACCCCCTCCTCTCGCAAATTTCAGACCCTGGCAGAGGCATGGAAATGATGATACTTTGGGATTTGCTTTCACTACATCTAAAAACCCATCAAGAGTTTTATTTAGCTTTCCCAAAGGTTATTGGAAACTAACCGGTTTCATAAAGGAGACTTTCATCCACTCTGCCACAAAGTCAATAAACACTTTAACGGTCAAACATATTCTATGACAATCTATTCTACAATGGGCAGTTTGGCTATGAGGGACTTTTAAAGGGTCAGAATCCCAGTCAGGGAATTTTTTAAAATCTAGGGCCCAGTTGTGCCACTTCTACTCACGTTGAGCAGTACCTTGCTCTGCAGCCATTCCCAGTGAAATCACTAGGACTACTTGCAGAATAATGTACTGCTCCGTGTGAACAAGAGTGACAGACTATAAAGCAACAGACGCAGGTCAGCAACAATCACAGTGGAACACAAAAGTATTAATTTCCAAATCCTCTTTTCCATAGCGTTCTAACAGCCGCGCACTCATTGGCTAATTAGCTACAAGGATAAATGGCATCTATGGATTTAACTTAGGAGTCTTCATCAGGCTAGAAAGTAGCATGGAAAAATTTACTGTAACTTTGTTTAGCTCTTGATTGTAACTGAAGTCTACATAGCCATGCTGGGGATAAGAGAAGGTAGGTTCCCTGTTCCAGTTGCCTGTGCCGGGCATACCCTAATTACGAGTCTGGACTCAAGGACGAGAGCAGGAGCAGTGTTCCTCAGATCCACACAATTCCCCTCTCCCCCACACACATTCAAGTGTATCTGCCCCTACATTTTTTCTACTCAAAACAAAACCACTTGATACTCATATAGCCCTTTGACTATGCTTCATAAAGGGAACATCACATCTCAGATTGCCTTGTTTCCTTTATTATCTCCCCTATATCCCAGTTAGATTATTATTTCAAGGAACTTTCTACACTTGCTGGGAACTGTCAGAGTCCTTTTCCCCATTTGGGTCTACTGGTAATTCAGATAACAACATACAAATATGAATTTCATTGAAGCTCCCTCCCCATGCTTAACTGTTCCTGGGTATTTCCCTGCAGAATCTCTTTGTCTAAGAGCCTAGGTTACATGGCTCCAAAAGAGGGGTCTCCAGATTGGAAATAAATGAATCTGCCTACTGCACTTTCATTCAGTTCCCTTACCTCCAAGCTTGGGGCATTGACTGATTGCTGAACATTTCATATGTCCATAAATCAGTGTGCACAGCTGTTATTGTGCTCTAATAACAAGATGGAGACGCATTCATTTACTGAATCAACTGTGCCACTGTCTGTAGCCCCTATATGTTCATGGAGGTCATCCCTCTAAGTGCCAGTCTGGCCCAACACTACTTATGAGATCTGTTCAAAGCACAGCCCAAGATGCTATGGTCAGATATGCTTTTAGACTAATGAATATGAAAAAGTCACCAATGAGAGGGAA
This sequence comes from Mauremys reevesii, assembly GCF_016161935.1. NCBI lineage: Eukaryota > Metazoa > Chordata > Testudines > Geoemydidae > Mauremys > Mauremys reevesii. The sequence goes on along the minus strand of NC_052626.1, from coordinate 36,728,803 downwards.
TTCTTATGCCATATAGCATACAAATGAGGGCTGCATCATCCAGAACGCATACGGTCCACAGTGCCTCTTAATAACATGGGCCAGATCCTCAGCTGGTGTCAACTGGTGTAGCTCCATGGAGGTAATTGGCCCCATATTCTTGGCAATCCCACACTGAAATAAAGAGTGGTGTCCAGTATTAATAGTGGCTTGTAGTACTGCACTCATCGGGGAAGAATTCAGAGACAACCAACATGTGGAAGGCATTGACATAAAGTTGTGTAATGATCACTCTCTGGCAAATCATGCCAGCCTGACAGTGGCCAGACTAACAGAGCATTCAGCGTAAATATGCAATTGCAGAGTGAAACAAACAGAGAGATAAGCGGCGGCAAGGGAGAGAAAAATTTGCATACATGCATGATAGAAATCTTCCAGTGAATATAAGAAAGTTTTCAATTTTTCCAGGAAAGGTTTAGCCATGAAACAAACCCCAAGTAAAAGAGAAGCTTCATGATGATCACATATAACATACAAGCATCTTCCAAAAGTTTACAAAGTGATGAGCTAGATATTGGTAGTACAAAATTGTGTAGGCAGATGCAACATCAATTATGTTGGTTAAAACAACTCTCAGACAACAGTGGATGTTAGAAAAAGTTTTTAGAGATGGGAGGGAAAGTTGGATGAAAAACCATAGCTACCTGGGAATCCTTAATTTTCCCCTTGACAGCTCCTCCCATCTGCTACCCTTGTGAAGGAATCTCAGGGACTTTGGTTTTAACATATCATCTGAAGTGACAGGCAGACAAAGCAGAGAAAGTGCATGTTTTCATGCCTGATGAACATGGCCAACAAACAACTTCTATTCCTCTAAGGAGGCAAATCATCATTGAGAGCATGGTAGTACTGCAAAATAATAATAATAATAATTAATAATAATAATGACATATATATTGCAAATTCAATGCAATCTTCAGCCTCCTGGCAAGTTACCACTTAAGTCCTTGGAACTGTAAACATTGGGTAAAAGTGTTTGTCATCAGGAATCTGAAAACACCTCTCTCTTGGTCCATGCAGCTCTGATGCTTCCTGAGGTGTGTTAACTAGAGCACACTCAATTATTTGCTGCGAATAAATAAGATGTTAAATTGAACCAGATATTTTTCTGTTCAAGAATCATTCACAAAGGGAACAGAATTGCTACAAATGTGTTTGTTATTTGTAAATATTTACCATATCATTTTTGTGAAGATGTATTAGTTGATGGGTTGTTCAAGAACTGAACTTTATCTTATTCCCTATTCATTATTTGTGGCATGTTGTAGGGATATTAAAGAAGGTTTATATTAAACATGGTTTATATGAGAAATGATTTATTGATTTATTGTTAATTGATACTTTATAACTTAAGGTTTATGTTAGAAGTAAATTTGTGATTCCCAACATTTAGCCTCTAACCTGCAAGCCACCAGCTGTGTCTGTGTGAAGCCTGCTCAAAGAAATACTTTGTATAAAACTTGCTAAACATTAATTAACTCTAAGTAAGCCAAAACAGTAGCTGTTATAGTGTATAGATAGAGACCCCCACCCTCTGTAAGTTTTAATCTCACTTTATCTTTGCTTGTTAAAAGACAGGGAGTCTCACCTAAATTGATAACACCCCAAAAGGTAATGAGACAGTGAAATAGATGTGATTAAGATAGAGAATGTATGTGAATGCATGCCTAGTTTAAACAATAAATGAATGGTTAGGGAGTTACCAGTCTGAAGAATTCAGTGTTGGCTGAAGAAGGTGTCAAGTGGGATCAACCAGATGACCCCCACCACCTCAAAGGAAGAAAAAAACAAGCATCTGACAGAATGGAGCCAGCCATCTGCTGATTGATTTAGCAACAGCAGAATGAAGCAACTCCTATGAACTAACATAGGGAAAAATCCCTATAAAACTGGACTCTAAAGAATAAGGACTTTGAGTCTATGGTTCTGCGGCCAGCCTCCAGGAGCATCAGATGCATCTGACACAGACTCGGCTCCATCCTCATGACCAAGATACCTGGCCAGTAACTTGGCATGAGCAACATCTAGGCTGGTAACTATAACATCTATACAGAACCTGAATGAATGATTGTGTGAATGAATGTGTGTATGTATGTATGTATGTATAAGGAATAAGTAGTAATAGAAACAAGTAGAAAAACATTATCTTTTGTTTTGTTATGGTATTTACAATAAATGTGGCATCTTTGCCTTATTCCTCTTAATAAGATCCTGCTGGTTTTTATTATATTGGTATAACAATGTCACTGATCACTTAAGTCTCATGGTATTGTGTCTGTTCCCTAATTGGCTAAGTGAAATATTTTAAAATAGGCAAGAAGGATGAAAAATGAATAAAGAATAACACCACTTTCTGGTATGAGTTTTTAGACAAATTATGTTTGCTAAAATTCATGAAACTCCCAGGTATTGTGAAGATTTGTAATAAATAAACCATCTGATTCCTCATGAACCTCAAATGTTATGATCCCATGAATAACAGTGAAGTGAAATTGCCATTTATTTCCACAAAAATATAGCCTATAGCAGCAAATCTCCAGGTTAGGGAAGTGGAGCAAACAGCTTGCTCCAGCCATGCCAATAAGCTTTAAATTCCATTACAGTCCTTGAAAGGCCGGCAAGTGATAAATACTAAAGGATTGCTAGAGAGCAGCAAAAAAAATGACATTCTTATAAGCTGTTTATCTCCTGCCCTTATAAAAATATACTACAGAATTGCTCAATATACTGCAGTAGTTTCAGGCGTATTTTATTAAAGATTTTCAAATACTTAGTGCCAGCATTTCCTGAAAATATGTGGTTAAGTTTGTAAACAAATTCTTTTTGATCGAGATCTTGCCCTAAAAACAGTCTTCCCAGAAAAGCCGTTTGCTTAGCCAAATACTGAATGAGTTTATTGTAAAAAAAGTTCAGAAGCATAGTGTCTAGAGCAGAATGTTGGCCAAATTATTAATTGGTGTAAATGGTGTTAATTGGCTTCCATGAAGGTTTACACATTTATAGCATCAGAATATTTGGCCTTCTTCATAGAAGATAGCATTTGAATTTATAATTGCAAGTATTCACATGGGAAATCTTATTTTAAGATTTACACTGATTCAGCCAGGGATCCAGAACATTACGTATGTCTGTCCATTCAGAATTTATCAAAACAGATCAAATTTCAAATATTGTATATTTGCAACAAACTTCCCAAAATGATCTGAAGACCAAGAATTATTTGCTGAAACCTTTTGAATTAAGGAAAAATGTAAGTTGCTCACAAGTGGTTCACAAACAGAAAAGAAAGTAAAATTCTTTGAATAAATTATTTACTTAGCTGTAAACACACTAAACTTCAACACAGTTGAAGAATGGAGGTAATTAAATACAATGAAGGCTACTGGGGCTCAGGAGAAAATTGTCATCTTTTGGTAAGTTTTTCATAATGGTGATGTGGATATGTATATATGTGTTGTTCCATTAAGTGAAAAGGAAGAGTCATGGAAAGAATAGACAAATGTAGGTTCAGATGCTAAGCAAGTGTTAACTGAATGCCTACCATCTGTAACAATTGTCCAGGTTCATCTAGACAGCCAGCCATGGGAATGTGTAGGAGAATGTGTACTGTATATTTCTGCAATTCTCCTCAGTGATTTTTATGAACATGTCTATGCCAGTTGTCCATATTTTGTCCCATGTTACAGAGGATTTAATTGAAAGAGCGTCCCATCTCCCCTTTCTGGGTTCTATTATCATCTTGCAGTTGAGTCTACTCCTGACCTCACTTTTGGCTTGAAAAATTCCACCAGATTTATCAGGGAAAGCCTTCCTCTCTTTTAAATTGTCTCACATTTCTCCAGCCAAATTTATTAGCCTTAAACCCCAGCCTTCAGAAGCAAACATGAGGGATGCAAATGGGGAAAGGGTGACTAAAGCCTTTTCTCCAGTAGATTTTTCCTCTAAAATATCCAACTGTTTCTGCCATCGGTGCTGATCTACCAGTAGGAGCACAAATGAAGATGCTGGCATTTCACCCACCATTTTGTCTAGAAAATGCTCTGAGCAAGTTTAGACAACATAGTGATTAACACACTGTGATCACCAGGATACCTGTCATAGCACCAAGTGGTAATGCTGAGCCTGCTTTAATTACCATGTTGTCTAGACCTGCTTTTGAGCCGGCCTACACTAGCATTCCTCCTGTTGCTAGCAGTGTGAAACTACTGCTCCCACTGGTAGCAACAATGGGAAAATGGTAGGGAAAGAGCTCTGCTCTAGTCACCCCCTAAGAAGAGAGAAATGGAAATATAGCACTTCCCCTCATCTCATTCAGTGCTGGCCTTCCACTCCAGCATCTGAGCTGTCTCCAGCTGATGTTTCACTGAAATCTCAGTGGGATGTCATGAGTACAGGGATGTGGGAATCAATCCAAATAAAGCAGCAACCTACCTGAACTTTAACCCAAAGCACAAACTGAGGACCATATTCTTTTCTGAGGATGTGCTCTTCTTGGCGCAGGAGAGACTTGTTAAGTTACACTGAGGAGGTAGGGTGACCATACATCCCATTTTGGATGGGACAGTCCCTTTTTTAAGCCTTGTCCCAGCTATCCCGACTCTTTTTTTCAAAAGTAGTCATCTGTACTGTTTGCTCTTGCTGACTTGATCAGTTGGCAAGAGCAAATGGGACAAATGTCCACTTTTGTCAAAAAAGTGTGGTTTGGTGTAGAGGAACATGTGGGGAGGGGGGCGAGCAGAGATGCCAGCCTCCTGCAAGGGCGGGGCAACAGCCTTCTGAGGGGGGCCCACAGGGTTCCAGAGACAGGCAACAACCATGGGGGCAGGGGGCCTTGGACAAGTGGCTGGAGGTTACTGTTTGGGAAATGTGGTCATCCTTTCAGGAGGCCTAGGCTGAACACACAGGAAGAGGCCCTGGGAAGATAAGACAGGGTAGCATAGGTTGCAGGTCAGAAAGCCGAATGGTTTAGCGTCCCTGAGCAGGGTACCCATAGTAGAGCGTGGATGTGGGTTCCTCCTGTCTTACCACATTGTAAAGTGCCCTGTTAGTAAAGAAAATAAGGGTCTTATTGGAGCTCAGGAGGACTGGAAGCTGAGGCCAAGAGAAGGGCAAAAGATGCTGGTGGAGGGTAACAGACCCTGTGAGGAAGGTCTGTGCACAGCAAGAGACTGGGGCAGAACAATGTTTTTTTGTGATTCCTTTTGGCATTTGATTAACTATCTAAGGGGTGGATTTCTGTGACCTAGCCAGAGACCTAAATGATCTCAGAAACCTAACCACATTGGGAATCAGTGAACCATATGAGGGAAAACAGGCACCACACTGAAGGAAACTGAGGCAGTAGGTGGGCCTGAAGCAAGATGGGATAAATTCATGCTACACTCATCTTAACATACCAGCTGACTCTTGCAGGACTGGAGGTGTGTTTAAATGGATGGACTTTGCATGCACAGCAGCAGTAGGGAAGCAATTAACCTCGCTTGCTGGTTTAGGCCTGAAAACATACCCTCAGGGTTGTTCTCTTGCTATTGAGAGAAGAGAAAGTTGGAAGTTACAGAAAACTGATGGCCTCAAGACAAGTAAAGCATGTCTAATAGTGGGCTCAGAAGTTTCAGGCTATAATTAGATTTATGTGACCTGCAAAAACCACCCATGTGCAACACTGTCTTTCTCTGCCCTTCTGACTCTTTCCATTGGGAGCAGCCAGCAAGGGATCTAAATGTGGAAAAAGTATTGTTACATACCATAGCTGGATATAACATGGAAACAATCTCTTTGCTTATTGCAGCTTCCCTGCTGTGGCCACATAACAGCACTATGTGAAAACTCTAATACCGTCAGGAGCCCATGGTCAAAAGAAGAATGATAATTATAATAACAAGGAAACTCTGAATTAAAGTCCTGTGATATGTTGTGTAAAAATAAAATGTAGGGCTAACCAGCCACTGGTTCTGGAGTCATATGAAACAGAATCAATCTGTTTTTAAATAGAAAAGAGATTAGGTGCTGGCACCAATGGCTGTTTTTTCTGTGCTTGACGTGAAATCATATGCCACTTCCTGTTTCAGAATTATATGTTTAGAAGCTGTTTAAAGGAGGTTCTGTTAGGCTACATTTTGACCAAAGTTTGTTTGTTTCTTTAATGATTAATTATTATTATAGCTTCCAAGGGGTGTTGAACACTTCACAGAAAAAGACCTGCTCCCTGCCCCAAAGAGCTGGCAGTCTAAAAGGCCCATATTCATGTTTGGGGAATACCTTAATCCTCAAGTAGTGCTACTGATGGATCCCATCAATGGGACCAAGTGCTTAGTAGGGTTCTACTCATACTGAATAGCACCTTATGCCGCCATTAGTCACATTGGTTTCAGTATCGGGGGGTAGCTGTTTTAGTCTGTATCCACAAAAACAACAAGGAGTCTGCTGGCACCCTAAAGACTAACAATTTTATTTGGGCATAAGCTTTCGTGGACTTGAGGATGACTAAATAGAGAACTGCATACCAAGTGAGGACAAAAGAGTGAATGAGGAGTGGAAGAGAAGGTAATGGTTACAAGAGTGCTTAAGTGTCTCTGCAATTTGGGCTGTTTTGGCTCCTTCACAGACTCCCTGTGAACCTGAGCAAGTTGCTTAAACAATTGGGTTGAGATTCTGTGTTATGATGCTCAGAGATGCAGCACAGCACTGACAACCTGGGTGGCAGGTAGGAGATGGTGGCTAAGCTACCTTTGCATCCTCCCAATCCTGGAGTGCTCCAGGAGCTGGAGCAGCTCCCAGTGTATTTTAGGTAACTTTGAGGCCCTGGCTAAGTTATTGCAGTGCTGCCTGGAATCTCTGGAGCAGAGGTGCTGTCCTGCCTTCGACATTCCCCTCCCACCCCTGAACATAGGGGGCTGCAAGGAGGTCCTTGGAGCACTTACATGGCCATCTTCCATAGTGCCTGTGCCAGAAGAAATCCCCTTTTACCTGGATAATGGGCTTTTAGAGCCCTTTTATGCAGCTTTGTCTCTTTTACCTACTGTTTCGGGGCCAGAGCATTCCCGAGGATCCCACCTTTGGTGCCTTGTTTTTTTTCAGTAAAAAGGGACTGATAATAATATTGACTTCATGGGATGTCAGGAGAGTTGATTCATTAATGACTGTAGGAAGCTTTGATCTTCTCAGAAGGTGCTACAGAAGGGCAAAATCTTCCTATTATGATTTGACTTGATGGCATGATACAATAGGTTCGTTCACCTAGTCACCCTCCCTAGTAGGGTAATTCCATTAACTCACTTCACATACAGTGCAAGAAGAAATCCTTTAGGGGAGAGGGAACTGTTCTTTAAGATGCTCAGGTACTATGATGATGAGGGCTATATAATTACCTAGACAGACAGAACTTTTCTATGCACAAATGGAGGATTTGGATTAGCTGTAGTGATCTTGAATGAACACAGATGGCTGGTAATATAACACTTGCATGCTATAAAAAGTTGCTCCCTTTCTGCACCTCCTGATGATATGCTAAGTGATGCCTAACAAAGAGGGACCCAGAGGTGTGTATAAAAAGGCAGTTTCATGGAGCCTGAAGTCAGAGCTCCATTAGTACTGAGCATCTTCTGCTCCTAATGGGAACCCTGCCTGATTGAAATCTTCTTCTCAAGAGTACACAACAGGGCAGGTGGCAAGCAGTGGAAACTGGAATGATCACTGGGACTTGCTTGGCAGCCAATGAGATCACTGAGAATATCCAAAGGTGTCATTTCAAGCAGGCAAAGTAATCACATTTTAGGGGGTTATCTCTGTTTGGGGTGTGTATATCTGTTTTGGTCCATGTACCTAAATAAAGGAAAAAGTTGTGAGGGTCTCTTAAGAGCATTTAGGGTAACATTCCATGACACCAGAAAAGTTTTGTAGCCAGTCAAATGTTTCATTTGTTCATTTTTCACTTTCTATCATTTCTAGCAGATAGTTCTGCAAAATAAATAGATTCCAAAAATTATAATCTGTTCATTAATGGAAAAGCTACAACATTTGCAAATGAATTATTGGATCATCTCTCTTCACCAACTAAAGTGCATTTGTCTCTCTGATGAAACAGAGCATCTACTTAACAACACTGAGTAAAACTGAGTACAACAATTTGGACAGGAAGTGTTATGCATGCAGCTGAAGCTGCAGAGTTATGGTATGTGTAGCTTTCATCTCTTACAATTTGTTTTTTGAGTGCTGTGGAGGGGTGTCTTCTCCCTTCCAAATCACTTCCCCCCCCCTGTTTCCCACTGCAGATGCAGTTGCTATGCTGTCATTTAGTGTTCAGAACAATGCAGGGCATTTTGGACACACATGCACATACACACATGGTATTGCCAACCTCACACAGTTAAAAATCATGGGTCAGGCATGAAAAACAAACATTAAATGTTCAAAAATGAAAAAAAATGATTTATTTTTATTTACCTCCTGATTTTTGAGCTTTGGGGGGTGGGGCAAGGTCACATTTTCAACCTTTTTCTCTGCAACCATAACTAGAAACGTATTTAACAACAACAACAACAAAAAGCTGAGATTCTCAGATTCACATGACTCCAAGATCTGGAGCACTGAGAAAAATACCAGATATTGCAAGACGTGTGAAAATCATGAGAGTTGGCAACAATGAGGGTTGGCAATAATGAGAGTTGTCACAAACTGTGCTTCCTCTCATGGAGAATGTACATGTTTTGATGTTCTCTTTATCTAAAATAAAGGCCGCTCTGACTAAAACTATATGGCTTCTCTGTGTATGTAGGGATGGTAAGGTGAATATTCAGGAAGGAATTTTCCCAGGACACTTGCAAAAAGTACCATTAGGTTTTTAGGGACCAAGCTGTAAAGCCCACGTAATGGATAAAATGCACTTGTGGTTGCATGTGCACATCACTTTTCTGCATATGAAAATGCAGGAACATGCACCTCAGAATACTCTGAAAGCGTATAGTGAGTCAAGTATAGTGAGTCAATTCATCACTCATTAGAACTGGTCAGAAAATAGCATAAGGGATGATTCTATGGAAAATGGTGACTTTTTGTCAAAAAGCCAAACATCTTTGGTTTTCTGCTATTTTTTTTTAATAAAAACTTGACATTTCCCACAGGAAGCAGACCTTTTCTGCAAAACAAATTATTTAATCAAAAACCCAATTTTCCATTTAAAATCAGATTTCATGGAAAACTTTCAGCCAGCCCTACTGTTCATATCTCATTGGCCCAACTGCACCCATGACAACCTAGCATCCCCTAGCACTATGCTGGGGCCTTGCTTCAGTCATGAGTCAGAACAGAGTGCCATCTACTGAGCCATCAGTATTATTTTCTGCAATATCTTGAGTTTTCCGTGAAGGTCTTCTCTCTGTTTAGCCCAATTTTTCTTATCTTGTTAGATCTGGAGTGTTTGCAGCAGTAGGTGGTATGGCTGCAGATGGCAAGAACTGCACCTCTAAAAGAAGAATTCCCCAGCTTCTCTCCAGATATGTAGTAAAATGTACACTACAGAAAATAAGCTAGCTACCTATCATAAATATAATTATACAGCAGACGTGAAGAGGAAGATAGTTATTATGAACAATACATTTCTATTCGCTCAGAAATTTTGAGTACACATCTGGTATGTATGAACAGCATTCACACAAATAAGGAAGTTATTACAAGGGGGGCTGAGGGGAACAGAGAGGATGTTACAATCAACTGTGTTAAATGAATTTTTCCAACAACCACAGTTATGGCCCTCTAGGTCTGGGGAAGTGGTTTGTTTAAAGCACAAGGGAAGGATGAAGTGAGCCAAAGACTCTGGTGTGAACATGATGAAAAGGTTGTTCATGAACCACTGCATTCCAAGTGCATGTGGATTTGTGGATAGCATTATCTGAAAGCTTCAGAAACAGCCTTGATTAAATACAGTTCAATTAAAGAAGTAAGGAACTGGCAAGGGAGAAGGTGGGTGTATAGATATAAATATCTATATTATGGGAATGTTGTGTAAATTTTTTCCCACTGTTGAGTCAGAGTTCTGTATGTTTGGACTCTTTGCTTGGACTATGCTGGTTTATTGTTATTTCAAAGGTCTGTTTGCTTCCCTTGGGTGTGTGTTTTGTGGGAGCTCTTTTGAAGCCTTCATTCCTTTTGGTTAGAAACGGGAAGATGATGTTGCCTGCCATTACTGACCAAGCAGAGGAAGTGCAAAGCAAACTGTTCCAGAGTTTACTGCAATTAGCAACAGCTGAGGTTCAGTTTGAATAAACATACCAAAAGTTTGTCCAATGGAAAAGGACAAAGAAAATAGGGAAAGAGATTTTGGCTTATATTTTTTGTACCCATGCTAAGACTCAGTCTTTCCTATTGCAGGCAAAATTTCCATGCAAACCATTCAGTAGTACTGTTAACTACCTGACTTGCACCTAGAATTGAGTAGTTGCATGCACAAGTATTTGGATTTGTATCTGCAAGTCAAATTTGGTCACTAAATAGTAATCATACAAATTGAAACCAAAAAAGGAAGGCTGCCCTTTCAGAATGTTTACCCTTTGCTTTGCAAGCTTCTAAGAAAGATACTGCATACAACAGATATTAAAACACACTTTCCAAACTTTAGAGAAATAAAAATTACATGGAAATCTTGGGCTCTGTACCAGTGCAGGGTATATATGGGCACACACTAAATTATGAGCTAAAAAACAATAACGAATGGCTACCACTCAGTGAGCATCATCCACCCTGTGCATTGAGTGAGGCAGGGATCTGGTGGAAAAAATAATACACGACCATGTCAGAATGCATAGGCACAAGAGGGCTGAATTCAGGTTGGCTAGGGCCAGCAACATTAATCCTAGTATTTCCTAACTTTTGATTTCCTAACTTGCAATTTTAACATTCTTTTAATGTAGGTTTTTTAATGTAATTTCCAATTTTTTTTAAACCAATCAATCCAGAAATTCCACCATGTGGAACCATATTAACTCCCACATGGGTCATCAGCAGGGTTAGAACCTTGAAATCCACAGCACAGATCTCTGTTACTTGTTCTAAGCAAGTCACTGATAGCAGTAGTAGGTTGTCTTGCACTATGTTGGCCGGCCAGTACACAGAGAGGTGGCTCATATTTTGCTAGTGGGTTTCACTGCTATTTGGTGAGAGAAGAGAAATGATGAGATTCAGGAATGCTGGGTTCTGTTCAGGTGCTGAAGGGAGTTTGGCTACAATGTATGCAGATCCTTTTGCCCCATGCCTACCCAAGCCTGCTCTCTTCTGACCTTGACCCCAGTCTTCTTGCTGCCCACCTCAGTCCTGGCTTCTCAATCCTCTGCCTTTTAATCAGAGTACTCTCTCCTTCTCCTACCTGCCGTGGCACCTGCAAGGAGGAATATTGAAAATATTGGAGAGGGTTTCTACTCTCAGCACCTGTGCCTTTCACCACAGCAACTCTTGGAAGGAACAATTTCAAGGAAAGTCCTGCTCTGTGTCTGTAGCCCTGGTATGGAGCATGATTAGTCACTCTGTGAGATGGTGCATGCACAGTCCTGTCAGTAGATAGGGGATGGAGCATGCTCTGTGCAGATGGAATCTTCAGAGAATTTAGCTGCTAAACTCTAACAAGTCTGTGCTGAGACTTTTCAGGAGCTTAGAATTTGATCAAATTTGGGCAAAAGGTACCTCCCTGACACCAGTGTACCCCCCGCCCCCCGAAATCTCAAATCCCTGCTCCAAAGCATGGAGGTGCTAGTTATTCACAACAAAACAGCTATAGTTTTTTAAAACAATGTATCTTTCCCTAATCTCATTTTGAGAAATGGCTGAATCATTTTTGCTGAAAAAATTGAAGAAATTGAGTCAGAGGCAGACATGTACAATGGAAAATTTCACCCCAAGTTTCACAAAGTTTTAAGCTACTGAAAACAAGGTCTTATACTGGAAAATGTCAGGCAATCTTAACGATTGATGTCACTGCCTGTAGTGTGCTTATGTGTTTATTATGCCAGAAGGCATAGTACTGTTTTTTTGTAATTTTATGAGGTCCATTTCCAGACAGTAATTCTTTGCAGACACTCTGAAATTTAAATCTGTTTGTAAACTAAAGACTTACATTAATTTACAGACTATTTATGAATGTCTAATGTATTGAACTGTAAATTCTAGGTAAATGCATAAAACTAAGAATTTAAATTATCTTACATAATACATGCAAGCCAATTAATCTCTCAGTATATTTCTAAATGTTAATACAACGCTGAAGTTAACACTAATTTACTGAGCAGAGTTTTACCTTGCCTTGTATATCACCTTAAACTGAGGATTTTGAAACAATTTCACATCTCAGATCCTCACGTAAGCTGGAGAATTGCATCACATTATCACTGCACCATGAGTTTCTACACACCTTTTGACACACAGTCGCATTGGTGATTTGAGTACTTTGAAACACTCAGCTGCGACAACATATGATCTAATAAACTGTTGGTGGTCATCTTCTCTGCAAAGAGATGTGTACTGTAGGCAGCTTCTCAAACAGCCCCCCTCCCCAGACCCTGCTTTATGGTGCTGTCTAATGTCCTAGGGTATAGAACTTGATTGCACCAAGCATTTTTTTCTACCTCCATCTCTCTGTATAATCACATGGACAAGCCAGACCAGGGGGTGGCTGAGATAAAGTACATACAGTTATCGGTACATTCTGTTGCTTTCAGCTGCTCTGTTAACATTATTATAATGCATTTTTTTCCTTTTTAATGAATATTTTATCACTTGCTTCTTTCTAGATTTGGCAAGCATAAGTGAAAGAGGTGATTTCTTCTTGTCAGTCTGCAAAAAATACAGCGAGGGTGGGGAAAGGAAAAAAAACATTTCTGAGGTTATTAAGGGGCCTCTTGGTTGACAGAACACACTGTACAGGGCTTCCTGCTGCTGTTATCATTAACAACTGATGAGAGCTTTATTGATGAAACATACGCATGCTGTGGGATCCAGCATTTCACAGGCTGACAGGAGAGTGGCAAGGGATCATATTCTTTCATTACTAAAGCAGCAAGGCATTTGGGTGCTGGGTGGAATGGCAGGTGACTCCTTTTGACAGAAGAGAGGCATATAAGAGGGTAGGCTATGCAGCACTATGCTGAACTCATTATTTGCCTTTAACTTACCAAATCTGTATATAAATCTGTCAAAATCACATTTTCAATGCCCTCCCTCTTACTGAAGATAGTGGGGGCCGATTCAGCTCTCACTTACACTGGCATAACTCCCCTTGCTTACTGATTAACTCCTGATTTACACCGAAGTAAGAGAGGTCAGGCTCAACCCCCGCACGTGCGGTTGTTTAACATACCCAGGATTGCGTGCCGCTGGGCCTCTGGTTCTATTCATTAGTTTTTGTAAAAATCCTCTTACTGCTGATGACGCCACATTTGTTGCTAAATCCATTGGCACCCTGTTTGCTTTGCTGGCAGTGACAGAAGCCGTAGCCAATTGCCAGTCATTGACTCAGCACAACAGGGACTTATGCCACGGCAGTGCATGAAGTAAGAGGACTGAAACTGGTGAGATAGAGAAAGAAGAGGAAGGGAAAGAATAATATGTGTCTAGTACTTTTCACCCAGAAGTGCTCCACAAACTGCATTACTATTACTGTGAATATGTACACAATGCTATAAATGTACAGAGCACTTTATGGAGGTATGCTCCCTGCATAGGTCCATACCTCCGAGAGCTTACTACCCAAACAGCACGATGGCTCTGGAAGGTGTGATGCCTTAAAAAAGAACAATGATTATCCAAGATCAATGGCTTGTGCAAGAATGGGAGGCACCCTGGCCTCATAAGGTCTTAGCCTCACACACAGCAAACTGCAAGGAATTCCAGGGATTCTGGGTGTCTTTCTTACTGTAGGCGTTTTGAGGGTGTCCATTGCTGCAGCTGCATCCAGACATTGCGAAATACAGGTTTAGACTGTGCAGCTATCCTCCGTGACCATTATTAGGCTCGGAGCTGTTGGATTGTCAAATAGTCCACCCAGGGAAGTGGTGGATTGCTGAGTTATTTAAAATTGGACAAACTAGGCTTCCAGGGATGATTCTGCTCCAGCCTGTTGGTGTGGGGTTAGGCTAGGTGATATGTTGTAGTGGGCTAAGTCTTTTCTACTTCCTCATCTCTTATTCCTGTGAGAAGGGGATGTGATGCTCTGTGTGATTCTTTAGTAACCAAGCTGTGAATGGAAAATAATTTGTTTAATTACATTCAGCAGGGCCAATAACTGCAGAAAAACACAGTAATGATCTTATGAAATGGTTTCTGGGAAATCATAGGGACCCACCTTCTCCAAATTCCTGTACTCATACTAATATCATCCTGACAGTACAGCTATAAGCTCTAACAGTAAACAAATTACCAGGGGCGGCTCTAGACATTTCACCACCCCAAGCAGGGCGGCATGCCGCGGGGGGCGCTCTGCCGGTCGCCGGGAGGGCGGCAGGCGGCTCTGGTGGACCTCCCGCATGCCTGCGGGAGATGTAGGATTTGCAGATGCCAGGCAATGCAACTGTTTGGGGTTAGTCCTTTTTTCAGCTCTGGAGCCCATGGACCAAATTCCTCCCTAGTGTCGTTCCACTGAGGTAAGGGAATTCCACCATTGAGCAATATGGACTTTTGGTTCTAATATTGAATGCTAGAGTGATAGGCCTTTGGTGGGTCTCATCCTAGTCTCCATTTCTATATATCCCCAAATCAGGGCACAGTTAGGAAGAAATGGCAGTCCCTAAAAGGAGCATGTTATATATGAGGACTGAAAGGCACTGGTGGAATTGTAGGGGGACTCAAGACTGGAACAGACTGGAATGGCAAGTTGGGACTGAGTTGCATTGACAGAGCTGTATAAAGTACCAGGACTGGAACAGTGAGCTGGGAGAGGGGATGTACCAGGAACAGGGGAACTGGGGAAATTGTGTCATTGTATTACACTGAGCTGTTTACTGTAAGTTCTTTCAGCTAGGGCAAAGCAAAGGGGGTGAAAGAGAAGCATACACCAGAAAAGAGAATTAAAAAAAAAGTAGGAAGAGACAAATTACAAGCATTTACTCTTTCAATCTCCTTTTCTTCATTTCATCGAAAAGATCCTGTTGAAGCACAGACTTCCTTTTTCTTACTGGAAAAATGAAGCAAACATGGCTCTGTGGTTCACCTCAGACAAGTGACAGTGTAACAATGGCTCCTTCTAGATCACCAGTCCTTCTCCCTCTGTGTATGCAGAGTCAGATCTGTTGACTTTGGTAACAAAAATAAGATTTTACTGCTTTTTACTTCTGTCAGGCCAGCAGAGTTAAGGAGCAGCCTATTCTTGTTGTGCATCATAAACAGAATTATTAACTACATTTCAATCAGCTCCACCTGTGCAAATCCTTCAGCGACACTGGGGTCACCCATATGTTTACCAAGAATAATTTGGCCTGCAGAACACTTTTATTGCTGAGTTACAAGGTGGAAAAAAACCCAGCTTCACTCTCATAGTCCAGGCTTTCTACAGCACAGGCAGCTGAAGAAAACAAAACAACAACATATTTTTGTATGTACAATGAACACATTTGACCTGGAAATCATTGAGGAACTATATGCATGTTACCCCACATAGCCATTTTTAGAGTAATTTTTTCAGAGTAGCTCTGTAGTTTAAAAAACACAGGAGCATATTTTCCTATCAATGGCCCATCTAGTCCAGTATCCTGTCATCAATAATGCTTGGTACTAAGTGATTAAAAGGAAGCTGTTTAACAATTATACACAAACATCACCCTGTGGATATTTCTACTTTATCCACAGATATTTAATGATTGGTGTGCAGCCTGGAGCATGAGACTTTCTAGCCTTCATACATTTCTATTCTAGCTAATATAACTGGATAGCCTTGTTATTCATGTGATTATCTTATTCTTTTTTTAATCCTACTACAGTAATCTCTTTTTCTTAATATCTTGTGGCAATGAGTTTCACAGGTTTATTATGAACATTCTAAACAGTTCAATTGTTTGAGGTTAATCCTTTTTTTTAAACACAAAAGAAATGGAAAGAAAGGCCCATGAAAGGCAGATAGACAGGTAAGAAAGTGGAAAAAGAGAAATAATCATCCATTTTCAATTATTATTGCTTTAACTGATGGAGCAACAGTTAAAGCAATAGCTCCACTTAGGGGAAAACACTTCCAGGTAACCCTCTTATCCTGTCCAGGGTATAATTTCTGGTCAATATAAGAGCAAGAATAGCCCATAGTCCAGTGGTTAGGGCACTCACCTAGGATACGAGGGAGGCACTTTCAAGTCACACCCCTGTCTGAGTTAGACAGAAACTCAGATTCTGTCCAGAATGTGTTGACCAGAAATTACACCCTGCACCCAAGGAAACCTTCCTGATTAATTTTTTTGTGGAAACATGCATTTCTATGAAAAGTTGAGCATCCAAAAATCACGGTAATATAACTAGTCATTTTTGAAAATCTTGACCAGAAGGTCAAAAAGGAAATAGGAGGGAGCTATTTTTGAGCAGGAAATGTGAACATAAGCCTGAAAGGTTTTCCAGTCTGTAAGCTTGGTCATCATGACAGATAGTCCAGTAAGCCTCTGATCTCTTGTCTGTCTTTCAGCTCCTTTGATGACCTGGCTGATGCTACAGTGGTTAACCTGGTCCAATGTAAAAGGAACGAGATTTTTGTCTGTAGTGTGGAAACAATCTTTTTTTTTTTTTTAAATGTGGTTTTTCCATTTTGATCTCAACTAATGCCATTTTCCCAAACAAAGGCTTTTTATCCACTGTATTTCAAGCCGAAATTATGCTTGATAAAATTGTTTTTGTCTCAATTTCCCACATGATTTCCTTCAATACTTTTATATATGTTCCAGTCGAAGTGACGCAAAAAAAGATCTTTGCTCTACTTTACCACATTGTTTTCACAGACTTCTGTTAAACTGTGGTTTTATAATCACAGGGGGTGGTTTGCAAGTCAGGATTGAGTTGCGTTAGAACTAAATGTGCATGGGGGAGGGGGACTGTTATAGCAGTTGGAGGTTTGGGGAAGAGGCGGTGTGATTTGCAGGTGAAGCTTGAGGTGTCATGTCAGATCTCAGTGGGTGTTGGATGTGGGCAGAACTGGAATAGCAGGGGAGTGGGTGGTGAAGTCAAGACAGAGGAGCATCGACAGAGCTCTGTGTGGAAGTTTGCACAGTGATGCCTCACTGTATGCCTGCCTCACACCTGTGCTTAGTTCATCACTTTCATATCCCACTACGCTAACAAATGTTCAGTTGAAAAGAAAATAAAGGAAAAGGAGGAAGCATAAAGTTGCTAGAGTTCAGCCCTAACATTACGAGCCTCTATGGCCATGTAAGCAAAGCAAAGCAAGTATATTAGTGGAGCTCAGAAGATATCGTTGCTCTTGTCCAGAATTAATATAAGTAAAGCTAGAAGGCCAGACCTATTTAAAAACATTAGGTTCCTCTCCACTCTGATAAACTGATCCTGTGGCTAACACAAAATAACATTTCACAGAGATATGTTGCTTACATTTTAACAGAGGCTGTCTCAAAAACTGTCAACGTCAGTCAGTGATTAATGTCTCATTCCCTAATTACTCTCCTCTTTATCCCCCCTCCAAATATCAATCAATCCAATGTTCCTCCCCCTTCCTCATATTCATTAAACTTCCCACTCCCATCAACATCTGAGTCCCTCCACCCTGCGCTCAACACTTATCAACCCACAGTGCTGCCTCTCTGCAGCAACTTATGGAGACTCCCCAACCTAGCCGCTGTTCCTCACAGTAGCAGTAGTGGCAGACAAGAGTCTTGTGGTTTGTTCTGTCAGAGGTAGTGTGGGAGGCAGATGATCCTCTGGTTGTGGGGTGGTGGTCATGTCTGGGACACATGAGTACTGGTTGGAGAATGGAACCTAGTGACAGATGATGTGGAAAAACCTGAAGTACTCAATGCTTTTTTTTGCCTCAGTCTTCACAGACAAGGTAAGCTCCCAAACTGCTGCACTGGGCAGCACAGTATGAGGAGGAGGTGAGCAGCCCGCAGTGGTGAAAGAACAGGTTAAGGACTATTTAGAAAAACTGGACATGTACAAGTCCATGGGGCCGGATGCACTGCATCCAAGGGTGCTGAGGGAGTTGGCTGATGTAATTGCAGAGCCATTGGCCATTATCTTTGAAAACTCATGGCATGCGGGTGAGGTCTTGGATTACTGGAAAAAGGCTAATGTAGTGCCCATCTTTAAAAAAGGGAAGAAGGAGGATCTGGGGAACTACAGGCCAGTCAGACTCACCTCAGTCCCTGGAAAAATCATGAAGCAGATCCTCAAGGAATCAATTTTAAATCCCTTTGAGGAGAGGAAAGTGATCAGGACCAGTCAGCATGGACTCACCAAAGGCAAGTCACGCCTGACTAACCTAATTGCCTTCTATGATGAGATAATTGGCTCTCTGGATGAGGGGAAAGCAGTGGATGGGCTATTCCTTGACTTTAGCAAAGCTTTTGATATGGTCTCCCATGGTATTCTTGCCAGCAAGTTAAAGAAGTATGGGCTGGATGAATGGACTATAAGGTGGATAGAAAGCTGACTAGATCATCAGGCTCAGGAGGTAGTGATCAACAGCTCGATGTCTAGTTGGCAGCCGGTATCAAGAGGAGTGCCCCAGGGTTCAGTCTAAGGGACGGTTTTGTTCAACATCTTCATTAATAATCAGGATGATGGGATGGATTGCACCTTCAGCAAGTTTGAGGATGACACTGAGCTAGGGGGAGACATAAATATGCTGGAGTGTAGGGATAGGGTCCAGAGTGACCTAGACAAATTGGAAGATTGGGCCAAAAGAAATCTGATGAGGTTCAACAAGACAAGTGCAGAGTCCTGCACTTAGGATGGAAGAATCCCATGCACTGCTACAGGCTGGGGACCGACTGGCTAAGCAACAGTTCTGCAGAAAAGGACCTGGGAATTACAGTGGATGAGAAGTTGGTATTAAGTCAACAGTGTGTCCTTCTTGCCAAGAAGGCTAATGGCATATTGGGCTGCATTAGTAGGAGCATTGCCAGCATCAACAGAAATTATATTTCCCTCTATTCAGCACTGGTGAGTCCACATCTGGAGTATTGTGTCCAGTTTTGGGCCCCCCACTACAGAAAGGATGTGGACAAATTGGAGAGAGTCCAATGGAGGGCATTGAAAATGATTCGGGGGTTGGGGCACATGACTTATGAGGAGGGGCTGAGTGAACTGGGGTTATTTAGTCTGCAGAAGAGAACAGTGAATGGGATTTGATAGCAGCCTTCAACTACCTGAAGGGGGGGTCCAAAGAGGATGGAGCTAGGCTGTTCTCAGTGGTGGCAGATGACAGAACAAGGAGCAATGGTCTCAAGTTGCAGTGCGGGGGAGTCTAGGTTGGATATTAGGAAATACTATTTCACTAGGAGGCTGGTGAAGCACTGGAATGGGTTACCTAGGGAGGTGGTGGAATCTCCATCCTTAGAGGTTTTTAAGGCCCGGCTTGACAAAGCCCTGGCTGGGATGATTTAGTTGGTGTTGGTCCTGCTTTGAGCAGGGGGTTGAACTAGATGACCTCCTGAGGTCTCTTCCAACTCTAATCTATGATTCTATGATTTTGGTTTCTGAATGGGTAGATTTCCCCTGACTCCTGGCAGTCTAGCTGGGGTCTCCCCTAGCTGGTAAGCGGGCTAGGTGGGGGACTGATTCCGTCCTCTATTGAGGGAAAAAATGTGAGGATAAGTGGGATTCAAAGTTCCTCTCAGTACTGCCTCTTCAAATGCTGGACTGGAGCTGGACAGACTGATACTGGCGTGGGGAACAGCAGCTGCAGGACTCCTACTCAATGCCTCTGCAGTTTGCCCTTCTCTCTCCTCCTCCTCCTGAAATGAATAGGGGTGTGTATGTGCGTTGCCTGCATAAGTACCATCCAAGTGCATCCTCAAACACTTTTAACAGCCCTTTTCAGTGGGCAGAAGAAGAGTTTTCCTGGAAGAGCAGCAAAGAATCCTGTGGCACCTTATAGACTAACAGACATTCTGCAGCATGAGCTTTCGTGGGTGAATACCCTGCACTACTGACAAGCACAGCCACAGGGCAATACCTGCCTGCATAACCAACATGTAGCTGGGCCCAAGGCTAAGATTTGGTTAAAAATGTTAATAAGCAGAGTTGGCCTTGAATAGGTCTAAACATATGTTATTGTCCCCGCTTACCCTCTAATATAATCAAGTCCTGTCCCGCAGGATCATATCCCTGTATGCAGAGCTGGCCTCAGGGATACACTTCAAATATAACTTATTCATTTTACATGAAAGTGGGTGTGTTTGTGTGGATCTTCAGATACCCTCCATCTCTTGTTGCAGAAGGAAAGCCAAGCTGATTGTTGCTTTCAGTTTCAGTGATCTGTTTAGATGTGTGTGCTTTCATAGCTATTCTTTGCAAAGAAGCGGCCCAGAGACTTATTGCCTCCAAATGAAAGTGGAGATTCTCCTTCCTAAGTCCCAGAATTGAACACAGAGGCTTGCACAAGCCCTCACAGGACCCCTTTGTCTCATCATGGATTTATTGTCTGGTAGTAAAACAAACCTGCTGTGATTTATATCTTCTATGGTGGCCTCTGATCACAGGGTCTGTGTTTGTGGCAGGCAGGATGAACTGATACAAAAAGTAACTAACTGGAGTTTGTTGTATGGACTATGGAATATCTCATGGTCCAGTCACAATTCATTCTCCTCTCACGGGCAGTGTGTGTTTGGGGCAGGGTGGAGAGGGGTTGGGGGGGGGGATAATTGTCATTGTTCATGATCCGATTTGGTATTTGTTTCACTTGTGGAATAAAAATGGTCATACAAACCAGAGTTGGAAAGGGTCTATTAGGACTTGATGCCCAGAAGCTATGGGGATGAGTGCATGAGAGGGAGAAAGTTCATTTATTTTTCTTCCCATCTATCAGTTCCCTATAAACAACAGAACATCCACCACTTCCCTTTTATATCATATTGTTCCACACTCTCAGGGGATGGGGGCCGAGCATACTGGGGCAAGAGGGGCTCCGGCTTGCTCGGTCCCTGTCCCTGGCAGCCGAGCTCCCAGCCAGGCTCTCTCAGGCAGAAGCAGCTCTGTCCCACTCCCTGCCTGGCTGCCAGGGAGAACAGCCAACTATGCTGGGGGTGGGGAGGCACAGGGAGAGAAGGACAGAGTATTCCCCACTGCCCCCCGCAAATAATGTGGGGCTAGGAGAACACAGAGGCCCCAGGCAGGGTGCAGGGCAGGAGGGGTCACTGGGCAGAGGAGACACATGGGGTGGTTATGTGTCCTCCCCTTTAGATTGTGCCTATCCAGTATGGGAAGGCACAAGTCGTCTATGCTTCCTTCATTCATTATTTCGATATCCAGTATGTCTCAATACGTCTTACACCACCATAAACATTTTGTCTTCTTCCTAAGTGCTGATATTCTTCAAAAGGCTGTAGGGAATGATAGTGTCTCACCAGATATAGCCATTGGCAGGAGGTGAAGGGGATGTATTAGGTGATCCAATAGTTCTCTTCCATTTGTAATCGCTATTGTTCTGAGATATCCTTTGGAGATGTTCCCACTGAAGAGTGAGTGACTGTAACTTGGCAGGTCTCTCTGTGGATTGGCTGCTCTCTTACACTAGTTTTGCCGCTTTGCAGGGTCAGACCTCAGATACTGGACTTGAGAAAATGTCAGGACATGGCCAATATGAACAGAGCAACCAGGCTGAGCTCCCTTTCCTGGGTCACAAAAGAACTTACTCTTACAAACCATTCTCTGAGCAATTAACTATAAATTGACCCTTTTGTAGATTTGGAAGCCTTTCAACCTGTTTGTTATCATACGAAAAATATACATTAAAGTGAAGGAAAAAATTCCAGGGAAAAATCAACCGACTTCATTGCGTGGGATGCATTGAACTGGATGCTTTATTTTGAGATGTTATAAAACTGCTCAGTAGCTGTATTTGCAACCTCCACCCACTCCATCCCTACACCTCTCACTGTTGGATTTCTTGTCAGTTTTCCCCCATATCCTCTTGGGGTTTTCCTCCCCACTATTCTTCTATATGCTATTCCCACTGGAACTTATTACCCAGTCTATGATGAGTCCCCACCTAATCCTTCTCCTGCCCTCGGTGACTTCCCTCCCAGTTCAGAGCCTGTCCTTCTCCTTTCTTAGCATTACCTTCTTTCCTGCTGCTTCTGTCTGTAGAATACCATACATTTCCCATATCACTAATGAGTCCCTTTTTGATCCATTGGTACCACCTGGCGCCATTCCCAACCCTCTTTCTCCTACTGCTCCATCCCTGTGCTGTCTTCCTTCCCCTTTTGACAATATCTACCTGTGACCCTCCCCAGTTACTGTTCTCTTTTTGGGTGTCAGTGGATGCAAATCCATTGATTGCACAAGGTCTGAACGTGGCTCCTACAGCCATCACTTCTTCTATACAAAGAATACTCACAAATCACATTAGCTTTTCATCAGGCAGCATTCTGCATAAATTCCACCCCTTCCAAGTGCACTGTGGGAAGAAGGGATGCCGTTAAGGCTGATGTATGAGTCTGGCTGAAATAAATTTCCTGGTGATAATTCATTCTTGTTACTGAATTTCATTTACCTCTTCCCTCTCCTCCCCACAATGAGGAGCTGCTGCACCAATTGAGTTTATTAAAATGTGAAGTGACAAACTCAGCTGCGAGAAGAGAACCTTGGTGGAGGGGAAGAGATGACCTTTCATTTCTTCCCTTTAAAAAAACAACCAAACAAACAACTTTTAGACATTTTTTTAATTGAAGGGTGAAAAGAAAAAAAAGAACAAAAGAAAAGGAATCCGGTCTTTGTGGGGAACGATTAACAAGAATATGCAAACTAGGGTGACCAGATGTCCCAATTTTATAGGGACAGTCCTGATTTTTGGGTCTTTTTCTTATATAGGCTCCTATTACCCCCCACCCCCTGTCCTGATTTTTCACATTTGCTGTCTGGTCACCCTTATACAAACCCACTAGAAGAAACCACCCTCACACCAAGGCAGCTTTATGGGAATATAAATTCAGTTTGCTGTCACTAAATTTTCCTATCGAGCTCTGATTGTTCTCCAGTGTCTGTTTCCTCCCCATCTCTTTCATGCGGAACAAGAAGATTGCCTCTTATTGCTTTATGCACAGTTAGGCTTAGGGTTAAGACCCCTGCATTCAATAAATTAGCCTTACTGACTGGCCTTGTATCCTCCCTGATATGCTGGTTCTAGGCTCCCCACACAACTGTGCTTCTGCAACTCAATCTTGTTCCTGTCCTGGGCTGCACATACATCTAAGTCACCGGAGCGCAATGCTGACCTCCAGCTCACAACACTATTCTAGGGCTAGGCAGCCCCTCAGTTTTGACGTGTAAAATGCTAAAGTTAAAAACAAGCGCCATTCTGGCTTCAGTGCACAATGCAAGCAGAAAGATGTCTGAACCGGCTAGCTGAGGATTCCCCTTCGGTAAAGAAAACCAAGGGGGCAAATGGGTGGGGTAGTGGCTCATATGCCACGCCATGCCCAGTCCCAAGCCTAGCAGGCATAGTTGGAGAAAAGAAGATGAGTCTGGGAAATAGTTAGGTTAGACCCTGAATCAGGGGGGCACACAGATGGCCAAGAGCCACTTTTGGACCCCTTTCTATGGTTCTGTGCCAAACATAGCTCTCCTGGACTACACAATCTGTCACACGAGTTTTACAACATGAAACCTCAAATTCCTGCTCTGGTTTTCACCTGTTGGTTCAGATCTTCAGGTGGTGAAAAGCCACATGACTCCATAGAGTTATATTGATTTAACATCAGCTGAGGAACTGATCCAATATCATTAACCCAAATTTGTCAAAACAACATATCACCCAAATCTATTCAATACCCTCTCTAAAGTTTCGCTGTCTCCGAGAATTAAAAATCCCCTGCATCTGGTTTCCAACAGAAATTTATATTTACAGCATTTATTTTTTTCTCCCTTTGGCATCAACCCACTCCCTGTCCCATCACTACATTTCCTCTTTTATTCTTCTGTGCATGGATGTGCTGCCATGGTCTGGCTGCAATATGCTAACGCTGGCGGGCTGTGCAGTTCTGGCTGGGACAGTGGGCTTTCAGCTGAGAGTTAGCGGAGAAACACAGAATCCTTTCCAATATTCTCCCAACTAGGGAGAGGTCGCTGGGAACAAAACAAAAATACAGCAAGGAATTCCTTTGTAGAGTTATGAGGCTTTTATTTTTGTGTGTCGAGATTCAGTGCTGGTGAAAGGAGACCAGAGGCGGCTCCAGGCACCAGCACGCCAAGCGCGTGCCTGGGGCGGCGAGCCACGGGGGGTGCTCTGCCGGTTGCCGCGAGGGCGGCAGGCAGGCTGCCTTCGGCGGCATGCCTGCAGAGGGTCCGCTGGTCCCGCAGCTTGGCGGAGCTCCCGCAGGCTGCCGCCGAATCTGCGGAACCGGGGACATCCCACAGGCAAGCCGCCAAAGGCAGCCTGCCTGCGGTGCTTGGGGCAGCAAAATACCTAGAGCCACCCCTACTGGAGACTTTAGGGGTGTGTGTGTGTGTGTGTGTGTGTGAATTTAAAGATAAAGGCCCAGTAGGGCATATGAACCTCTCACCTTGCAGTGAAAGTTCATCTCTAGATTCCTGTGAACCTCGTATGTTTCAGGATAAGCCTTTTGTGTAAGGGAAATACATAATAAACTGGCTAGCATGTACAGTTGCCACTGCCCTCTGTGGAACGGCCTCAGAACTGCTCAGCTGTGTATCATAGGCTGGGCCCTCTGCTGCTAACAGCTGCAATGTAGTCTCCTTTGAGTGAAAAGGTAATGGGTCTGTCTGTGGTCTGAGAGTGGAAGCATCTGAGTGCTGTCCCTGTTCTCACCATGTAGTTCTCAGCAGCTCTGGTGGGTGGTCAAACTAATAAATGATCTGTCAAAGGTGGCCCTTGCTGCCTGTGAAGCAGTCACACCCAGACTTTGATTTCATTGCTTCATGAACACTTGATGTGGAAATAACATCAGCTGATGGTTTGAACTGTTGACAGTGACCATCATGATTTGTGGGGTGTGGTTGTAAGTCTCTGGTGGCTTCCTTTTTCAAGGCGCTGCATGCTTGTGACTCCCTCTGACCTTGGGAGCTGAGGTTACTCAGTGGCTCTGAAAGCCAACCCAGTGGTATCTTTCTTCTCCCAGACTGCGTGAATGAAACTTTTTAAACAGAACAACAAACCAGTGACAAATTATTGTTAGTTTTATGGTAACCCCGAAGGGCACCAATCAGGGCTCCATTATGCTAGGTGCTGTACAAACGCAGAAAAAAAACAGTTCCTGCCCCAGAGAGCTCACAATCTGAGTATTATATGTTGATATTTTATGCATGAACCCTTTTAAACTAGCATATGGTGCTCTTCCAAAGAGCAGCCACCCCCACAATGCATGTTCCCTAAGTCTCATGAATTCAAATGTTCATGAATAGGGGAATTCAAGGGACATGTACATGACTGAATAAAACAGCCACTCAAGAAACAAATGCAAAAACTGTGTAGGATTTAGCCAGCTCCAGTGCAGGACTAAAAAGGGAAGTAAAGAGCCAAACTCATACCAGTGCAGCCCTGTTGCCTTCAAACAAAGCTAGAATAAATTGGCAGAAGGGAAAAAATTCTGTGAGGCCTTTGAGTTCTGCATTGGAATCTTCCTTCTGTGCTTAAAGCAGAAGGTCCCAGAGCCAAAACTTTTGAGCAGTGGAGAAAGTAATGTGAGGAGGCTAGAGGCAACGGTAGAATCATCTATTAAAAAAAAGGAATAAAATAAAAAAATAAGAAAAAATTCACCATGATTTTAAAAATATGCACTCCTGGCAAGAAGTAGTAGTGTAGTAAAACTGAAGTTTAACAAACCTTGCAAAACTAAGTGTTCCTGCCTTTAGCAGATCCACAGCTTGATGGTATTTGAGCATCAGATGGGAATGGGATCATTAGCAGGGAATAGGCTTGTCATGTGGACGTGACTGTATGCACACTACATTTGTTTTGCTTTCACCACATGCTGAAAACTGGATGGCTCCAGAGCTGAAAAGATGTCCAGCCTCCCAAGCAACAGAGAGCTGAGTAGGTCAACAATATTTCACTGGTGCTGTGTAACCAGCCCCAGCAGATTTCTAAGGCACATTAATAATCAGAAAAGTGCTGAGCTCCTAGTTATATTGACAGAGTTGCAATTTGTTCCAGCCAAACTCCAGTTTGTACAAGCTTCCCAGTGTACAAAGCTGGGCTCTAATTATAGATAAAAAGCAGTTCCTCTCTGGCTCTAATGCCACAGCTGAAATTATGTTTGGGAGTTCTTGCTAACCCCTATTTCACAAATACT
Organism: Mauremys reevesii; assembly: GCF_016161935.1. Taxonomy (NCBI): domain Eukaryota; kingdom Metazoa; phylum Chordata; order Testudines; family Geoemydidae; genus Mauremys; species Mauremys reevesii. The sequence goes on along the minus strand of NC_052626.1, from coordinate 36,702,326 downwards.
AAGCAAGATATAGAGCACACTAGCCAGATTTCTCTGTCACTATTGTATAACAATGAGGCATGGCCATGTATATAAACAGACCCCTGGGGCAGCTAGTTATAATAGAACTGATCCCAACCTCCAGCTCCAAATCTGATGAGCTAAAATTGATGTACTACTAAAAGAAACCAATAAACTAGGGGAATGCAAATTGTGTCCTAAGAGCCAAAAACGCCTTCTAAGGTCACAAAGTGTAACCCCTAGCTACTCCATTTCTGAAACTCCCAGATAAGAAAAGCTGATCAACGCCAGCCAGTTAATGCAGGTGAATTCAAGCAACAAACAATTTCTCTTTATTATATGGGAAAAAATATGTCTAGTCAAATGTTAGGGGATGGATAGTATGTAGCAGAATAACCATCTATGAGCTAGAGAAACTGAGTGAACAGCTGGATCATCTTTTATAAAGGGTCTAAATGGGGTGAAATAGTAGGTGCATTAGTTCACATCTGGGCTGGGTGGGCTCTGATTGCAATTATAAAAGCTTCACCTTGGGTACTCAGAGAGACAGAAGTAGCAGAGGGTGGTCTAGACACAGACCAGTCACCAATCTCTCAGTGACTTCCCACAACAATAGAGGAGCTTATTCATGAGCTAATATATGTGATGTTTTCAAATGTCATTCTATTTTTGTATGGAGTATAACACACAATTTAAATAATATAAGCACTCCAGCACAAATGGGTTATAGTCCTGGGTCTGAGTGATTTACCCCACACTTCACTGTGCAACTCTTTCTTTTTTTTTAACAAAATATGTAAATGTACTTCAATATAGGTGCAGCCCTCACGCTTGTGGTTGGATGTCAATCCACCACGTGGTGGCACCCATTTGGCCACTGTACTTTAAATAGTTCAATGAGGTTTGATAGATTCTTTCCCAGAGATGCTTGGGGCGGCCAACGGAAAGGTGTGGCACGTCTAGTTCTTCGGCAACAATTTAGCGGTGGGTCCCTCAATCCCTCTCGGCGGGAAGGACCTGCCACCGAATTGCCGCCGAATAATGAAGCGGCAGGGTAGAGCTGCCGCTGATTGTGGCTTTTTGGGGGGAGGAGGGTGGCAAAAACGCTGGAGCTGGCCCTGGTAGTGGCATAGACAAACTCTCTAAAAAGCCTATCTATGCCCTTGGCTTCAGCATTTGTATCCTGTACCTTCCAGCTTTATTTTTAATAGCCTGTTGTTAGATTTTCCTTTCATGAACAGTGACTGGGGACAGTATCAGTCAGACAGATCCTGCTTGGCTATTAGCCAATAAATCATTGTCACTCCATGCCTGAAGAGCAGGTTTCACTGAAGGGCTCAGCTCCTTGGAAGATGGCCATTGTCTCATTTGTCTATAAGGTCGTTAGCACATTTCTGATGCTGTATTAATAAGAGCTAATTGGTGTGCCTTTTTCCTTTGGACTGATCCATTGAAAGACACCATGGGCTTGTGCTGATGACATCTTGATAAGCTTCATGGCAATTAATTGAGACCTCATGAGTGCTGGTTGGGCCAGTACTGAGGAGCCAAGTTGCACTTCTGATTATGGGCACACAGAGATACCTTAGCAACGAGGGAGAAGAAACCACTGGACATCTTGTCCCCTAGTTGGCCATGGTTTGTTTAAAGCTCTCTTTTCAGCCTTGTAGTCTGCTCTGGTCAATATCCCGTCAATCTACGTCCTACTGTCTCCTTCCCACTTCCTTCTGACTGTAACTGCGTAGTCCCATCTGATTCCTATTTTTGGTCTTGAGAAATCAGTGGGAGCTGAGGATTCTCAGCAGCTTTCAGGATCAGGCCCAGGAAAGCTCATTTGACATTTTAAAGTTATTTTTCACATCCCAGTTGGAGAATCCCAAACAGCTCCGTGACTGCTATCTGCCCTTCTCTTTGATTGTCCGTTGATACTTCTCAAGGAAACAAGTTTCTTTCCTCCTGGCTCTAATCAGAAAAGACTCTTGCTCTTAAAACCCCCTTCCTGACATGGTTGGTTTAAACCCAAAGCCTCATGAGCTCCCTTCCTGGCTCTGACCTCCTGCAGCCAACAAATGGAGAAAGCATAAAGATAGGAGAGCAAGGAAATCTTTGTGGGGCAAACACTCAGGTTTTATTCAGGCTGTGCTTACACAAATCTCCAGTGACGTCGGTGAGAAATTTTTGAGGACTGAGTAAAAAGTGAACATGGTCTTCAAGATTTGGCCCAGTTACTACTTCCTCCTGGTATGAGGTTTTTATTAATCTGTGATACCTAGGGCCAGATAGGTGCACAAGTGTCTAATTTATGTGCACAAATACTCAAGCTGTGAGTACAAATCAGGAATTTACCCTAAACATGGCTTATTAGGTGGCTAACTTTGAAACCCTACCTGTACAGTAGATTGAACTTAGTTGACCCCTGATAAATGGCACTGCCCATTAACTGGGTCCTTATTTGGTGTGATGCTTCCTCTATGAATAAGTTATTCTACTGTTCATTTGAGGTTGGGTGAACCTTGCTTTGAAGATGATACCATGTTGTACCATCTAGAATTGGCCAATGTCAGACACAGGATGTTGGTCTTGATGGACTGATCTAACAAGGTAGTTCCTATGTTCCACAACAAGCTTCTAAAACACTGGCCTTCCAATATTAACGCTCATGTAACTTCACATGTGACTTTCACGAGGCCACTGGCGATACCAGCTCCAATAGAACACTGTGTGGAATGGATTGAATGCTGACTCTTTTATTGCAGCCAAACTGCTGTTATTTTAACACTGTAAATGCAAAGAGCACATCTGAGCGGCGTGCAGCAGGGGCAGCAAGGATGGCAGCTTCCTGTAAACTGGCAAGATTTTCTTCTGCAGAGTCTTTACAGGGTGTGAGAAGGGAACACAATCATAACTAAAAGCCTGGAGGTGGTTTGAAGGTGTGTGAGCTGAGAGCTGTCAAGGAATAACACAGCCCACTAAGTACAGTGCCTATATTAGTGGTGTAAACAGCCCTCTTGTTTTCTTCATATTAAACATTTATTTTACAAACAGAATGCCAGAGTCAATTTTCCTGAAGCCCAAATGCCTTTGCACTGTGGAAGTGGTTCCACTTGGAAGCATTGTCTAGTGAGCAAAGCAGGGAAATGGGAGCCAGACATTTTGCCTCTGCTCCAGGTTTTACCATGAGCACAGCTGAAAAGCTTAGGCAAGTGTCTTAATCCCCCCCTCCTCAGTTTCCCCACTTGTAAAATGAGGCTAATGTTCTAAACTACAGTCCTTACACGGGTCCTATACAACTGAATTAATACTTGTAAAGAGCTTTGATGAAAAATGCTATGGAAGAGCAAAGTATCGTTGTTTTAAATTACCTCACATTCAAAGAAAAAGGGCATTGCTTCAATTTGCACATGCCCTTTAGAACGTGTAATCCTTTTAAACATATTTTCTCAAAGAAATACTCTCATGTTAAAAACCATACATTAAAAAAAGAGCAACAGTCTTTTTTGTGTTATTGATAACAGCCTACATTTATCAAAATGGAAACATTTTTTAAATCAGATACTTCTTGCCATTAATGTTTATTAAGTACCTTTTGCATTTCATTCAGCTTGAACAATGATAAGGACTAGTCAATTTCAGTTTAGTTTCCAGTGAGTTTTTCTTTCTGGTTCTGGGCATTAGTGCCAGACTGTGATGCTTTTACGTTGCAGACACGGCAGGGGAACATTACATTTTATAGACTGGAATCTAATGTAACTAGTAATCTAAACATACTTTGTATTGGTCTTGAATTTTTCAAAGCCTAAATGTGCAGCTGTAATTGACCTGAAATTGGTATTTCAGGACTAAAGGATTTTAAAGAAAACTAATTCTTTTGGGAATAGGGGAGGATCTCCTGATAAAGAAACAGGCAAGAGTGGACAACTCTTACAAACATAAAACCAATTTTCATGACTTGTGAGAACCTGCCCCACCCTCGCATTTTGACATACATATCCTCCTCCCCTCCCCTTATTTACACGTTTGAGCAATTCTAAGTCCCTTGCTGTTAGCATTATAAGCCTGGCATCACCTTAAAACAAAATCATATCTAGTCCTACCTGAGTGTAGAGTGGTTGGGAAAGCAGATCCATTTTTTCCCACAATATAATCCAAAAACTAAAATAGCACTTCACCTAAGGCTGCATTCACAAAGAGGATGATGGCATTTCCTTGCTTTAGAAAGGGATTTTTTAGAATTTCTAGTGTTACATTTCTCCTGACCCCACTGCTTGGCAATCACAGAGTTTCAAAGGGAAAAGATTTCTGCTTCAACACAATACCAAGATTTATTTAACTGCCTTCTTTGTAAAGGCTTTAGGTGCTCATTTCACAGCAGCTGACAAGGATCAAGCACAGAACAGCTGATTTCCCTCTCTGCACCCTTCTGAGATCTGTTTACAGTCGTGGGATCTGACCTTAAGGTGTTCTTCTCTGAAATGTAAGAGAAAACCTTGCCAAACTTCCTAAACAGTACCAAACAGCTACTTTTATTGTTATCATCGACATCGTCACTGTTATTTGAGCATCCAAAAGTGTGCTAGGCAGCTAACAAAAGTTAGGTAGGCTCTGCCCCTTAGAACGTACAGTATGAATTCAGCACTGGACAAAAAGTGAAGGTCAAAAACAGACAAAAAGAAGGATGGGGGGTGACAGTAAATAACGATCATACTGTAATACATGCTCATATCTTGATGATTATAGAAAATTAATTGTTTCCCTTTCCTCCTCATTTTTTTAGCAAGCAAGATGGGAAAAGTGAGATACTTGATTGAGGCAATGGAGCTACTTTGGAGAAGGGGTTTGGGCAGGACATTTTATATCTGAGGGCAATATGAAAGAAGGCACAGAGAAGGAGTCCATTAGAGGAGACAAAAATGTATCAAGTCTGCAATCATTAGCAGAGCAGAAAGAGCATGGGGTGACTATTGAAGGGGAGTAGGTCATAGATGTAAACAAGGGCTGCCTAATGGAAGGTCTAGAAGGCAAGGGCAAGAAATTTGACAGAGAGGCAATATGAGGAGCTGAGAGGGAGGAACTGGAACTTTCAAGATTGGGAGAGGGATGAGGAGTCTGGAGAGGTGAGACTAGGATTTGTAGGGCAAGGAGACCAGGATGATAAAGCTGAGGAGAATGGGACTGAGGCAAGGAGCCAGGGATGAGGAAGAGTCAGGTCTGGGACAGATTGGAGGGGATGAGGCAGAAGGGGTTGTTCTTGGGAGGAATAAGCAGAAGAATTTGTGATCCCTAGAACACATTTCCCTCCAGCACCTGTAAGGAAATCTAAGATTCTTGAGTCTCACAATTCCACTGCTGTCAGTGAATATGAAACCTTCTGACAAAGTGTCCCATCCAACTCTAGTGTTGGTCCACACAGAGGCTGACCATGACTGCTATCAGTTACTCCATTAGTTCAAGTGGCAGAGATCAATGTGGTGGACCTAAACATTCCAATTGTAATGATGTTTTATATGGGTGTCAATCTGATGCCATGTGATGGAATGTCTTGTTTTTCAGTTTGCTTTTTTAAAATCCTAGGAAAATACAAACAAACAACAGAACACTACATAAAAAAAACATTATTAAGGTTGCAAGGTCAATCACTCAAGAGTTAGAAAATGCCAGAATTAAGGTTGCCTTTGCAACCTTAATTCAGCCCTCCTAGTGCATATGCATGAGACATCCTTTAATTACATGATCACGTACTATTTTTTTCAGTGGGACTCCTGCTCCATTCAGTGCACAGGATGGACCTACTCTGGAATTGAATCAGGATTGTGGTGAAGGAGACTGTAGTCTGTAGGATCCCAGCCTCACTTGTTGGAGAAGTTGGAAAGTGTGTGGTGAATGAGGCAAGGGAATGGAGGAAGGGAAAGGATGGTTCTTATGCCCTGGAGAATTGGATTTTATGTCTGCCTGTTTCACCACATTCCTATGGGATGCTAAGTAAATCAGACTTTTCATAGGTCATCACTAATTGTGTGTTCCTCATTTTCTGGATGCCCAACTTGAGATCCTGGGGTCTGATTTGCAGATGTGATGAGCACTCACAAATGCAGCTGAAGTCTATGGGGGCCGTGCTTTGAACATATAAAGTGCTAAGCATTCTGAAAAAACAGGTTCCAGGTATCTCAAATTGGGAACCCAAAATTAGTAGATACTTTTGACCTTAATCTCTCAGTGGTTCAATTTCCCATCTGTAAAATGGCAATACTACTACATCATCATCTCACAAGGGGGTTGTCAAAATAAATTCATTATTATTTGTGAAATACTCACAATATAGTGATGAGCACCATCAAAAAGCCCACTAGGAAATTAATAATTCTGTTTTCAGAGCATGTTCTCAATAGTTTTCAGTAAATAAGGCTTGGTGCTACACATTGAACAACAAGGGGAAAACAAAATATTGAATAGCAGCTCATTAGGTGAGCATCATCCATCTTGTGTACCGAATGAGACAAGGATAGGTGGAAATAATAGCATGAACATGTCATTAAAGACTAGCCTAATGCATGTGTATAAGGGACTGAATTATGGTTGCACTTCCTGACTTTTGAGTGCTTGACTTTGCAACTTTATTAATGTTCTTTTAACATATTTTGTGTGTATAACAATAAAAACACTCAATATATTTACTTGATTCTGACATTGCACATTCTATTGAATGTATTTATTGTAATGTGTGACCATTTATAGTGCATCTATTGGAATACATGATATATGTAGTCCAATAGATGCACTATATACAGATATATGTTGTATGAATCCCTGAGTATCTTGGTGGTAATGCTATATAAACACAAATGTTAAGAATGATTATCCATATTCTTGTTAAAGACAAACTGGTCTGTTCCCTGCCTGTTGAATGTATAGATGATTTTATTCACTAGCGCTGTCAACCCAGAAGTTTTCCCGTTTCCAAAAAGCCTTGCTTGTTTTAACTCCATGCAAACTAGCATAACCCTGGCTTATTGGAAAATGAGGGTAAAGATAATGATGATGATATGGTATGTCTGGACAACCCTGATTCTCCTGGCCTAATACTACTTTTATTGATGTCAGTAGTGACTTAGCTATCGACTTCTTTTGAATGCCATTTCTGGCCCTATATATAGGGCCCTACCAAATGTACAGTCTATTTTGGTCAAAATCATGGTTATGGGATTTTTAAAATCTTAAAAATCATGGTTTCAGATATTTAAATCTGAAATGTCATGGTGCTGTAACTGTGGGGGTCCTGACCCAAAAGCGGGTTGCGGTGTATGTGCAAGGCTATTGTAAGGGGGCTGCGATATTGCTACCCTTACTTCTGTGCTGCTGGTGGTGGCGGCACTGCCTTCAGAGCTGGGCTTCCTGTCAGCAACTGTGGAGCTTCTTGATGCCAGGAGAGGTTCCTGGAGGTGGCCCCTGGGAGTGGTTCATGCAAGAGAAGAGAAAGTTCTGTTCCTCTCCAGCAGCTGGAGCACAAAGCACGGTGGACACCCCAAGCCCTGCCCTGTCCCTTCCCGGATCTGGGCCCAGTGCTCAGGGGCTAAAATGGCCTTGGCTGTGTGTGTGTGTGGGGGGGTGAACATAGTCCCCCCACCGACCACGGTGCCTTAGGCAGTTGCTCATGTCACCCACCCATAAAGCTGGCACTGTTGCCCCAAAAAGTGGAGACCCCCCCGCCCATACCATGCCACCCTCACTTTTGCACTGCTGCTGGCAGCGGTGCTGCCTTTAGAGTGGGGCATCTGGCCAGTACCTGCTGCTCTCTGGCTGTCCAGCTCTGAAGGCAGCACAGAATAAGGCTGGCAATACCCCTCCCCACTAATAGCCAGATTTCATGGGGGAAGCCAGATTTCATAGTCCGTGACATGTTTTTTGCAGCCCTAAATTTGGTAGGGCCCTACTTATATATTATGCAGTACCATTAATGCATAGGTAATGGTCTGGCAAGAAATGCCTCAGCTTATCTGGGAAAATCTATTTATCTGCCAAATTGACTGGTGGCTGAATTGCCAAACCAGTTCAGCCAAATTAGCCAACTAGAAAGAGCTGATAGGCCTGTGCATAGGCGCCAGCCCCAAAGCACCCACGGAAAAAAATAATGGGTGCTCAGCACCCGCCAGCCACCCACCGATCAGCTGTTCAGCAGCAGGCTGGAGGCGCAGGGGTGGAGGGGGCGGAGCAGGGATTGGAAGAGGTGGAGTGAGGGCAGGGTGCTGGGGGGGGCAGGGGCGGAGCAGGGACAGGAAGAGGCAGAGCAAAAGTGGAGCCTTGGGGGAAGGGGCAGAATGGGGACAGGGCCTGGGGGCAGAGCAGGGGTGTAGCACACACCTGGAAAGAAAAAGTCGGCACCTGTGGACAGCTCCCTAGTCTGAGAGATTCAGACTGAGAAGGTTTCAAGAGTATCCAAAGCTAAGTGAATGCAGCAAACTCTGGACTCCAACTAAATTACTTTGCTGTCTTTGCCAAGACTTTAAGTGAGGAGGTGCGTCGAGCTGACTATCACATTATCTCTTCCTTTCTTCTCTCTGGTGGAGCCAGATATGATGGGGCTGTATCCTAAAGATAACCACAGAATATAGATTGATTAGGTAACTGCAGTTTCCATTGGCAACCTAGAAACATATCTCCTTATTAACTGACATTGGTATCGTTAAGATGGTGCAGCTGCAAAGGCCAGCAGGGTATCTAAATACGCCCAGGAGAATTGTACCATAGAAATAATCATACAGTCGGCATTTCTGGACACAGTGCTACTAATGCTACATACCGGTGAAGCGGGGTTTTCTTGCTATTACTTACCCTCTTGTGGACTACAAAACAGACACAGTTAATTCCAGAATTAATTATGAGGAGAAATCAGTGAAGGAGTCAAGGTCACAGTGCCAATGGGATATAAAGACAGCAATGAATTCCAGCTAGCGTTACACACAACTCATTTAATTGCTTATGCACTTTTGTTAGTTAGTTTAATCTGGTGAGTGAATTTTTAGAGCCAGCCTAGATTTCCAGGCAACTGGATCATGTTAACAAGGTACTGAGTTATACATATTGAACTATTTTTAACAGCCATGCTTCCCTTCTCTTCCCCTCCCTCAATGTCCTTTCTCAGGGCTAGATTCTGCCACTCTTACTCACATTGGATAGTATCGTATTCCATGAGCAAGCCTACTGACTTTAATGTGACCACTTACAGAGATATGTGCTACTTAGGTCTAGATTCACAAGGAGAAGTTAGGGATATAAGTGTCACTAGAATTCATAAAACCACCACCCAGCTGCTGCCTAATACTTTAGGTGTCTAAAATCCCATGGGTGCTGAAGTTTTTGTGGGTGGGTATCCACAAAGCCACCCAAGTCCTGGCACTTCCAAGCTGCTTGGCGTTCAGCTCACGCTTACATCCCTTGCAGGATGCACAGACTAGGTGTCCCTTGTGATGTTGCAGTCTATATTGTTTTATAAAAATATGCTAATGAGTGAATATAATGTAACTGGAATATGCTTCATGCAAAAGGTCTCTTGTAAGGTATCATTACAAAGCTTAGAATCTACTGAGTGTGATCATCCTATTTGTATAAACGTACCACTCTTGTATCTGAAACTAGAAATATGAAATATAACTCTGAGGGCCTATTGTAATTATGCAAAGCGTGGGCCATTAATGGTGGTTTGGAATCTTGATAACTCCCATTAACCAGGACAATTGTCTGCAGATGACTGTGTTTACCTGTAAGTCTTCCTGTATATGTGTGTGCTGGCAAGTGGGCAATGAAGTTTTGCAGTGACATGTGATCATGTCACCTGAACTGGAATCCATCTTTAACCTGGTGTCTTTCCATTGAGAAGGAGGGGGTGGGAACTCAGAGAGGGACTAAGGATTCCTGCCTTATGCAAAAGATATTTAAAGGGGTGGAACAGAACAAAGAAAAGGAGCCATCATGAAGAATCCCCTAGCGACCACCTGAGCTGGAACAAGAGCTGTACCAGGGGAAAGAATTGTGCCCAGGCCTGGAAGGTGTCCAGTCTGAGAAAAAAAAAACTTACTGAAGAATCTCTGAGGGTGAGATTATCTGTATTCAGTTTGATTAGACATAGATTTGCACATTTTATTTTATTTTTCTTGGTGACTTACTTTGTTCTGTCTGTTACTACTTGGAACCACTTAAATCCTACATTCTGTATTTAATAAAATCACTTTTTACTTATTAATTAACTCAGAGTATGTATTAATACCTGGGGGAGCAAACAACTGTGCATATCTCTCTATCAGTGTTATAGAGGGTGAACAATTTATGAGTTTACCCTGTATAAGCTTTATACAGGATAAAATGGATTTATTTGGGTTTAGACCCAATTGGGAGTTGGGCATCTGAGTGTTAAAGACAAGAACACTTCTGTTAGCTGCTTTCAGGTAAACCTGCAGCTTTGGGACAAGTAATTCAGACCCTGGGTCTTTGTTGGGCAGACGGGAATGTCTGGCTCAGCAAGACAGGGTGCTGGGGTCCTGAGCTGGCAGGGAAAGCAGGAGCAGAGGTAGTCTTGGCACATCAGGTGGCAGCTCCCAAGGGGGATTCTGTGATCCAACCCGTCACATCCCCCACTTTCTTGCCTATAGGGCCTGATCTGGAAGGTGTGCTCAAAGCATGCCTACCACCCAGAAAAGAGAAGCAGAAGGTGTGCCTCCGCAATAGTCCAGCAGTTAGTGCACTCACCTAGAATGTGGGAGACCAAGATTCAAATTTATTTCTGTCTTATTGAGCACAGGGATTGAACCCAGGTTTTCCACCTCCCACATGAGCAACCTAATCACTGGGCTGTAGGGTTTTCTAGGATGGAGTGCTCTCAATCTTCCTTCTTGAAGCTGTCCTCAAATTGCTATGACTAATATCTGTTCTGAATGAGGCATGCAAATTGTGAATCAGTCCTGATTATTGTGAATGCTTTTAAGTATTGGTATAGTTTGATTAAGTGTCTGAACCACTTCAAATAGAAGACCAATGGGTAGCAAACAATATTGTATAAATAATGAATAGAACTGGTTGACATTTTTCAATTTTTTCATTACAATTTCTACTGTTGATGACTGTGAAAGAAAATGTTGCTTTTTCTTCTTTCTTTCCAACCCAATCAAGTAGAACTTGATCCTGAGCCCAGTGAGATCAATGGCAATGTCAAGATCAGTGTGTAATGTGCTTTTAATATAAAATTGTGGATAAATGAACATCAGTGCTAAAATCTGTCAATTTTCAGCAGTTCATGAAAGTTTTCACTGATACCCAGCAGCTTTCTTAATCTTCGCTAAATAATAATGTGACTCCAAACCAGACCAAGTGATTCATTATCACTAATGTTAAGGTTGGAGCAGAGACCTTAGTCAGCTGTAAAGAGCTTCCAAATCTTTTATTTTTTCTTTACTATTCTGCCAGATATGCCAATCATGTTCACTCTTGGAAGTAGTTGAATGATAATTTAGAGCCTGATTCTAATTTACACTAAAATCACTTCAGCACCATTCTCTCAATGCAAAGGGGCCTTAACATGGAAGTCATGATAACTTACTCCCGCCTCCCACTTAAAGCCCATTTACACTGCCAGAGCAGTGGTTTTAGTTTAAGTGAGAATCAGGCCCTTTCTATCTCCATTTTCTGAGCAAGCAGTTATGGAGACAAAAGTTGTTTTTTTTTCTTTAACCCACTTCTTAAAACCTGTTCACACAAAGATAATTATCTCAAATAATTTTCTGCAACCAGGATTTAATGGAAAAAGCTCAAGCACTTTATTGACTCCCAGATGAACTCCATTTGTCTAAAGTATCCAGTATGGCTGTGTCCTTTCTGTCCCATAATGGACCATTTCTCCTTCCCTGCATCTTCAGACTTTGCACAATTGAAAACTGAAGATGTTCCCAGTTGCAACATTGTGACAGGGAGCCAGAATGCGTATCCTCCTCACATGCAGAGGTGTTTGCTTCCAGAGTTTGGTTTCTGCCCACCATGCCAAAAGGGGTCACTAACAAAATTTTGATCTAGTTCAAACACCTTTAAATTTCAAGTTGCGGGTGGAAGGTGTTTTGTGCCCAGCTCTAATGAAAAGTATTCTGTTGCTTAGTTTTGGGAAGGCCATAGAGTCTCAACAGTAGAATGGCACGTGGTGCAGGATGTCACTAGCAGTCATTCATCCTCCTTTTATTCTCACTCCACACTACAAGCAGCAGCAGGATTTCTGATTGAAAGCCAGGGGTCATTCCTCCCAAATGGACTCTCTCAAACTCTGGGGGCTGGACTCCTCATGTAGCTGCTGACCTTTGCAAGGGCAGCCTGGGGAAGATGAAGAAAGCAGAGACTTAGTGTTTCTTGCATGTTGGAGTTGCTATCACTTAGAATTCTGCTAAGGCAGAACCCTCTCATCATATGCTGAATTTTAATGCTGCAGGAAAGAGGGGGATTAGGGGGATAGGTTGAAGGCGTGTAGGCATAATGCAAGTGTACACTGTGTAACCCCCACTTGGAGTTTGCCAGCTCCTTAGAACTTTGGACTGAGCCTTTAAGGGGTCCTACCCTATGTTCTTTGACAATATTGGCTACCAAAGCCCTTTGACACCATTCCCCAGCATACTTGGAGGTGGGGATAGAATGGACTAGAAACTCCAGTTGAGGCCAATAGAGAGGTTTCTGCATGGGCTGATATGGACAAGTAGTTTGCTGGGCCTGTAATGAGCCAGGGCTGCTCAACCCCTCAGGAGAGGACAGCTCGACTCACAGACAAATAAACTAGTTTTTGTTTCAGTTCTGAGCTTTGATTTGAGTTTGGGAGCTGAGAGAGAAGCAGGTCAGCTCAGGGAGTCTCTGATTAACTCCCAGTTCCCAGAAACAGAGTCTTTGAACTGCTGTGAGATCTAGTGCATGGCTCAGGCAGCTCCTGCCCAGCAGAAACTAACATCCAGAGTGGCAGAGATCCAACCCAGCATCGGCTACTGAGAGCCCGCCAAGACTTCCACAGGAGTCCAGACCAATGAGCCAGGAGAGGACCCCGCATCACCCAGGGGCAAAGACAGTGTAAGGGAATCTCTCGGGTTTTCTTTGTTTAAGCCACCCAATGTTCACAGTACTTGTGTTTGGACTCAGTCTCAGTGTACTACCTGCCTGGGAAGGTGCCAGGGAAGGAGCTGGGGTTGGGAAGACTTGTCAGTGTTGGAAGGTGGGGAATTGGTCAGTTTGTTGATGCTTGAGTACTTATTAGTTAACTCCAACCCTTTCCAGCCCAGATCTTGCATTCCTGCTCCAAAGTCCCCCTGGGTCATATTGTTATTTTTGGGCATGTAATTTCTTGGCTGCGGTTTGCATTGATGTATTGTGATGGGGTGTATTGGGCCTTGGAGGCTCCCTGCTTGGGGACCCATGATCAACTCCATCCTATTACACCTTTCCCCAAAGAGCAGAGAGGGTTGGTCCTCCAAGCTTGCCTAGAGAGGACTCTCTGGAGTGTCCATTTTGGAAATCACAGAAACCTATTCCTCTAAGGGCTAGAGGGGCTAGCAATAGCCAGTCAGGGTCTGTTGGACCAGGTAAGAGTTTCTGCCCAGCCTTAGCAGGTCAGTTCTTGGCTGAGCTCAGAGGAGTAAGGATGGGTGCTCCTCCTCTCTGCTTCAAGGGCCCTGACAAGTAGATAGAGTTTATGGTTGGCTGAACTTACAGAGCTTGGACTGCAGAGAGGGAGAAGGATCTGAGAATGTTGGCCCTGATATAGGCTGGAGATAAAAAGAGACTGGAAGGGGCCCAGAGAGCTAGCAGGTGAGTGGTATGTGGCTGCTGTTTATAGGGTCCCTGGCTTGGAACCCAGAGAAGTGTGTGGGTCCAGGTTCCCCTGATACTACAGATAAAATGGTATAAACCCTACAAGAGGCAGGGCTTATCTGGGAGCTCAAATGGTTGCATTTAAAGGATCCAGAGCTGGGCTGCAGACCTTACAGAGGGCAACGAGACATTTATTTGCTGGACCTTTAATGCACTGGAAGGGGTTTATTGGGACTCTGTGACTTGGCTGGAGAGCCAAGCCATTGATGACCTGCCAAGGTCAGTCAACAGCCTGCAGGGGGCACCAGGGGTGAGAAAAGAACTGTGATTCTGCACCCAGCCACATGGAAGTGTTCAAGAGGAGAGCCCTGGTACATATATTTTATGGTTTCTTGTGTACTAGGTTTTATACTCCTTGCCAGAAGTAGCATTATTAATTTGCCAAAGGGACAGAACCCCTTGTTTCTCAGGCACAGTAAGGAGTCACCTTAGGTGAATCACCATGTGCTAGATCAGGGATTGGCAACCTTTGGCACGCAGCTCACCAGGGTAAGCACCCTGGCAGGCCAGGCCAGTTTGTTTACCTGCTGCGTTCTCAGGTTTGGCTGGTCACGGCTCCCACTGGCCGCAGTTCGCCGCTCCAAGCCAATAGGGGCGGCGGGAAGTGGCGGCCAGCAAATCCCTCGCCTGCACCGCTTCCCGCCACCCCCATTGGCCTGGAGCGGCGAACCGCAGCCAGTGGGAGCCACGATCGGCTGAACCTGCGGATGTGGCAGGTAAACAAACCAGCCCGGCCCGCCAGGGAGCTTACCCTGGCGAGCCGCATGCCAAAGATTGCCCATCCCTGTGCTCGATAAAGAAACCAGGATCCAGCCTATGTGAGGAGCGAAGAGAAGCCTCTCTAAGTAGTAAACACCATACAAGAGGCTTGTGCCATACTTTGGAGGATGGGCCAAACTAGTCAAGCACTGAAGAAGTTTCTTGGCTATTTTCAACAACGAGCTGCACCAGGTTATATGTGATTTGGATAGGGTGACCAGACAGCAAGTGTGAAAAATAGGGATGGGGGCGGGGGGTAATAGGAGCCTATATAAGAAAAAGACCCAAAAATCAGGACTGTCCCTATAAAATTGGGACATCTGGTCCACCCTAGATTTGGACTGGGGCTGGGTGAAATTTTTCAGATGCTAATTTTTTACTGAAAAAGACTGCTCAAGGTTGACCAAAATATTTCATGAATTTGAGTCAAATTTGTCAAATTGTTTCAACTGGAAAAAAAGTTTTCTATTCAAAATAATTTTTTGTTTCAAATTTAACTTCAATGTTATTTGTTCAGCTGCTGAACCAAAACACAAAAAAATCAGTAACTCTCATCTCTAATTTAAACAGAGATCAAGGATGGTCTTGAAATTAAAGCAGTGCACTGGGACTCAGGAAAACTGCAAGTCAGCTAATCCCTCTGTCCCTCACTTCTCCATCTGTAAAATAAGGCTAACACTGCCTTTCTCCCACTTTGCCTGTCTTGTCTATTTTGTTTCCAATCCTGTAATGACTCCAAAAATGGGGACCCTGGCATCTCCCTTGAAGAGCCTATAGACTTCAGTGGGACCCATACAGTTATTCTCATGGGAGCAAGGCCTTAGATTGTAAATTCCTTGAGGCAGGGGATGTCTCTCACTGTGTTTATACTGTGCTTTGCATAATGGGGCACCTGAGGCTTCTGTTGTGTAATATAAATAATACCAGTTAGGAAGTGTCCATGAAGTTCATGTTGCTCTGAACCTGACTTGAATTTGAACCCAGTTCACCAGAGCAACCAATTTCAGCTCTTTAGTATTTGCCCATGAAAGCTAGCAGCCCCTGAAGCATCCCATGAATTTAATTCAGGGACCTTCTCCCCATGCTCTATTTTTGGGCAAGTAAATGCAGCTTTTCATTGCAAAGCAATAAAATCCTACCTAGGTAAAATTGATTTCAGTGGAGTGACACTAGCATAAAACTGCAGTAATGCAGTAGCTGAATCAGAACCCATAGACTTGATGGACAAAATATACTACATCAAATGAGTAATATCAATTGGCTTAGAGTGTTGGCTTGCTAAAGCTCTGACTCTCTGGATTATAAAACATTGGCAAGTAGAGAAAACACAGGACATAATTCCACAGTGCATGCAGGAAAAGATACTATTCATCTATCACTGTATTACTGAGCATGCTGAAATATGATTCAGAATGACCTTTCCCCCCCTTTTGCCTCTATAGTGAGCATGGTTACATAGCGGCAACAGACCAGCAGTAAGGACCTCTAGGTCCTATCCTCAAAGCTGGGATTCACTCACTGCGTGATTTTATAATCTCTCTGTGCCTCAGTGTATCTACAAAGGGAGAAAATAAGGTGTACAAGGCATGATCATTTAGTGTTTGTAAAGTGCTTTGAGATTTTCAGATGAAAGATGCTATAAATTCACAGTATTATTACCCTAACAACAGGGTATTTATCTCCTTTAAAATAGTTGGGAGTTTTTAATAGCAGCAGAAGAAATTCACTTTCCAACCCATCCTGGACAACGATCCCTCGCTTTCACAGGCCTTGGGAGGCAGGCCAGTCCTCGCCCATAGACAACCCACCAACCTTAAGCATATTCTCACCAGCAACCATACACCCCACCATAGTAACTCTAACTCAGGAACCAATCCATGCAACAAACCTCGATGCTAACTTTGCCCACATATTTACACCAACACCATCACAGGGCCTAACCAGATCAGCCACAACATCACTGGTTCATTCACCTGCATGTCCACCAATGTAATATACGCCATCATGTGCCAGCAATGCCCCCCTGCTATGTACATCAGCCAAACTGGACAATCCCTACATAAAAGGATACATGGACATAAGTCAGATATTAGGAATGGCAAAATACAAAAACCTGTAGGAGAACACTTCAGTCTCCCTGGACACACAATAGCAGATTTAAAGGTAGCCATCCTGCAGCAAAAAAACTTCAGGACTAGACTCCAAAGAGAAACTGCTGAACTTCAGTTCATTTGCAAATTTGACACCATCAGCTCAGGATTAAACAAAGACTGTGAATGGCTAGCCAACTACAAAAGCAGTTTCTCCTCCCTTGGTTTTCACACCTCAACTGCTAGAAGAGGGCCTCATCCTCCCTGATTGAACTAACCTCGTTATCTCTAGACTGATATTTGCTTGCATATATACACACCTGCCTCTGGAAATTTCTACTACATGCATCCGACTAAGTGGGTATTCACCCATGAAAGCTCATGCTCCAATATGTCTGTTAGTCTATAAGGTACCACAGGACTCTTTGTCGCTTTTTACAGATCCAGACTAACACGGCTACCCCTCTGATAATTGACAAAATTAAATGGTAGCTCCTGGGGAAATCTCCAGAGTTTAGTATTTTTTTCTGCTTCATTCTCAGTAATTTGATATATTCTGGTTCCAAAATCCTTCTCATGCCACCTGAAGTTCAGAAATTACTTGGAAACACAGGTATGTTCTCTCTAGGCTGTGATGAAAGACTCTATGTACTGAAATATAGCCTTCCTGCCTCCTTCATCCAGTCAGCACATGGGACCCTGTCAAAAACACATCCTCCCGCCCCCACTCAACATTGTTAGCGGACGCTAGCAGGGAACAGAGATAGAAGGCATTTCACCAAGCCTTTTTATGAGTCTTGGACATTGTGACAACAATAGAAAAAGGGTAAGAAAAATATACTTTTTTTTTTTGCCAATTAAATAAGTTTTATTCCTTAGGACATGAATTGCATTTGCACTTGTTTACAGTACTGATAAAGTGCAATGGTGTTCACCTTCCGGCTCCTGTGCACATGTTCAAGTATTTAGAATGCCTAAAATGCCCAGAAACAATTTATACAGCAGCTCAAATATGGAATTTTTTTTTTAGACTGCCACTGCACCCAGCCTTGAGTCCTTCAATTCTAAGCAATATCCAGCTGTGGAATGCTGCTTCCAGTGCATTTAATCCACCTCCTCAATGGTTGGTCCAGATGAGGCCCCCCGAGATGGGGCAGCTCCACTACCAGGGAATCCACCAGGCATGCCACCAGGCATTCCTCCTGCACTTTGGTACAGCTTGGTGATGATGGGGTTGCAGACCTTCTCCAGCTCCTTCTGTTGATGTTCAAACTCTTCTTTCTCAGCAGTCTGATTCCTGTCCAGCCAGTTGATAATTTTGTTGCATTTGTCCAGGATTTTCTGTTTGTCCTCATCACTGATCTTGCCCTGGAGCTTCTCATCTTCAACAGTGGCCTTCATATTGAAAGCATAGGATTCTAGAGAATTCTTAGAAGACATCTTATCACGCTATTTCTCATCTTCTGCTTTGTATTTCTCTGCTTCCTGGACCATGCGTTCAATGTCTTCCTTGCTTAAGTGACCTTTGCCATTGGTAATTGTGATCTTGTTCTCCTTGCCAGTGCTCTTGTCCACAGCAGACACATTAAGGATGCCATTGGCATCAATATCAAATGTTACTTCAATCTGAGGTACACCCCTTGGAGCTGGAGGGATGCCAGTCAGCTCAAACTTGCCCAGCAAGTTGTTGTCTTTTGTCATGGCTCTCTCCCCTTCGTAGACCTGAATAAGTACACCAGGCTGGTTGTCAGAGTAAGTGGTGAATGTCTGAGTCTGCTTGGTGGGGATTGTAGTGTTTCGCTTGATCAGGACTGTCATGACACCTCCAGCTAGTAGCCCGTGATCTTTTGTGTGGTATTTTTCTTCAGCTAAGGTGAAAGATTTTTTTTTTTTAAGTCTGGAGAAATTCTGGTTTATTAATTCAACAGTGGAGACTATAATGATTCCACTGTTACCTTGACACTCAAACTTACATTTCTGTGGGCAAGGTCACTAAGGGCTGCTTTACAAATGACTGTAGATAAAGCTGTGCTCAGTCTTTGAATCAGCTACCAATGCTGTGGCTTGCAAGAAATGTATAAGAAAACTGAATAGAAATAACACCTGTTCTCCTTATTAATCTCTTATTAATGTGGAGTCAGAGTGCCAAGAGACTGGGAGCTCTTACTGGTAAATTGAGAACAGCCCAGTGAGTTGACTTGCTTTGGAGAGTCGTAATGGACTACAGAAGCCAAAATCCAGAGGTGATGTGTAAGCTGCAGAGTGAGAGCTCAAGGGAGTGTTGTAAATAACTGGAGGATGTGAGGAAAGCATGGAGGTGCAAATTAAAGAAAAAGCAACAAAGAATCCTGTGGCACCTTATAGACTAACAGACGTTTTGCAGCATGAGCTTTCGTGGGTGAATACCCACTTCTTCGGATGCAAGAAGATGTCTTGCATCCGAAGAAGTGGGTATTCACCCACGAAAGCTCATGCTGCAAAACGTCTGTTAGTCTACAAGGTGCCACAGGATTCTTTGTTGCTTTTACAGATCCAGACTAACACGGCTACCCCTCTGATACAAATTAAAGAAGGCTCTTACATTAACCTGTACCCTTGGGAGATAAGGTGAACCAATGCAGAGTGCTTTTCACTCACTTAAACTCAATCACACCCAAAGTGTGATTACCAAGGTGTAACTTACAGCACTCTGCACATCCTAATAAGTGTGATGCACCTGACTAAAATGGGACCACACCTGTCATTCACCAACTCTGGAGGCTAAAGTTATATTTTCACATCACCTATGAATGGGTTTGTCTTGCATAAGATATGAGGTGTTTTGTTAAACTGCGTAAGCAACATGTTCTAAAACCCTAGTTCAGGGAAGGCAGTGTAGACCTTACTCATGCTAGCTATTGGAGTTGCAGCTGAGATTCTCTTTTTTCAGGAATGCCATGACGGTTTGGATTTGTTGTGAGGTGTCCTGGATTGGATTGGACACAAGTTCCATTTCACATTACTCTTCCAGTGACTGGGAGGTATGTATAGTGTCTCCTCAAAGATGTCTCACCAGACTGTAGGCATGCTTGTCTGTGCAGTATATAGAAAAATACCAGAAAGCAAATATAACCAAAGGATTATATCAGGTAGAGAGGGCTTATCGCCTTGAATACAGGAACCAAACAGTGGGCCACATTCATCCCTGTTAGAACCATCTTGGCCTAAGTGGAATAACATCAAGGGTTAGTTTGACCCACAAATACACAAATACAATTTGTTCCATCCTTTTAACTGAAGTTTTTTAGGGTTTTTTTTTCCAACTCTTCTGCATCCAGCTGTGAATGTGAATGAGGCATTGCCTTTGTGTCAGGATATGGGAAATGGCTTGTAAAAGCAGGTTTAGCAAGTAGGTGAAAGGAGTGATATCCAGTCTCCTCTTCAGGTTGGTTATAGTAGACCTGATTTGAGTCACTCACAGATAATCCAGTGTTTAAGGATAATGTAATTTTTATCATCCTGTGCCTGGTTTGTTCCTGGAGGTCTTAACTCTTGCATCTTATCCTCTTGAAGGGCTTTGCATTTTCTTTTAGTGGCAATCCTTACATTCCAGGAGAGGGAAGTGGTGCTTGTGGTAGTTAACAACGTGCTTTTAATGTACTGTAACTAACAAAGTATGAGATGTGTTAACTAAATGAGGACAGAAAAAGGAAATTTGGGATTTTATTAAGAAAACACAAATACCTGTCATTACCTTGCTCTTTTTGCATACATTCATGTGAACCTCCCCACTGCCACTTACAATAGATGGAAACACTGGCTCTTCCATTTATCCTGAAACTGTGAACTTGCAGCTAAAGTCAACCGGGCAATGTTTTCTTGGATGGATTAGTGAGAAACTAAAAAGAATGAACCATCACTCAGCTCATGAAATTGTGAAGTTTGCATTAAATACCAGAGTCAGTGCTGAGTGAGAAATGAAATAAAATCCAGTACAGGTGATGGTGGATGACATCAGGCCGCTCCATCAGAGATGTTCCTGAGTAAGGCTGCGAGTTTGTGTCAGACGTCACAGATTCCGTGACTTTCTGTGACTTTCATGACTTCTGCAGTGGCCAGCATGCCTGGCTCAGGGGCAGCTCAGGCAGCCACTGTGCCAGGCGCACCAGTCGCTTCTGGGGCAGCCAGGGGCCCCCGCACCTCCCCACCCCCCATCAGCAGAGTTTGGGTGTGGGAGGGGGCAGGGAGTTGGGGCAAGGGATGGGGTGAGGCGAGCTCTGGGTGGTGCTTACCTGGAGGGCTCCCCAGAAGCGGTGACATCCCTCTTGCTCAGCTGCTAGGCGGAGGCGTGGCCAGGCAGTTCTGCATGTTGTCTCCACCCAGAGCACTGGCTTTGCAGCTCCCATTGGCCGGGAACCTCTCCAGCCCCCTGCCCCCTCCCACACCCAAACTCTGCTGCTGCTGTGGGTGGGAGGTGCAGAGCCAAGTAGGGAGCTTGCCGGCCCCACCAACCTCTCCCAGGACCAGCAGGGATCCTGGGCCGCCTGCCGCCGCCTGTCCCTTCCTGCCAAGCAGCCAGGCCACCCTCCCCCAGCACCTGTGGAGTCCTCAGGCAGTCCCGTTTACCCCCACCACACACACACACACACACAAGTTTTATTCACTGGTATTTTTAGTAAAAGTCATGGACAGGTCACGTGCTGTGAATTTTTGTTTACAGCCTATGATCTGTCCATGACTAAAAATACCCATGACTAAAATGTAGCTTTATCTATGAGTATGTCTACAGTGCATTTTTAAACCCTCAGCAGCAAGTCTCAGAGCCCAGCTCTAAGGACTTGTGCTTGTGCTGCAGCATTAAAAACAGCAATGTAGATGTTTGGGCTCTGAAGCTCATCTCCTAGGCTCCAAACTGAGCTACAATGCCTACTCTACTATTTCTAGCACCGTAGTGTGAGCCTGAGTCTGTAGACTCGAGCTCTGAGACTTGCTGCTCTGGGTTTTAAACTGCACTGTAGACAGACCCTCAGATAGCCACTTCTCACCTGTTGGCTCATTCCCTGTTTTACACAGGTTTGTGGTAATCTACACTGGGTTGGTCTTTGGAACAGTAGCATCAATAGTGGGGAGACAATGTTAGTGACACATTCTACTCCTCAAGGAAACAGCATGGTCAAGACCAGTGGTGGTAAGAAGATGCTGATCGTACTTCTCCACCCCCTTGAAACATTAGAATCCTTAAATGTTTCCTGTTGGTGTTTAAATCAGCTAGTGACCCCCCTCCTCTTTTCAGATGCAGTAAGAGTGTGGTGTGGCTTTGGCTGCCAATCCAGCCATCTGCTCTAGAGACAGATCTCGGTCCCAGCTGATCATTCTTGCTTTCTTGCCCTACGTGAGGCTGAGGAACATCAACAAGAGAAGCAGTCACAGTCTGTAACAGCTGCTCCAGGAGCGTAAGCAGTTTGTCTGTACTATCGCAACTCAAAGAGGTGAAACAAAACAGCCGACAAGTTAAATATGACCTAGAGAACAGGAAGAGAAAAAGAAGCAAATGTAGGGATGATGAAAAGGAAAAAGCCTGAGTAGATGGTCCCAATGGTCTCTCTCTCTCTCTTTCTCTCTCTATTTATCTAATTGTTTTCATATTGGAGTTATTCTCATTATCCCCAGTTGTCCCAAACTCTGAAAATGCCCTGCTGTCTTGAAGCAATTAATGAAGCCCTTTAAAGGCATCAAACAAACAAGTGGTTTTTTTGTTTGTTTGTTTGTTTTCCCACTGGGATAAGAACATAGGGAAACAGCTTCATTATTTCTTCTACTCTTCTCTGCTGTTTGTTTTCTGGGAGCGGAGGCATTATTTTAGCAACGTGTTATTCTACATAGGAAGCCTGGGACATGAAAGGCTAAGCAGTGCAGAAGGTCTTCCACCTCAGTGCAGAACACAGCGAGTCAATAATGCTTCGAACCAGTGGTAATGAGCTATTCCTGCTCCTGTCCCTCCAAGTGTTCTTAAAGTTATTAAAATGTAGCTGGCTGTAAATGAAAGCAAAGCTTGGGGGAAAAAATACGGGTTACACAATTAAAATAAAAGGAACCCAGAGACTAAAGCCAAAAGGAAAAGGCTGTAGATGGTGGCAGAGATGTTCAGTTCAATTATTTCCAGACTCCACTGAAAAACTGGTTTAATTACAGTAAGCCCTTATTGCTGGCCAGCTATTTGGTTATGATCAGCATGTTGTCATTTAACAGAAGGGCTAACGAATGTCACCAGGCTGCACTGTTATCTATTGTACTTAAGGTTGTAGTAGGGATAGGTGTTTGTGGTTTTTTTGTTTTTGTTTTTTTCTGATCAGTTGAGATAAAGTAAAAACTGGGAGATGTGATTCCCAGCGTGGGTAGGCAGACCTGTGCTAACTCCCCTTGCGCTTGCATGATCAAACTAGCAGTGTGGACTAGCAGCATGGACACTGGCTGAGGCTAGATACCTGAGCTTGGCCTCAGGCGGGCTTGGAATTGGGCACCTAGTCCAGCCTGCCACCAGTGCTGCAATAGCCATGCTGCTATTTTATAGCCATGCACTAGCTGGAGCTGAGGTTGCCCAATCTGTATACCTGTACTGCGAATCACACTTCCCAGAAGCCATGTAGACTTAACTTAAGGGTCTCCATAAGTGGACCCAAATTTGGCAGCTTATGTCCATCTCTGCTAAGAAACCTACAAAGCCCTTCACAAAACTTCTCTGATCAAGTCTGGCCTCTCCCTTCTATGGAAGGGAGCTATCTCCATTTAACAGATGGGTGGGGTGGTGGGAACTGAATCACAGAGGTTAAAGCAAACACTGTGATCAGAGATGGTTGCCTAAACTGGAGGACATAAATCCACATCTAGGCACCTTACGTGTTGTATGGATTTTTTTCAGAGATGCGAGTGTGACAGATACTGCAAACATATGCGGTATCTTTGGGGGTTGTATATCAAGTTTATGTATCACTGTGGAACTCTGGAGGGGGTGGGGGAGTTATCAGAGCTCCTTCAGGAACCGAAAACAGTGGAGGTGATTAAGGTGAATCACTCTAGGTTGTCAACAGATCCAGAGAGGTAATACACCACGCGAAGGCTTACATATAGTACTCAAAGTGGGCTTTCCCAGCGACAAACAGAGAGAAAGGGCTTTTTGATATAAAAAGGCTGGGTTTAAACTGACTCAGGGCCTTCTTTCTGATGCCGCAAATGGACAGGACCTCTTGACCATGGGCCTCAATTCTTTGGGATGGGTTGGCAGACTTTGGCCTATTAGGGCCCCATAAGACTGGTGACCTCTGATAAGCTTTTAGCATGTGTATAGTAACTTTTAAAAAAATGTTCTCTTTGTAGTGCTTTTATTTTAAGAATAAAGGGGCTTGCTTAAGAGCTGTGTGGTAACTTGTGACTGTTGGCAATACACTGTTCATAGCTCTCAGAGAGAAAGCAATGCGCGGGTGCTGGCCTTTAGGCAGACTGGCTTGCTGGGGATATCACAGTGTAAGGCAGGAAGCGGAGCAGCCTTAAAACCCCCAGCAAGGTGGGGGAGAGATGTGGGTCTCTGCCCAAGAGGTGATAGCAGGGAGCTGGAAACCTTGACTAGGTGCCCTTGAGAGACTATAGAGGAGGGGAGTACAGGTGCAGTTTTGCTGAAACTGTGACACTGAGCACCTGCAACTGTCATTGATTTCAGTGGGAGTTATGGGTGCTCAGTACTTCTGAAAATCAGGCCAATGTGTTTGTTACAATGTCTGGATGGACTTATGACTGAGAGTGCCTATTTTAAGGCAGACTGTCAGAAAACAGGGCAGACATGCCAAACTGGTGCTGGGTTCTATAATTAGATTTCACCAAGCCAGTAACAAATGTGAACTCCTGGATCACTGTACCAGTCTTACCATGGAGTCCCAGACAGTACCCTTAGACTCTCCAGTCTATCTCATCACCCAGGACTTTGCGATAAAAGGTCACTTACACGAAAAATCACACCAACTTAGGTTGAGACCAGTCACTTACTTCAGTGTTAGTGTTTTTGTTGTGTGCTGTGTGGTTGCTGGTGTGTATTTGCTTCAGGTTGGGGGGCTGTCTGGAAGGGGGCTGCACTTTGTGACTTTGTCCTCACCCACAACTATTTCACATTTGGGGACAATATATACCTTCAAGTCAGCGGCACTGCTATGGGTATCTGCATGGCCCTACAGTATGCCAACATTTTTATGTCCGACTTAGAACAATGCTTCCTTAGCTCTCATCCCCTAATGCCCCAACTCTACTTGTGCTACATTGATGACATCTTCATCATCTGGACCCATGGAAAGGAAGCCCTTGAGGAATTCCACCATGATTTCAACAATTTCCATCCCACCATCAACCTCAGCCTAGACCAATCCACACAAGCGGTCCATTTCCTGGACACTACTGTGCTAATAAGCGATGGTCACATAAACACCACTCTATACCAGAAACCTACTGACCACTATACTTACCTACATGCCTCCAGCTTCCATCCCGGACACACCACACGATCCATTGTCTACAGCCAAGCTCTAAAATACAACCGCATTTGCTCCTATCCCTCAGACAGAGACAAACACCTACAAGATCTCTATCAGGCATTCTTAAAACTACAATATCCAGCTGCTGAAGTGAAAAAAAAACCAGATTGACAGAGCCAGAAGAGTACCCAGAAGTCACCTACTACAGGACAGGCCCAACAAAGAAAATAACAGAACGCCACTAGCCGTCACCTTCAGCCCCCAACTAAAATCTCTCCAGCGCATCATCAAAGATCTACAACCTATCCTGGAAGATGATCTCTCACTCTCACAGATCTTGGGAGACAGACCAGTCCTCGCAGCCCTCCCCTCAACCTGAAGCAAAAACTCACCAGCAAACACACACCACACAACAAAAACACTAACCCAGGAACCTATCCTTGCAACAAAGCCCGATGCCAGCTCTGTCCACCTATTTATTCAAATGACATAAACATAGGACCTAATCACATTAGCCACACCATCAGGGGCTCATTCATCTGCACATCTACCAATGTGATATATGCCATCATATGCCAGCAATGCCCCTCTGCCACGTACATTGGCCAAACCGGACAGTCTCTACGCAAAAGAACAAATGGACACAAATCTAACATCAGGAATCATAATATTCAAAAAACAGTAGGCGAACACTTCAACCTCTCTGGTCACTCAGTAACAGACTTAAAGGTGGCAATTTTGCAAGAGAAAAGCTTCAAAAACAGACTCCAATGAGAAACTGCTGAGCGTGAATTAATATTCAAATTAGATATCATTCACATGGGTTTGAATAGAGACTGAGAGTGGCTGGGTCATTACACATATTTAATCTATTTCCCCATGTTAAGTATCCTCACACCTTGTTGTCAGCTGTCTAAGTTGGGCCATCTTGATTATCACTACAAAAGTTTTTTTCTTCTGCTGCTAATACCTCATCTTAAGTAATTAGCCTCTTACAGTTGGTATGGCTACTTCCACCTTTTCATGTTCTCTGTATGTATATATATTTATTACTATATGTTCCATTCTATGCATCTGATGAAGTGGGCTGTAGCCCATGAAAGCTTATGCTCAAATACATTTGTTAGTCTCTAAGGTGCCACAAGTACTCCTGTTCTTTTTGTGGATACAGACTAGCTACTCTGAAATCTATCCTTTTTTTAGCAGCTGATCGATGGCTCTTGGACGTTCTGGAGATTGACAGCTCCAAAGGGGTGAGCAGATTGGGCCTGATCTGTTTTTGCCCAGATCCAAAACCAGATGCTCATCAGAATGCCGAAACAGAGGGGGATGCTTATTTGGTAGGCCTGTACTATCTAAAGTTGAGGGAGAAATTCGGTATTAAGCCTATGCAAGTTCATAACCCTAAAACCGTGATGTGTGCAATTGTGCGAGTTGCTGTGCAGGGAATCATCAAGCACTGCCTGAGAGAGAAACAAAATGAGGATTGCCCTGGGTGTGCCATAGATGCCCCTGGTCAGAAGCATCGTGCCTGCGTGTACTGGTCTTTAGATGATGTGAACTGTAAAATTAAAGAAATTAATGGTAGTATGTGTATGGAGAGTGTTAAATATAATCATCACATTGGGATACATGCTGTGGTGCCTCTGTTTAACCCAGGAACATTTAGCTCTAGGGGCAGAATTAGTGGACAAAGTGACAGAGGCTGAGGACCCAAATAGTATTTTAGATGAAATCATCAAACAGAAGGATAAATGTTTAATGCAAAATGTTGAACATCATTTTCGTTCAGCAAATTACAAAATCTTACTAAGAAAAAACACTAAAAGTTAGAGCGTGTTTTGGGAACAAAACAGGTTGTGTTGTAAAATAAAATAAAGATGCGTGTTTTAAATAAAATGTCACTTGACAATAAGGGTGAAAAGTGTGTTTTTATTAAATTCAAGGAGTGTGGGGTTTGTCAAAAGAGAAGTTGGTTGCCCCCGTAGTATACTTGTAGTTGGGTTATAGTTTGTCAACAACAACAACAACGAGAGATATATGGGTGGTGTCATAGGTTTATTCCCCACTTTGAACTTTAGCATCCACAAGATGGGGACCTGCATGGACTCCTCTAAACTTAAATCCTAATTTAGATCTGGTAAAGCTGCCACCAGCTAGAAATTCCAGTGTCTAGCACACTCCCTGTTCCCCCAAACTTTTCCTGGGGAACACAGATCCCAACGTCCTTGGATCTTAACACAAAGGGAAATAATCCATTCCCCCCCACCTCCCACTCCCTTAGCCGTCGGGAGAGATCACCTTGATTCAAACTCCTTGAATCAAAACAAAGAGGGATTCCCTTTCCCCCCCTCCCTCCTCCTCTTCCCCTGAGATTCCAAACAAGGGAAGAAATCAATCAGGTTCTAAAAAGAAAAGATTTTATTAAAAGAAAAAAAAAGAAAGTACACTATCTCTGTAACACCAGGATGAAAAATATACAGGGTCTAGCTTATAAACTTGGAGAGACTTCCCCCCTCCTCCTTTCTCAGAATAATCAAAGTAACAGCAAATAGAAATAAAGATATTTCTCCAGCAAACACACAATTGCAAATGTAGAAATTAATTATAAGACTAAACCGCCTTTCTAATACTCACTATACTGAATAGAAGAAAATACTTCAGGGAACTTGGAGAGCCTGGAAATACGTCTGGCCCCTCTTAGATCCAAAGAGAGAACAAAACCCAAACAAAGAACACAGACAAAGACTTCCCTCCACAGAGATGTGAAATTATCTTGTCCCCTGATTGGTTCTCTGGTCAGGTGTCCGTCAGGTTACTAAGCTTGTTAACCCTTTACAGGTAAAAGAGACCTTAACCCTTAACTATCTGTTTATGACAGGTGGCCTGTTCCTCTAACAAGGAGCCCTCACCCCTAGTGCTTATGCATGCGGTATATAAGCTGTTGGGGCATCTGGACCATTGCAAAGCAGCCCCAGAACCCCTTTTAAATCATACCATCTTCCTCTTTGGCTGTACCTTTTCATTTTCCTCCAGGCCCTCTGCCTTAGGACTTAATCATGACACCTCTGATTTCAACAATGTCTCAGGTCTCTTGTCTACTGATTCATAGTATTTAATGCTGTACAGCATCTAGGTTAGTTTGCATAAAAGTGTTATATAAAAACAACAAATAATTCTCTAGGGTCCCCAGACAAGGTGATAATAAATAAAATTGTGATTGTTGCTTTGCAGGCCCTACTACAAAGTATCTCCATGTTTGTAACCCTGCAATGTTTTTGTTAATCTTATTTATTATTTCTGATAGTCAGTTGGATGGGGGAGATAATGCCTCATAAAGTGGAAGTGTTTCTAAATGACAAACACTTGCCCAGGCTAAAGCAAAACAATAAACAAAAAAAGGGCTAACTACAAAACTGTTTAAATAAGTTATCAATATTCCCCCTAAAACTCAGGACACTACTCTTATCCCCATGTCCTGCTGTCTATCATTGTGTCCTTTGTCTTTTTTTTCCAAGGCGGTGTTAAAAGTGGAAGCGCATCTTCAAGCGTGCATGCACATGCACCCCTATCTGGAGGTGGATAGTCCAATGCTTTAAAAACAAACTAACACTATATTTTTGTCCTCTGGTCAATTCAACTGGGTTAAACTCTAAAAAGCAAACACACACATTTTTAAAAACACCTTTAATCATGTCTTTTTAAGTCTTATTTTATTATTGTAAAACCCTTTTTTGCACATGCTAAAGCAACGATATTTGTCTTTGGTTAACATTTAAAAAACAGTAGAAAAGAAGAATGGGTGTGTGGGGATGGGAGACTCTCTCTGTTTAAAAAAAAAAGTTACTGTTTCACACAAGCAGCTTTTTCTTGTGTTTTGTATAAACCTAAACTTTAAAACACGGGGGATTTAACTGTACCCTAATTTCTAAAGCTTTCTTTACAATTTACAGGTAAAGCTGTTTTTCTTTTTGTATTCATTTATATATTAAGTCCATATAAACAGTTAAAAAATAGCTTTTACCTTACCTATGTCCCAGCCCACGGGTTGCAAACATTTAGGAACAAACACAGTCTAATAATGCAACAGAAAAATTCATACTAAAATCTAAAATTCCTAAGCAAATGAAAGCTTAATATGACATTCACTTGCATTTGTTAAAAAGTGTGTGTGTGGTGGGAGGAGACACGGTCTTCTTTTCTCTAATCCACTAACTCAAAGAGGCTGCTTCAAATTGTCCTTACTAAAAAAATGACCAATGTTAGCAAAAACATAGGGGAAAACCTTTTTTTAATTATTATTACTATAAGTTACTTTGATAAACTGGTTGTCTCTGGTTTTAACCCTGGGGTTTTTCTGCATGCTCATTTTTTATTACACCACATATGTAAAAGTGTTAAATGAAGGGTTGTTTCTTCAAATAGGCTTCTCTTTTCAAGTGTTTATAAAATATATCTTTATTCCTTTACGAAGCTTAATATAACTTTCACTTGTATTTGTTAAAACAGGAGGCAGGGGGAGAAGCAGTCTTCTCAGCTCTGATCCACTGACTGACAAAAGCTATTTTTGCTAACTATGCTTTTGTTGCAGCTTTAAAATTGCCCTCACTAAAAATAATCAATGTTAGCAAAAGCATAGGGGAAAACTTTTTTTTTATCACTATAAATTACTTTTAAAACTGGTTGTGTGTGTGTGTGGTTTTAACTCTGGGGTTTTTCTGCATGCTATTTTTTTATTAAATCAAATACGTAAAAGTGCTAAATGGAGGGATGTTTCTTCAAATACACTTGTCTTTCAATGTGGTCTTTCTAATCCACTAATTTAGAAAGGCTGTTTCATATTGTCCTCACTAAAAAATGATCAATGTTAGCAAAAACATAAGAGAAAACTTTTTTTTTATTACTATAAATTATGTTGCTAAACTGGTTGTCTGTAGCTTTAACCCTGGGGTGTTAAATAAAGGGTTGTTTCTTCAAATAGAATTGTCTTTTCAAGTGTTCATAAAAATATAGCTTTAATCCTTTACAAAACGTAATATAACTTTTACTTGCATTTGTTAAGAAGTTTGTTTCTTTTCCAGCTTTTTATCTCCCTGTTCTGGGCATTTAACAGTCTTCTTTTCTTCACGCAGCGCACAGTCAACTTGTGGAACTCCTTCCCTGAGGAGGTTGTGAAGGCTAGGACTATAACAATGTTTAAAAGGGGACTGGATAAATTCATGGTGGCTAAGTCCATAAATGGCTATTAGCCAGGATGGGTAAGAATGGTGTCCCTAGCCTCTGTTCGTCAGAGGATGGAGATGGATGGCAGGAGAGAGATCACTTGATCATTGCCTGTTAGGTTCACTCCCTCAGGGGCACCTGGCATTGGCCACTGTCGGTAGACAGATACTGGGCTAGATGGACCTTTGGTCTGACCCGGTACGGCCTTTCTTATGTTCTTATGTTCTTTATTTCTAATTCATTGGCTAACAAAGCTGCTTTTGCTGCAGCTTCAAATTGTCCTCACTAAAAACATGGGGAAAAACTTTTAAAAACTGTTTGTTAATAAGGACCTATGTGCTTTAATAAAGGTTAAAACCATATAGAAAAGTGCTAGATGGTGGGAACAGGGGCGGTTCCAGGCCCCAGCATGCCAAGTGCGTGCTTGGGGCAGCATGCTGCGGGGGGCGCTCTGCTGGTCGCTGGGAGGGCAGCAGGCAGGCAGGCAGCCTTTGGCGGCTTGCCTGCGGAGCGTCCACTGGTCCCGCAGCTCCGGTGGACCTCCCGCAGGCGTGCCTGCGGAGGGTCCACCGGAGCCACAGGACCGGCAACCAGCAGAGCGCCCCCCGTGGCATGCCACCGTGCTTGGGGTGGCGAAATGTGTAGAGATGCCCCTGGTGGGAAAGATGTTTGGGTGGTCTGTTTTTTTTTTTTTAAGATAAGAATATGGCAGTTAAAGGGGTGGGGAGTGACGAAGTGGGAATGTTCTTAATGTTTTCTTTGAATACTGAGTGGGGAGTTTTGACCTGGGAAGGCTGCAGGGGAGTTTTTCTGGGCTGTCTGCATTGGGGATGGGAGACTTTCCTTGAGGGAAGATACCTGAGCATGTAACATCAGAACCCAGGAGGGGGGTTGGAGGCCAGGTGACTCCTTTGCCCGGGAAACTGGACAGAGGCTGGAGGGGAAAGAGCGGGGGGGAGGCTGAATGTGACTGCTGGAGGGAGTTTCAGTTTGGGGCTGGCTGGGAAAATGGAGGGGAGCCCAGATGGGGCTCTGGCCTCCCTGCTCCTCTCAAGATGGACCTAACTGAGGGGGTCCTGTTGTCTGTACCTGCAAGACCTGTCTTGGACTGTGTTCCTGTCATCTAAATAAACTTTCTGTTTTACAGGCTGGCTGAGAGTCATGGAGAGTTGCAGGAAGCCGGGGGTGCAGGGCCTTGTCTCCCACAAACTCCTTGACGGGGTAGTGAGGGTGGGCGGGAACGGGAGGGAGATGACTCCTATTTAAATTTCTTGGGACGAAAGGATTGGTTCAGGAAAATATATTCTACGACGCAGCTGTAGAACAGCTTCTGATTGGTCTAACCCAGAGGCAGAGACAGCTGGCCTGAGGGGCTGTGAGCCTGCGGAGCCCTCTCTTTCCCCAGGAACAGCTGCGACGTTAAGGTAATTGCTTCTCTCTCTCTCTCTCTCTCCCCCCTCCCCGCATACTTACCTCTTTCACTAACAGAAAAAAAGGATCTCTCTCTCTCACTCAACCATGTAATGTACTCACTAACAACGAAGGATCTTTTTACCATGTGCTTAGTAACCAAGCTCCACTTCATAAAAAATGTAAAAATTCCCTTTATTCTGCCATGTGCTCTTTTTTATCCTAATAACCTATCTTTATATTTTTCTTTATTTAATATTTCAAAATAATTCTTTTTCAATGCTCTTTTCTTAACCTACCTTTATATTTTCTTCTTTTATTTCAAAATAGCTCCTGTTTAGAGAGAAACTCTTTTTTAATTCTAACAAAAAAGGATCTTTTCATCATGTGCTTACTGACCTTTAAAAGTATTGCTGCTTTCTTCTATTTAAAATAACCTTTCTTTCCTTTTTTCCTCTAAACATAACCAAAATCTTGCTTTTTGTAAATCTTTCAAAACCAGCCTCTATTTTCATACTTTTTTCTCTAAACTTTTCAAAACACAAACACACAACATTCCCCCTATCCAAAAATAATACATTTTTTTCTTCAAAATGGCTGAGAGCTAACCTAACCAAAAATGTTTTTTTAAACTCCTTTATTTTAAGCTCTCTCACAATATCCAGCCAAATGTATCAAAGCACAAGCACACAGCATTCCCCTTTCCAAACATAATTTTTTTTTTTTAAATTCGAAATGGTCGATGGTTCCAAACCCATACATGAATGGAAATGGAGATGGAGGGTGGGACATAAGCCCTAAACGGGCCATGGAAATCTGTCAAAAATACATAGTGATTAATACTATTGTTATACTACTGTCATCAGATGTTCGGCTGCGTGAGTGTGTTCTTTCTGTGTGCTGCACTGGCTCTGGCCAGATAGCCCGTACAGCAGGCTCTGATTGAACTGCCCAATAAGACCACAAGACTTGGTTTAGTAGCATAGGCGTCCAGCCTGATTTATTGCCAACAAAGCACGGCACTAATGCCCTGGTTACAGTTACACTAACATGTGTATGCCTGTGACAATGGATGCAGCTTAGTCAGTGACGTGACTTTCCACTGTGCCCTAGGCTGAATAAAGGGTTAAGGCAAGGTATCCCAACATTTATAGACCGAGACAAACAATCTAGGATAAACAGCTTATGTATCACCTTACGCGTTTCATGACATGTTTGTTACCTCCCCTTGTACTTTCCTCCTGATGTTTCAGACAAAACGTTCATATTCACCACCTGTCTTTGTACCTTTACTCCTGATGTTTCAGACAAAAGGGGACTTGAAGGGGAAAAAAAGTGGGAAGGAAAATTGGTACCAGAACATTACCCGCAAGTTGGGAGCAGCAGATGGAGCTGCCATCATGTGAATTTGGTGAGAAAAATAGAGACCTACTTTAAGAGTGCAAGTATGGTCTAGTGGTTGTAGCACACAGCAGAGGTCTGGGTTTAATTCGTAGCTCTGACACAGACTCTGTGTGTCTTGGACATCTCACTTCACTTCAGTTTCTGAAAGAGGATTAGTAACGCTGGCATATGTCACATGAATGTGGCAAGACTTTGACTAATACTAACAAAGTGCTATGAGATCCTTTCAGGGTAGGATGCTTTTTAAAGTATATTATTGGGAAGAATCCACTATGGTACAGAGGCCTTAACAAGGGCTATGTAAATCAAATGTAGAAACGCCATGCTCTGTCGTGTTTCACACACACCCTCTAAACAGGCTACGTGGGGCATGCTGGCACCAGACACCTAAGAACAAATATATATTTTGAAAATCAAGTTCTTTGTCCAAAAAAGGGATCAAGAGGGAACCATTCAGCAGAAACTCTGATTTTTTTTCCTCCCCTGCATTATATGAAATAACATAAGAAAAAGTTGAACCCTTTGGCCATATTAGATCACCTAAAAGATTTAGACATTTTAAGACGCACTTGCCAACCTTCAAGATCTTGTTTGGCATCAAATCCAAACAGCCAAATCAGTGTTTGAATGACATTTCTGCTTGAGAATCAAAAGCTATTCAAAATAGATGTCTCACCTCCTGTGCTGTCAAGATTGCACTTTTTATGAGCTATTGTCAAGTATGTCAAATGAAAACTAATTGACGTTTAGATACTAAAATACTGTGTAGGTTCCTTGGTAACTTCTTGCTCCAAGCAACCTCCGGGGTCCAGCTAGATTTTGCAGTGTTGAAGCCTTCTCAGGGTATTTGGATGGTGTTAGTCCATGCAAATGCTTTGTGAGCTCAATTCAGAGACTGAGATGTAGATCCATAATCCTCACTACGCAGAGTGTCAGGTTTTGCTGCAGGTCACTGTGGAGATGGAATCTATTGTGAAATAGGTACTGAAACCTCTTTTTCAGTTGTATGCGGTTATGTTTGCAGTTATGTTTTAAGTACTGATGAGTGGGATTTCAGTTCTGGTTCATATTTACACAACATTCTGCTCTGGACAGCACTTTGAGATGAAGCAAGGACACTTGAGCTGTCTATCTCCAGGTTGCAGGATCCTGCTGGATAGATTATGATTCCTGAGGTATGGGTTTAGTTCTGCCCTCTGCTGCTCCTCTGAAAAGGAGTAACATGCATCTCTGTGTATACTGCAGAGGAAGTAGGCTTAGGAGAGAGGTTAGAACATCCAGGGTTGGCTGGAAAACAAGAATTTGGTTTTGCAAAAAAGTCAAGATTTTGACATTTGTTTCCTTTCTGCAGCAGAGCTAAAACTAGGTCTTTCAAAAATTTGGCATGGGGGATCAGGAAGTGATCAACTCATGAATAGCCCAGTGGTCGGGGTAATCATCTAGGATGTCAGAGACCTAGGTGCAGGCCTTTGCACTGAATCAGAGACAGCAGAGACTTGAACTTATATCTCCCATGTGAGCACACTGAACACCAGGATATAGAGCTGATCTCTTCCATTGGAGCTGTTCTGTTTTGTACAAATAATTAAATATTCATTGGGCAAGAGGGAGAGTGTGTCACTGACTTGTGCACCCCTGAGTGGCTGGATGTGGCATAACCAGCTCTCTTCCTTTATGGCTCTTGCTGATGCTGTTCTAGAAACCTGAGTTCAACATACCATTGATCTGTCTGGCAGCCTCATGCAGGAGGTTCAGCCTAACTTTGGACTTTTGGGCCTGCCAGCTGCTGGCAAAAAGATCTTCACGTCCTCACCCTAGATGGGCCAGCAGGAGGATCCAGGCCTGCCCTGTTCTCTGTGTTTCAGCCTAGATGAAGCAGATGAAGTCTGTTCAGACCCACTTACGTATCCATAGGCTGCTTCCTGTCATGGCCTTTCTCAGTCATTTCCCCAGCTGACTCTGCCTCAAACAAAGGGGAGCCAAACTAGTTATGAAACAAAAAGGTTCTGCCCCAGGCCTAGCTGCCCCCAGGAGGGTCTGACAATTGGTCTCTGGCTATGCTGTAGCCCAGCTAATTCTTCCTTCAAGGCAGTCTCTGACCCCAGCAATGTCTTCCTTCCCACAGATAGCTCAAAAAATCTGTTCCCTCCCCGAGTCAGGTCCACTGAGCCAGGCTTTTCCTCTAATTCCTCCCTCCGGGATTGACACCTACTCCAGGTTTACCAGGGTGAAGCTCTTTATGTCCACAGGCTCTCAATATTCCCTTGAGGCCCAGTGTGCGGTTGGTACACCCCATCACCTAGACACTGATGCTATAATCCGATGGTGAGGGCACTCACCTCGGATGTGGGAGATCCTGGTTGGTCAGAGCAAGGGATCAGGTGGAGCAGGGACTGATATTTTTATTGAACCAATATGTTCCCATAAAAAGTTGTTTTTAGGAAACAGCAGCATTCTCCAGCAAAACCATTCCCAACCAGCTGTAGAGAAGGTACTCCTTGGAGCTGTGGTGCACTGACTCTACCTCACCTTTGGCAAAGTGAGAGTTGCAGTTGCCACAGGTAGAAGCTACAGTAGCTTGGGTGAGAAATAAACTAGGCTTGGAGTAGTGTGTTCATAGTAGGCATAGAGAGGATTTGGAGAAGCTGCTGAAGAAGATTAGGTAGGTGAGGTAATGTCTCTCTCACCAACAGATGGTTCAATAAAAGAGAAGTTTCTGAGTTTACACACAGCTCCTCTTCAGGTCTGGGAAACTTACACAGGGAATGTCTATGCTGTAGTTCAATTTCTTCACAATACAGAACAGGACAAAAACTTACCACAACCACTGAGCATCTTTAAGAGGCAATATTTCCCCACTTGCAAGGTTTTTAATTGCGTTGTAGACATGCCCTGTCTCCAGGAAGAAATACAAAAAGTAAACAAACACCTGAAGTGGTATAACAGAAGTTAGGTTTTTAAACAGCCATTAGTTCTCACTAATCATAGATAATATTATTAAAAAAGACATGGGCTATTTTTAAATGTTTTTTTCAGCAAACCTTTAATTTTTTCATCTCTTTCAGTTTATGAGCTGTTCTGTTCCACATTCAGTGCAAAACAACCTTTCAGGAGATTAAAAATAAGTGTCAGACCAAAGCTGTCATTAAAGCTTTCACTCTCAAAACCAGCCTGACATCAATAAGGTTCCTGTTTACTAGCATGATCGCTTGTTGTCGACTGTTTCAAATGCCAGAGCTCTTTTAAATACCACTAACGTTGCCAGCTCCTCATTTAAACACATATTAGCGAGGTAATCCTTCAGTCATAAACTTGCCACTAAGACATAAAGGGGATGATTGCTGACATTCTGTGCCCTTTTCAGAATTACCCAAGGGAAGGAATATAATGAATATCCCAGACTCGGAGTGACCTGGACTCTTGATATAAAAGCAAAAAAAAAAAAAAAAAATTATGACAGCAACTCCCCACCCCCATTCCTTTTAATTCAAATCACTTGATGAAATAGTTTGGTCCATGAAACATCTTTGCTTAGGTGCCTGCAGCCCCCATTAGCTGTCTATCAAGTTTGACATCTGATATAAGTTAGCTAGTTTGTGTGTGTTCTTTGCCCATTTCAGTTGAACGGACACCCACACAAGATGCACAACTAATTGACAATCCTCAAGCTGATTTACTACAACAGTCTGCGGTGCTGCCGGCCCTAGTGGGTCCTGCTGAGATACGACTGCTTTGGTGCCAACTTCAATATAGTATAAAATAAAAATCAATACATTGCATCCCTTATCTCCCGAATGTAGGAAAATGTATTCTGCAAATCTGTATGTGTCGAGCAGATAAGCTCATTTGTAACAATGCTTTAATTAATTATCTTGAAAGCATGGGAACTGCAACTCTCCCTGGGCTAGCATCAGTGTGATATTATTTTATTATGCGTGTTTTGATTAGAAAGATCAGATTTTTAAACAAAATGTGCAAAATGGCTATTATGAAACAGTATTAGGCTATTGTATGTCTATCATTTGAGGAGCTTTAAAAACATGTATTTGTTAACCCCACAACAGCCTGGGAAATTATTACTTCTCATGCAGGTAAATTGAGCAGCAGAGACGTGAAGTGACTTTTCCAAGTTCATGCAGTCTGTCAAAGGTGTAGCTGGGAACAGAACTTGGGGCCCTCACCTGGCTAGTTCAGACTGCCTGGATGATCCTGTTTGACTGATGCAGGTTTTAATTATGCAGGCTCATGTAATTGCTATTACAAAAAGGGAACAAATTACAAAAAGTAATTATATGCACAAACAATGCTGATGAAGAGCAGTTTGAATAATTACTGCCCCTTGACTGCTAGGAAGCTGAAGGGCTCTGACCTTACCCTTCTGTCATAACACAAGTGTGGTGAGTGAGCGTCCAGTATATTATCCCTCCTTGCTCCTTTTCTTTGTCTGGGATCCTATATATGGTTCGGTTAGTCCATGTACCTATTTCACCCTAGTGTAATTCCATCGGGCTTGATGAAGTTACATTACAGATAAATCTGGCCCCATAATCAATAACAAGTTTTGACTGTGTAGAATTTTGTAGTGTACAAAACCTCCTCACATCCCTTAAGTAAAGAATGTGCCATCAAGCAGGTTCCTCAAATCTTCAAATACATCCCCTCCAATGGCCCGTCTAGTTCTTTCCAGAATAGTTTGTCCCCGCTGCAGCGTCTTTTGCTGCTTTGTGGGATTCCTTTCAACCCATTAGTTTATAAGCTCTGCATAAAGAAGTTTCTCCTCAAATTCTTTGGAATCATATTCTGATCTCAGTTATATCAGTGTTAAACTGGAGTCATTTCATTTATAAATCCAAACTGAAGTCAGTGGTGCGACTGAATTTGCATCAGTGTAAATGAAATCTGAAGCTAGCATTTAACAGCTTTCATTGAGTCACTTGGTTCCATTTCTTTTTGTCTGTGAGTCTGTTATCCTCTTGAACAAATAGTGTATGCCCACATTGTACCTTTAGGAAATATATATACCTTGATGGGAGTTAGGCTAAAACTGTGTTGTTATTGGGTACAGATGTGAATATTCAAAACCCAGTTAACACGTGTACATGCATGTGCCCAAATTTTGAAGAAAGGGAGTGATTCCAGTATGTTCATGTCCACCAGTTACTTCTCTGGGGCAGAGATAACAGGGAAGGAAGAAAAGCACTTGATTATTTTATAATAAAATCCACCAAAAGTATTTGAAAACCATGACTGGTCTCAGTTATAACTTTGGTGAATCTGATCGAGTCTAAATCCTATAAAATATTTATGGTCACATTCTGCCAGCCTTACTCATGCTGGGCAGTACCTTTACCTGGTGCTCCCACCAGTTTCATTCCGACTAACTATCGAAGTAAGGTAAGGTAAAGGTGATAGAATCTGGACTTTACATTGTAACTAGTCCAGTTTTCCAGTTCAAATCCAGGGGTTTTTTTTATAATGTTTAGGCTAAATCCAATCCAGGCATACATGGGATGAAGTCCCCCATTTGTACCATGTTCAGCCTGCTCTTGGGGATAATGGATGATGGACTGAGTGACTTTAAGTACAGTTGTTGTCCGTCCCTCTACCATGGCTGGGTCTATGTCTTGTGGTTACTGTTCACCAGCTGGTCATGCACAGTATTAGAGTCAACTGTTCATTACAGCCAAACATTCCCAAACTTGGAAGAACTTTTGGATCAGGAGCTGCACTTTCCAGTCCAAGACCTGTCCCTGCTATTCATGCAGCTTTTCTATCCCTTGTTTGGTGTTGAACACACCCTAGAATCACATCCTTTTGTATGCTCCTCCTGGCCTGTTTCCTGTTTTCTCAATTCTGCAGCAGCTGGAGCCACTCCTGGCTACTGCACCAAACACTTCACACAGCTGCATACACTGGTTTTATTAATGTTTTCCATTTCTCATCCTGTTTGCTCGCTGATGACTCTGGCAAAAGGCACACTCTCTATTTGAGTCAAAAATAATTCAAACCCTAAACATCTATCTGAAAATAACTAAGAGGTCTTCATGGATCTGGATGAAAGAAAAAAAAAAGTCAATGACGTTGCTGTGGTGTGCATATGCCTTGAAATAGCTTACGGTTAGATGCTACCCACAAATCTTTGTTCCTAGTAATTTTTGAAGCATGTGAAGTTAAACTGGTATTTATTTTAAAAAACAAAACAACAAACCATGGTCATTGGTGCTGTGCTAAAGTAAATGCTCTGTAGAGCTACTACCTTCCCTGCAGGTGTCACTGCTCTCACATGTCCTGTGTCTCTCTTGAACTACGTTAACCAATAGAGCCATCAATAAATCAATACCAGAACTGAGTGTGCAGAATCTAATAGCTGATTTCATTACATCAAAGTGACGTGGTATAAGCTGTCTAGTTTGAGGAATGTGATTAATTTCAGCAAGGGAAGTAAAACCAAACATAAAATTAATCAATAAACTCAGACAAATAACTATGGATCCGATTAACTCAATGTTCTTAATTTTGAGCAACAGTTTGTCATTAGCTGAAATTCTGGGCTGATTTTGCTCTGGTGAGTAATGCGCTTTGGGAGACCTACTCTAGGTTTGCAATTATTCTTGCAAAGGCAAAAGATTGTAAATTAAGGGATTATAGACACAAACAAATGCATTCATAATTCTTCTTGTCCTTCAGCAGTACAGTAGCCATGAGTAATGGAGCTCACTTCTGAAGTCACATTTAGTTAATGGAATCATACTCTTGGTTTAATTTTGTAATTCTGGTTTTTATTTTTGCTACCCAAGTTTGCAAGTCAGCAGCCGTGAGTCTTTGAAGTAATTTTATGTGAAATGGGTGGACTTCAGACAGCTGAGGATGAATTAGTGGATCCTGATGGCCTGATGGGACATAGACAATGGATTGTAAAGGAAAATTTTGCTAAGAGAACATTTTAGCCTTGAAGAGTTAATTCCATTCGGCAATACTGAGTTCAGGTGTTCAGATGCTTCTATGAGGTGCACTGAAACTGAAAGAAGAGGCCCTTACAAAAGGCATTCCTTGCAAGAATTTTTAGGATGTAGAATTTATTGATTTTTTCTTTTTAAAGTGAAATATGCATGAGAAGGAGACGTTTCATTGACAACATGCAGAAATTTGACTTCTCTGATGGCTTCAGTACAAAACCAGCTATTTAAACAAAACAGAAAATAAACCAAAACTTGAGGGGGTGCAAATTCTTAAAAGAAACCACAAAAAGTTGTGTGTATAAATCTACCAAATACCTCTCAGTGACACAGCTCTAGTCTGAGAACGGAGAATATGCAAAACGGGAGGGCTAGGGGAAGCAGTGGTGTGAAAGGAGATGCAACGTATAGGAAAGCAGTTAGAATTGAGAACAGTTAGGAGCAGAACTATACAAAGCCTTGAAGAGAGAGGACTCTCCTTTGCCTGAAAGAAGGTAGCCCACAACATAAAGTCACCTTCTGAGATTTTACCTCCTTGTCACCTACATGCAGTTGTGATGAGTGACCAGAAGTAATGACCAGAACAAGACTGGTGATGAAACACTGAGGAGAAAATCCCTTGGTGGGTGAAGTGAACAGGAGGACATGGACTGTGTCCCACCACCACCTTACTCTTGCTAGTCATAGTGTCAGATTGTGGCCTGTTCTGCATGCCTACATGGGGATATAAGGGGGAGTAAAGTGCCCCCTACTCCCCTCCGCCTGCTATCCTTATCTCAGGGTATGTCTGCACTACCCACCGGATCAGCAGGTAGTGATCGATCTATTGGGGATCGCTATATCACGTCTCGTCTAGACACGATACATCGATCCCCGAACGTGCTCCCTGTCAACTCCGGAACTCCACCAGGGCGAGGGGTGGAAGCGGAGTCAACGGGGGAGCGGCGGCCATCGATCCCGCGCCACGAGGATGCGAACTAAGTCAGTCTAAGTTGAACTAAGATACATCGACTTCAGCTACGCTATTCTCGTAGCTGAAGTTGCGTACCTTAGATTGATCCCCCCAGCTCCCCAATGTAGACCAGACCTCAGGTAGCTACATGGATTGAGTTGTAGTGTCCAAATGGCTGCTAAGCCCTGTCTCCTTGTCTGTGGGGATGGGAAGGGTCAGGGAATGGGTGAAGCCCTGGAAATATCCTTTGCATACCCCTCCCCACCCATGCACCAGTATAGTAGGGGACAAACACTGGACCAGGTATAGTGCTGACAAAGGATGTATCCCCCTCCAGAGCAGTGGAAAACCAGGTGGCAATTTGTGGCTGCCTAAGTCAGAATTTGTTATACTCTGCTGTGAGCACAGGAGAAAGCAATGTGTTGCCACATACGTGGGTTGGATCGTAAAGTGACAGCTTCACTATGCTCAGAGTGAGGCATAGGTCAAATTCTTCAGCATCTATGAGCCTTGCTGAAAGGAACTCCCTGCATTTGGCTGAGGAGAACAGATAGATGTCAGGATGTTTTGCCACAAATCTCAGCTGTTTGTTTTCTGAAGGGAATAAGGGAAGGCACTACAGCTTTAAAGCAATAATATTATGGAATATAGTCGGGGGTGGTTAATTTTATTTTATACTCTTTTAAAAAACAAAACCACCACCACTGTCTCTCTAGGCACACGTGCATTTAATTTACTAACTCAGTAAAGCTCAGCTCAGCTGCAGTGTCTTTTTTTCACAGGGAGGTTCCTGACACAGTTCTTACTTGCTTTGAAGTGACTGAGCCATATGAAAGTCAAGTGATTTGTGGCTGTCCTTTTTGCCTGCAGCAGCAGAACACCTAGGGAGCTGATCTGAGAGGACCATTCTGGCTACGAGCTTGGGAAGAGTGGAAAGGAGGTTAGAATCAAGGTCTCTCTCCTGGGTAGCAACAGGCAAACATCAGAAGGCTTAGAGGTTTCATGTGGATAAGCTCCTGAAAGTCAGCGCTTACATGGAGTTTGTTGATTTATTTTTTTTAACCTTTTGGGGCCACTCTTACAAAGACCTCAGTTCTTCCCATGCAAATCTCCTCCCTTCAGGCCCTGCTTGCCCCATCTCCTCTGCCTTGGTTGCCAGTGATTCTTCTTTCAGTTCAGAGAGGGGATGAAAACCTCTCCGAGTTCCCAGTGCTAGCCCCCACCTTTGTATAAACACTACAGCCCTACCATAACATCTTTAACCTCCCCAAACTTTGGGAAATCTCTAATCCAACTTTGGGGCTTGCACTCCACATCTATTTTATCTAATCTAATCTATTAAAGCAAGTGGCTTTGAGCGTGGCCTGGAGCTTTTCCCTTCCTTTCTAACTCCTTTTTGTGGTGGGTAGGCATCTCTCTGCTCCCCACCCTTCACAATGGCAGCTGTGCAGTAGTTCCAGCATCCTGAAGGGCAGGCCTCACTGCCGTAGAATACTCTTAATGGATCCCAGGGTGAATCACATGCCCCTGGACTAGCATTTGTTTAAACTGCAATCAAATGCCAACACCGAAATTGTTGGAGGAGCTGAACTCTGCCATAGGATCTCCTAATTGTAAAGGGTAGAAGTTATAGGATATGGGGATATCATCGACCTCCATATAGGAGAAATCTGTGGGGGGCCCGATTGTAGGGTTGTGGTCATGGTGGGAAGAAGTAGAAGCCATATTTAAACCATGGGGAAATGAAGACTGATCCTTAACTAAACTTATTTTGATCCTTGCAAAGGTTGGTATCAATGAAGGAGCAAGTGTTCTGGTTGGGTATTATTTTAAACTAGTTGGTTCACTTACCTATTATCCCAGCTATCCTGGGTGGAAAATTCCAGTCTACTGACTCTAGCTTTCTACAGGAGCTATCTACATATCTCTGTAGTATT
Organism: Mauremys reevesii; assembly: GCF_016161935.1. Classification (NCBI taxonomy): domain Eukaryota; kingdom Metazoa; phylum Chordata; order Testudines; family Geoemydidae; genus Mauremys; species Mauremys reevesii. The sequence continues at coordinate 36,659,222 of NC_052626.1, read as the reverse complement.
GGGGAGATCTCTTCTACTTTTTATTTTTTGCAGGTAGGGAGGAACTTTACTTGGCATTGCCCATTATTCTTCTTTGGGTGTCTGCACTGTCTTATTTCAGATGATGTATGCCACAAAAAGCAGGTCTCACACCTACTAGAAAACAATCACAATTTTCTTCCAGTTTATTATTTTTTCTCCAAGGGTAAACAGGAATCCAGTCCCAAGCACGGTTGCTCTAATGATCAAATATCAAGGAAGAGATTATATATATCATATATATATTATATTACATATATATATGTATATATAAAATCAATTTTCAATCATTCTTTTCAACAAGTAGAGAACAAGCAGTTATGAAATACATCACCCTACCTCAAAGAATATTAAATTACAAAGGCAATGCTGAAAGAAAAGAATCCCACTGGTTCTTTAATTTTGTGGAAACAATAATTAGGACCAACAAACACCATTACTGTGGGTGGCTCTTAATGTTTTTTTTCATTTAAATTATGCTTGATGAGGTAAGAGGCCTTTCACAGATGATAGCACAGGCATTATTTCAAGATTAATTAGCAGAGTAGAAGTTAAAATTGACATATTAGGTGAATAGAAAGGAGAACTTTGATTTGAACGTAATTAGCAAATTTTGAACAATTATAAACCACAAATTGCTAGTAATCATTCTGTTCCTAAATCCCTGAATGGAAAGATACCATTTTTTTCAATGTACAAGATGAATAGAAACAAACACAGAATGATCTGCTCTCCTTTGATATCACAATAAGGAGATTATGGGAACAAAATTCTGGGTTCTGTTATTACTCAACCAGTCAGAACTCTACCACTGTTTGGAAAGTGTGAATAACAAGTAAGGACTGGGACTTAAACATCTAAATACAGAAAGGAACTGTTTACGAGTATCAGCAGAGTGACAATGCAAATTACTAAAGGGAAAATTTAAGGCTATCAGGAAATATTTCTTAGCCTTGATATTTGATCCACTGAAATAATCCTCCTAAAGCAAGCAAAGTAATCCACATGGTTTGAGATTAGATACTAGATTGGGTAAACTATCAGAGAGTATACTATGGGGATCTAAACTTCATTTCCCAGGGGCTGTATTACATGATCTCATCTACTGTAGCTCTTATCCATCTCTAACATTGCTGATTCTATGAAGATGCTCGTTTGAGCATCTACTTTGGTTTTATTATATGAATTTGATATGTAAATATTTTATTTTCCACCTTTTCATATTCTTAAAAAGGAGAGACAAATTCACACAACACAAGTCAGATCTGGATTTCAATTTAAAAAACCTCAAACTTCAAGGGTGTCTAGAATTAATTATTCAGCAAATCTGAGTGTTGCTCAATGCAGGATCTCAAGCCAGGGGAGTGGCAGGTCAAAAGTGGCTATATGACACCTTTGTAATGCTCTGATCCCTAAGGCTCTAGGGCCATCTTAGTCCTGGAATAGGTAAGAGAGTTGTTGAGCATTGTGATGGGGGTGGGATTCACAAAGGTATATAGACATCTACACCCACTGAAATCATCCCACCCACGAAGTCTACCCCTCACAGGGTTAATGTGGGCCTGAGAGGACAGCTAACCTACCTCATTGCTCCCGGAGGGTGGGCCAGGCCTAATTAAAGATGAAGCTGGATGGTGCTATAAAGGAAAGAAGTCTGGAGCTGACTGGAACTTCAGTGGGAGAGGGAAAAACTCTGCAATTGCTCACTGGGAGTAGAGTGTGGAGACATGAAGGGAACAGGAAGGCTTCTGCAGAGCAAGGAGGAAGCCCACTGAGAAGGGAAGATACAGGACTGTATCAAGCTACTATGACTGACTTTGACACAAGGGTGGGAACCAGACCTCTGAGGAGAACCCCTGAGAATTGTAGCTCATTACCAGGAAAGTGGCTAATGGTAGGAAGGAGTCCAGTGGCCAGGGATCTGCTGGAGCAGACCTGGGATGCTTGTCCTAGGGTCCCTGGACTGGATCCTCTAATAGCCGCAGGGAGGTGGCGTGATGCTCCCTGACATAAGGGGATATGGATGATTTAAAACCCCGAGAGAAGGGTAGTGAAGACCCTGGGGGACAGAGTTGAGGGCTGAAGATCAGACATAAGGATTGGAACTACTATTTGTTGGACTCTTAATTACCCTGGAGGGGCTAGAACTAAAATGTGAACTGCCCACAGAACTGAGTCATAAGAAGAAGTGGATCACCACAGGACTGGAGCAACCATCAGCAAAAGGTGCTAGAGAGAAAGCTGCTACACCCCACCAAGCCATAAGGGGGCATGCCAACAGTGAGTCCTCCCTTCTAGAGGGATACTCTAACTCATGGCAACTGGCCCAAAGGGACTACTGTGCCAGTCTAGTAGCCTGGCGAGAGCACAGCACTGCATATCACCAGCCACATTACCTCTCAACACATCCTTTCTGCCAGGGCAGCTGGAAGGGATTGGCATGGAGCTGGCTATGCTGTCTGTATGCCAGATGACTATCATCTGTTAAAAGTAGGGATCAGCCCAAACCAAAACTTTGGATCCAAAATCCAGCTCCACACTTTTGTGTAGCCCTATTCTCTACTGCCTTGCACCAAGTGTTGTCACTTATATGTGTGTAAAGAGGATGTAAAATCAGAGCAGAATTCTCCACTAATTTATACCAGTAGGTTAGCATTTTACACCCACTTTGCTCAGAAGTTAAAAGCAATGTAAGATTCCAGGTAGTGGAGAATAAAGCTCTGTATTTCTATAAGAAGACATGTCAAAAACCTGGATCTAGACACTATAGCTTGGGAGTTCAAAATCAGAACCTTTCCAAATTCTGAGATGTTTGGAGTCAGTCTTCAGATCTGGCCCACTGGTGAGTTAAGCATTCAAATCCCTAGGATTACATTTTTAGTTCAGCCCATTTCTACTTTACACCAACGTGTTATTGTTGTTTGTGCATATGCCAGTTTATGACTGGTAGGATATGCCAGAAAATTAGAAGACTGTTAGAGAATATTCCAGTATTTTCTGAGTTTATGTTTGTAACCACTAATGTCTGATTCTCCAAAGACTTCCTGTCATCTCCAACTAAAAAGCAAGAACAATTCCTGACATTTCATGTTAGACCTCCCATCTTGCCTTGTTGGTTCCTTTCATGACAATCCATTTTGTTTATAAATTGTGACTTCATACTTTTAATATTTATTACAATGTTCCTGCTTGATAGATCTGTGCTGGATGTACCAATCCATTGGCTTACCAAAGACCTGATTGACTGTGTCTGGGTGCATACAAAAATGAATTCTCTCTCCATCACTGGGAGGTTAGGCTTCACTAGATATAACATGGGGGAGGGCTTCCTCTATCTCAAGACAAATAAAGTAGGCCAGACTGAACTGTATGCTAGAATATCATTCTCTGAGAGACTGACTGAGTCAGGGGATGGGGAATCATAGACTCTAAATCACCAGTTCCAGGTCAGGTTCTGGTACACATCACTACAGACATAAAAGCTTTACCATCTGGTGCCTGCTCTGCCAGTTCTTTTTTAAACACGCAAGTCACAATCTCAGCCCTATTGAGACCTGTTGCTCATTGACAGGTTTCCACATCACAAGCACCACTGGCGCTGTTGTCAGAAAGTGGGTACGTGTCAGCAAAGAGGCCAGGACCATTGAATGTGCCATCGACACTGAATTCATTTTGCCTCACTACAAGTTCACTTAGAAAATTTGTTGATTGCTTGGTGGAGGCTCAACTTTGATCACCTCCCACCACCTCTCATCTGTTGAAGGTTGAGCCATTGCTGCTCGCATTGTAGCTCCCTGCTCACCTACCTGAGAACTAAGCATTTTAAAAATGTGAGATGAGCCCCTGCCACTTATAAACTAATCTACATCCAATGAGTTGTCAGCCAGTCTACAAATACTTGAAGGATGTAATCATCAAGGTGGGAGAGAGATTATTTAATATGGTATATAAGGGTATGAAGGGGGGAAAACTAAAGGAAAACGCAGACTGAATCTCAAGAAAAACTTCCCAAGCGTGGTATTTTAAATAGCTATTCAGCTGTGTTAATGGAGCCTGCCTCAAAACTAGGCACATCACAATATATACATAAAAGATAATGAGAAAGAATGTATCACCACCACAGGGTGCTCAGGTCAAGTCTTCAGCTGTAGGATCCAAGAAAATAGACCTTATACAGTGTCTTCCCAACTTAAAACATCTCCAGAACCAGTCTCCCCTATCATCCCAACACTTCTGTCACCCAGTCAGCCCTCCGAACTCCAAGTAAAGCCAGGGACAGCAGGTCAGTCTTGCAGCTTTTCCTGAAGGTCAATAGATTTTGGCTTTGGCAAACCAATGAGGGAAGTAAATTCCAGAATGTGAGCACTTTTCCCACAAGCCTCCTCCCAGTTATGACAGATGATTGCTGCTAGTTTAACAACAGTAAATAATCTCAACTGTCATGATGATGCACAAGGAGGGAAGCAGATCTCTTGGATAGTAGGGACCCCAAACCATTTGAAAGGTCAAAACCAATGTTTTAAACTTCACTTGGACGTGAACTAGTAGTCAGGCAGATGATGGAGCACAGCTGTAATCTGTGAAAGACCTTGCATAATAAGCAGACTGCTGCATTCTGTACTAGCTGAAATTTCCAAATGATTTGAAGGAACAATCATTCCCCACGTAAAGAACACTGTAACAACCTAATCTTGAGGTGACAAAAGCATGTTTCCCCATTGCAAAGTCCCTGCAACATTTAAAAGAAAAGGACGCAATCTTATTTATAGTGCAGAAGTTTAGAAGCATTCTTGACACGTGCTGCTACTTGGGTATCTGGCAGCAGCTAGGGATCTAATGAGAACTCCAGGTTATCACATTGTGAAATAATTTCCCCTGGATTATGGTGGAAAAACAGTCACTTGGACCTTTTAAATTTTTGGACAAAGCTCTAGAAATTGGACTTTCAGGAACAATTCCTAGCAAGGGATGGGCTAGGAAATCTAACAGGTCTTTTTTACCTCTTCTTTGATTCTGCACACCAGGACTTGCTATTACCTACCCTTCATATCTTTCAGTATTTACTGTACCCATCTGCACTCTTAGAAAATGAAGTTCTTTGAGTTCCTTGAAATTCCATGAAGTGTTTATAGGTCCATTGACTTAACATCTATGGCTGCAAGTTCTCTTATCAGTGATGAGACAAGTCAGTTACAATGCAAGAATGGTGCATTATAAACTAATGATAATTACATTTTACTTATCAGCCATTATTTACTATGTATTTGCCAAGGAACAGCCTGAGCCATATATGTCCCTTTTGGTAGGTTAGCACAGCTAGTGATGATTATGTGCAACAATTCTTCTGCTCAGATAATACAAAGACTGGAGTTGTTGCTGGCCCTGCACAAGGATACAAGGAAAGGAAGGAGAAATGTTAAGCTTCTAGGACCTTACTGGGGTTTGGTTTGTGCCATCTTCAATAAAGTGTTTACAAATGCTTATGAAAGCTGGTACTCAAAGCACAACCTTTGCATTCCTTCAACTGATTCTGTCCAACAGGATGTCAGATACGGTGCCAGATGGATGTTGGTTGATCTTGGGATGAACACAAATTTGCTGATGATTGCTCACACAACCACTGATTCCAATGTATCTGTTGGCATGCAGGGGATTTATAGATTTGCTTGCTTGTTATATCTGTGTCTAGGGTAAACAGAAGCTAATGTACTCTGGGTCTATAGCACATTGCTACACAAGAACAACAAAAGGCTAATTTACATTGATCTTGGGGATTATGCAGGGAGTCTCAGTTTGCCTTTATGTTTCACACACTGAAAGACATTCTTTTTTGCTTTGGGGCTAATATCCAAGATTCAAGAAAGGAATCATAATTGTGTGGAAGATACGTGGAGGATGACTATCTTGCAGATCCTTCCTCAAGACTTGCAGCACATTCTTGGGAAAGTGGGAAGGATTCCCCCAGGATGACACTATACTGTATCACTTCTCTGGACAGCATATGATCAACAAGTGGAATTTACAGTTGCAGGAGGTGTGCTGTAGTGAGGCTTCTCAAAATGGCATCCTCCACATACTACATGGACATCTGGTAAACAAAATGTCATCCCTCACACAGTGTGCACGTGAGGTCATGCTGGTGGGGGTGTTGAGTAGTTGCCCATTCAGGATAGTACCCTATGTGGAAGGTCATCTAATCAAATACTGTGGCTGGATTTCTTAGTTGGATGAAAAGGGAATGTTCTTTTTCCTCTGAAGCATCAGTTATTGGCAGCATATCACACAAGAGGGACCAGTACTGGTGTAGCCCAAGAGTTTCATCTTGGACAACAATTTGAGGGAAGTGTTATGGTAAATTCCCAGGATAATATTCATATCCATTTTCAAGAGGTGTGGATGTGAATCATGATTATGTGACAGACTATATACTGCAGTGATAGGCACTTTAGAAAGATAGATAAATACATTATTCCAAGGGTCACAAAGTTCTTTAAAATATTCATTTACTTAAGTTATATTCACTACCCTTTACAGATGGGGAAGAGGTTAAATGACTTTTCCAGTGTTGCACAGCGAATCAGTGGCAGAGGTGAATAGAGACCCCAGGAGTCCTAACATAGAGTTTCCTACTATAACCACTAGGCAACTCCAGTTAGGATTATAAATACTAAAGATCAGAGGCCTGTATGTCATATGATATTTTATATTGCTATGGAACCTGCACTAAACCTGTAATAGCAGTAAAATGGCAGCAACATAATTTTCCGGCATAAATATAAAGCAACACATTTATTATAATCCTTCCCTTTGACAGTGGAAAGAGAGTTAAAGTCCAACGGAAGGACCAAGCAGGATGGTGCAGCACATGCAACAAGCTGCCTGGCTAATGCATGGATCAAGGAAATGAGTCAAATCATTTCAGTCATGCTCTCTATTGGAACAGTAATAACACAGGAGTCCCTTTTCTGTAAAAGTCCCGGAGGCAGAACAAAATATCCTGTCAAAATGCATGAATGCAGCAAAGCAGGAAAACAAACTTCACACAGTACTTATGAGCAAGTAAGGGTGTTTATACAAGTAGACAAAGTGCTCTCTCTCTCTCTCTCTCGCTCTCTCTCTCTGCACGCCATGCTTGGCTCCATTAGGAAAGGGATAGATAATAAGACAGACAATATACTGCCACTATAGAAATACATGGCATGCACACACCTTGAATAATATGTGCAGTTCTGGATGCCCCATCTCAACAATGATATTAGAATTGGAAAAAATACAGTGAAAGGCAACAAAGATTATGCAGGATATAGAACAGCTTCCATACAAGGAAAGATTAAAAAGATTGACTGTTCATCTTAGAAAAGAGAGGACTAAGGGGATGGGGAAAGAAATGCAATGAAGGTCTATAAAACATGCATGATGTAGGGAAAGTGAATAGGGAAATATTATTTACTCCTTCACATAAGAACTAGGGGTCACCCAATTAAATTAATAGGCAGCAGGTTTAAAACAAACATAAGGAAGTATTTCTTCAAACAACATACAGTCAACCTGTGGACATTGTTTGGGGTGACCAGATAGCAAGTGTGAAAAATTGGGACTGGGGGTTGGGGGTAATAGGTGCCTGTATAAGACAAAGTCCTGAGTACTGGGACTGTCCCTATAAAATTGGGACATCTGGTCACATTGACCTTGGTGTTAGGGGATGTTGTGAAGACCAAAAGTATAACTGGGTTTAAAAAAAATGAGAAGTTCATAGAGAATAGGTCCATCAATGTCTATTAGCCAAGATGGTTAGGGATTCAAGCCCATGCTCTGCGTGTCCCTAAACCTCTGACTTCCAGAAGCTGGGAGTGTATGAGAGGAGATGGATCATTCAATAATTGTCATGTTCCTTCCCTCTGAAGCATCTGGCACTGGCCACTGTTGGAAGACAAGATACTGGGCTAGATGGACCATTAGTCTGACCCAATATAGCCGTTCTTATGTTCTTAATCTACATGTAGATTATTGGGATGATATGGGGGAGCATGCCATGACACTGCCTTTGCTGATCCCATCCTGGAAACATATATAGAGGTCTTCAGGTTCCAGGGCTATCAATCTGACATTAAAGTAACTGAAAATGCAAAATGAAAAACTTTACATATTTCCCAAGAGTTTCATAATTCACAGTGGTATTCTCACTCTGCAACAACAAAATGTATCAGAACCACATTCAAATCCTGGCTTTGGAATGTCTTAAACAGTAGAAGCCAGCTGGAGAATACACTAGGCTTTCACTTCTGAAGATCTGAGTACAGATTCTTGCCACGTTCCAAGTTTGATAGTCTATTCCTACTCCCTTAGTGTCGATGTACATCTCAATCACTGCACATTTGGGCATGAATAGGAGTCTCTACTAAGGAAAGTGTTAGGAATAGAATACCTGAAGGAACTGTAAGTCAGGACTGTGGTGGATCAACAGTGTTTCCGTATAGATCTTCAGGATTGTCATAGCCAGTGCTGTTTCACCTCAGGACTGTGGTGAAGAGGCAGAGCAGGAGTAGGGGGAAGCTTACACAGTTTCTTATATTACTAGGCTTGCATCTTTTATCATTGTTATTTATCTGTATTCCAGTAGTATCTAGAGATCCCAACTGGTCCATTCAGCTAGGTGCAATACATGCATATCATGAGACACAGCCCCTGTCCCAGAAGCTCACAATATGATTGGACAAGAAAAACTTGTCTATTATTCCCATTTTACCGAAGAGGAGCTGAAGCAGAGAGAGATTAAGTAATGTACCTACAGAGGACCTGAGGAGTAGAAACCACATCTCCCAAACTCCAGTCTAGTACATGTAACCATAGGACAATGCTCTTTGTGTCAATTCATCATGATTATAGGCATGAAACTTAAACTTTATTAATCAACCAAAACTTTAATCTGAAAGGATTCCTTGGAATAGAAATTGAGGATGTGGCCGTTTAGATTAAGGGTTCTATGCTTATTTGTTTTCTTGCTATCATCTCTGCTTATGAGATACTGATTAATATTAAATAGGTAGATATGCAGGTCTCTGTTAAAGTTTTCTTGTCTGCTGTATTTACAGTCTGTGCACCGCAAGAAGCTTCAGCAGACATTAACTGACTGCCTTCAGGGTTTGTGGTTTCTTATTATGTTGGACAAGTTTAGAACCAGAATGTAAACTTGGGGACTAATTAAGCAGCCCCAAACCTTGAAAAATATATGTTCAAATGATCTAATCTCATTAGTATTGCGGGTGCAGGAGAAGAGGGGAAAACATGAGCTCCTGAACAGCCTTACAGTGCACACTTAGAAATGGTTCAGAAACAGCTCTGGAAAACATTGGAGTGTTTCCTCTTTACCTCTAGGCTCTGGTTCATCCCTGCTGTCCCGGAGTCTTGTGAATAGAATAAGGAAGGCAAGCCCAGCCTAGATCAAAGACAACCCGTTTTCATGCAAAGAGGCAAAGAATAGGAACACAGATGGGACAGACAAGTGAGGCCTCAGTATTTTAAGGAATCTCATGTGTGAGTAAAAATGTTGTAACAGTTTTGGGGCATTGTGTACAGCTCTTATGCCCTGAAAACCTAACCTCACCTCTTTCCTTTCTCAGTACCAAAAAAACCCAATAACACATTTTGTGGGATTTTTCTTACTGTTTTTTAATTTAAAATGATTTAATTTTTAAAGTGTCATCAAAACATTGTTTGTTGAAATGTCTCAACCAGCTGTATAAAACAAATACAATTGTTTGAAGGATTTTTCTGTGAAAAACTCAACATTTGGCAAATTTTAACCAGCTCTACTTCCTCTGTTTAGAATTCAATGGCATTGATAGATTTGTAGGTTTTTTGCACACTGGACCAAATCCACTTAATTCTCCTTAACTGGTAGAGCTTTGCATGGATGGGTCAGCAGGTGTCAGACATAAGCCCTTCTCTATTGCTAACAGAGGAAAGAAAGAGACAGCTTATGATGGGCATGTCTACACAGCATTTTGGAGCAAGCAGGAGTAAGCTTGCCAGCCTGGTTTGCTAGACTCAGGCTAGCGGGGCTCATGCTACTGTTCTAAAAATAGTGGTATAGACAGCACTTTGAAGTTGTGATTTGGGCTCTGAAGCTCACCCCTCTCTCCCTGGGCTTATAGCTGCCTGGCCTTGTTGCTGAAGAATGAATGGGTGTCAGTGGCCTTGAAGAGCTAAGTGGAATTGCTAGTCCTGTCAATAACTGTAAGAGCTGCTTGCCTAGATGGAAGCCCAAGAAGAGAAGGAGAAAGAAGGATCCTGATCAAACAATGTCAGAGCTGGTGTGATAGTTCCTGCCTTCTTTGGGTTTTGTTTAATTTCTACTTGTGCATCCCTGTCTGTTCTTCTCTTTCTAATCCTAAATTAATTGGTGTAATGGTAGTAAATGGCTTGAATGAAGTGGGGTTTTCTCTCATGACACTGTGAAAGGATCATACACCATACTAGTGTTTCCTGCATCCCCTATTGAGTAGAACAAATCAACATCTTGACATTAAAATAAACTGCATACAGAGTAAATTGAAGCCATCATATTACCCCAACTTCTAATCTAGTTAATGTATGTTGTGCTAAGAAGTTAGGTTGAACATGGTTTGGCTAATAGAATGGTCCCAATCTTGTCCAGAGCAGCCCAGCATCAAAGATATTTGTCCACTGGGATGCTAGCCCACAGTGAAATTCTTCCATGCTCTCAGGAACTTGGTCTCATTGGCTATCCAAGAAGAGGTAGAAAGGCATGAAAACCATGATTATCTAGGACCAAATTCTGACCTGTGTGGCATGGATGCAATGGGAGGAGGGGAAGGGGAAGTGCTGTAAACCACCTCCTGCTAGTGATTTGCACATCTTCAGGTCAAGATACTTCTCTAGCACTGATGCATGAGGAGGTGGCCTGCTAATTCATTCATTGGGAAACCACGGGGAGCATAGTCTGATGATCAGAGGTGGGCGTATGTCCCTGTGATGGGGTGTTCAGACCCCACACTGGAGAGGAAGGGGTTAAGGAGCTGCTCTGGGCCCAGGCAGCTCCATCCTGCCATACCTTCAATGCATGCACAGGCTGGAGGAGGAGCTCAAAAGGGGAGCAGAGTAGTTCACTTGCAGGGGGTCAGTGCAGGTAAACAGACCTACGCTCTGAAGCCCTCCAAAAGGAGCACCAGTGGGAGGTCCAGCTGCCAGGGCCCCTGAGTATTGGTTATACACCAGACCTGCTGAGGGGAAAAGGAAGAGGACTCAGGATGTTTCAAGGTCAGAGACTTATTCTTTGACATTTTTTTTAATTTCCATGTGTTTGGTTTCCCTCTTGTGTGGGGAGGCCAGTAGGAAGTGATTCAAAGAGGCTGTCCAGGAGGCAGGACTTAGTTACCTACCTTTGGGCCTTCAGGGGGAGGGTGGGCTCAGGTTAGGGTGACCAGACACCAAATGTGAAAAATCGGGACGGGGGTGAGGGGGTAATAGGAGCCTATATAAGAAAAAGACCCACAAATTGGGACTGTCCCTATAAAATCGGGACATCTGGTTACCCTAGCTCAGGTTCCACTACCCTCTTCCTGACAGGGCTGGAGATAAAAGCTTATCTCTGATACTAGAGACTCAGGAATAGGAAGACCTGAGAGGGGTGGAGTGGGGAAGAGAGAGAGAGAGAGAGAGAGAGAGAGAGAGAGAGACCTGACTTTGGGCAGGAAAAACCGGAAGCCCCTTGCCAGGCAGCAGAACGAGCATTTGTTGCTTTTGTTGGATTCTTACCATTCCCCAGAAGGGGAGGATACAACTTGTGGCTCAGCTGCAGGATCGAGATACAAAAGGGGATAGACCACTACAGGGTTGGAACAGCTATCAATTGGAGTACCAAGACAGAAAAGCACTTGTCACACCCTCCCCTGACTACTAGGTGGTACCTCCAGGGAGCAGACTTCCTCACAGGCCCCCACAGCTGCCTATGACCAGGCCATAGGGTGACCAGCTGTGTGTGGTCTGATAAAACGCAGCACAGGTTATTTTGAGTTACTCTGGGAGACAGAATCACAGGCTTCTGTCTGTGTCTAGCAGCCAGAATAAAGAATCCCCTTGTATTCGTTACAAGAAAGCTTTGTCTCTTCTCTTATCACAAGGGATATACACATCCTTTGCCGCTTCAAGGGCTAAAGGAAAGATTTGGCCCTTAGCCCATCTAGAAACATTTCTGCACCAGTGATAAGAATCTTCACCTCTCCCTAGGTTACTGATAATCACACTCTAACAATCATCATCATCATTATTAAAGTGAATACTATCATGTGTGAAATGTTAATATTTTGATAATACAATGGGAGGAGGAGGGTTCTGGTGGAAGAATGTTGTGAAAACTTTGCAAAACATGTTTTCCCATTTGAAACTACCCTGACTTTGTAGGTATCCAGTGCCCAACACTCTTTTCCATCTCAGGTGCTAAAATAATATTGGGAACTAGCACCGTCCCATGCAAATATTATTTATTATTTGTTTCCGGTAAGACCCACAATGTGCGAGGAGCTTTCCAGCCATAAAAGATGACGTTTCTTGCCCCAAAGAGCTTTGTTCCAATACCAGCCTGGTTGCTGTGCCATGGACTTGTATATGCTGATTACACAATGTCTGAGGAATCTAATTACTGGAGCTGAGCTGCAAGGTTTTGCACTAAATGTGGAGATCCATACTGTCTTTATAAATAAAATTACCCCAGTCAAAAGCTATCCAATTACTGGTGAGGCTCAGGTTGAGCAGCTGATTAAATTCCCTTTGTCTTTTCCATCAGAGCTCACAAATGAAGAGTGCCACGAAAGCTGGCCAGTTTGACAGCCACATTTAATTCCATGTTGCTCTCTGTTTGATCTGGAGTGACATGCATTGGGGCTTGGCTGCCATACCAGATGAGTAGGATTGTGCTGTGACTGTCAGGTTTTTAGTATCGTAAGGAGATTTGCATTCCGCAACTGTCTGGACATTTCACTAGATTGAACTGGGGCCCTGGAGACTGAACTCTCCTCTCACTACTGAGTTGGATCCCTCCAGGTCATAGTCAGAGAATCATAGAATATCAGGGTGGGAAGGGACCTCAGGAGGTCATCTAGTCCAACCCCCTGCTCAAAGCAGGACCAAGCCCCAACGAAATCATCCAGTCAAAGCATGGTTGGAGCAGCATGAGAGAAGCTTGCACTATTACTGCCCAAGATCTGTGGATAAACTGAGAACTTCAGATCTCTCAATCCAGCACTTTTTATGAGTGAAAAAATTGGATTTTGAAAATAACTTAGAGAGAATACACCCCAAGAAGTAGAGCTGGTCACGAATTTTCCATCAATTATTTTTTTCAATGGGAAATGCAGTGTCTGCAAAATCCGTTTCAAAATCCAAAGTTTGATTTCTTGAATTGAATTAAAATGTTTAGTTTTGAGTCAATTCAACATTCAGTTGCATCAGCTAATGGTCCTGTGATGCCTCAATGGATTTATAGATAAGGTGCCTCATGCCCCCATTTTTCCTTATGAGACAGGTTTCTTTGCTGGACTGTATCTCTATGATGCCCTACTGTCTCCCCTCTGGTGATGTGCAGTGCATCATGTGAGTCACATGACTACAATGCATCATGGGAAATGTAGTCCAGCCAGGGAGCCTGTCCCAAAAGAGAAATTGTTTATTCCATGAAAAAAAAATGAGATTTCAGTGTTTCATCTTGAATCAGGATGAAAACAAATCTTGAAATATTGAACTTTCAATGGAACAGAAATTCAGAGTTTTGCTCAGCTCCTTAAGAAGCCAGAACCTGGAAAACTACAATAATAACAAAAGTAAAGTCTTTGTAAGACAGTACAATCTCTGTGTGTCTCCTCTGTAATATGCTGGAGTAACCCTGAGAGCAAAATAGCTGCTGTCTTGGCACATGAGAATTTTTACCTCCAAAACATAAAGGTGCAGTAGAAGACAACAGAGGCATCAGTTTGGTAGCTGCATACACCACATGTTTCTGGTTATTTTCCACAATGGATTAGCGCATTTCTTTTCTTTATAGGTGTTGTCCTCTGTAAATCAGGATGACCAGGGCCGGCTCCAGGGGTTTGGCCACCCCAAGCAGCCAAAAATAAAAAAAAGCCACAATTGCAATCTGCGGCAATTCAGCTATTCGCTCCCAGCGAGAGTGAGGGACCCTCCACCGAATTGCTGCCAAATCCCTGAAAGTGATGCCCCACTCCCGAGATGCCGCCCCAAGCACCTCCTTGATAAGCTGGTGCCTGGAGCCGGCCCTGAGGATGACAGAATCTCTCTTTACACTCTTAACCATTTACAATAAGCTGGTTTGCCATGGCCCATGGAAGGGAGAAGGCAACATATACTGAGGAGGGAAGATGGTTTCACATTTTCCCTTATAGCAGCTGGCACTGGCTGTAATGATCTTGTGGTTCATTAAATATCAAACCAGTGAAGGAGAAAGGAATAAAACTTTAATAAAACAAACTGGAGAGCATCTCTGGTGAACTGCCACACACAGCCATGTGGTGTTCCTGACCCCCACGCTCAGGGCACATCTCCAAATTCCTATGTTCATAATACTGTCCCTTATGAAGGGATGTCTCTAAATTATAATATTCTACCATCATAGCTCTACACTGGCCACTGTTGGAGAGAGTATACTGGACTAAATGAGTCATAGGCCTGACCGAGTAGGACCGTTCCTGTTTTCATAAGTAGTGGCTGGTTTGGGATTGCCCTATTTTGGCTAGGTGACACACAACCACTGAGAGCATAGAGAGAAAGGAAAAAGAGAGCACCACATTCAAACTCAGGTCTTGCCTACCCTGTGGAAACTTACCACAGTAAAAAAAAAATGCACCCCTTCAACGGATTGAAATGCACCTGTGGCTACACACAAAATTGCTTCATTCAATTGATGGGAGGAGGACAGTGGTAAGAAACATGATGAATATCTTTGAATTTTGTAAGGAAATTCCTCATTGATCGACTAAAGCTGCAAAGCTCCTACCAGGACCCTAAGCTGGGGGTGCAACTGTAGATTGCCAGCTGCAAGTAGCAGTTTCAGCCAGTTCACAGTTAGTTGCAAGAGGGGTAGGGTGTTTCTAGATAAGGGGTAGAAATGGCTGCACATTTCCAGGGGGAAACTTTAAATGGGGATATTTTGGATGCCATTAAAAGGAGAAGATAGGAAAAGACTGGCTATTCATAACTGTATTGCCTGCTTATGACTCCAAGAGGGGTCTTAGTTGAGGGATGTTCCAGGGAGAGGCTACTGAGGAGGAAATGGCTATATGAGGGGAATCTTTCTGGGAAGCTGAGGAGAGCTGTGGTGGTTACTGGGCTTACAATTACTTACCCTAATTGTGAACTCAACTGTAAAACCTATGTGAATGTTCATAAGATGTCACAATAACAAATGTTGATGGGAAAAGGTATGAAAGGGAGGCAAGATAAGCCTTTTTGTTTGGACTCAGTCTATTAATATAACTGGAGGACTGTGTTAAGATCATACTTGGTAAACAGGAGAACTATGAAACCATAAATCTAAACCAAAATGGGTATGTCAGAGACTAGGCCTAGTCGGTGGACAAAATAATTAGGGGATGGGCTATTCCACCCACCGTTGCCTTTGTGGGTCCTTAAAGACAGAGACTTTTGGAAGAAAAAATGGCTACTGGAGTGAGCTTCGCCATCATGGCTGCCACCTCCAAGATCTCAGACCTTTGTCATCCTAATCCTGAAAGATGTCCTGACCAGGCCAGAAAAAGGGAGCCAAATGACATTGCCATCTCCACCAGCTTCAGCTAAATTCTGAATGCCACTTGGGATGTGAGACTGTCACCTCACTCCCCCACACACACATTGTATGTTCTTTTCTTCCCCAGCCCTATTTCTCCTCTTTCCTATCCCTCACCTTTTCCCTTCTGTCTAAGGAGAGTCTGGTTTAGTTGGCCAAGACTGTACATTTTGCCACAGAGCTGGAAACCTGTGACTAGAAAACAGCAGCTAAGAGCAATGCCCTAAACAGCCTGATGCTGCTATGAGTTTGCAAGGTCTTGGAGTTCCTGATAAGACTCTGCTGTACCTGTGTTTCTCCAACAGTGAGGCTGCAAGTGAAAGCTAATGCCATAAGCTGCATTTTCTCTCTTTGCTGTTCCTCACCCTTCTGTGTTTGTTTGTCTTCTTAGGAAACAGGATCAGAATTTAACAGCAACAACAATCATAGAATATCAGGATTGGAAGGGACCTCAGGAGATCATCTAGTCCAACCCCCTGCTCAAAGCAAGACAAATCCCCAGACAGTTTTTATTTTTACCCCAGTTCCATAAATGGCCTCTTCAAGGATTGACCTCACAACCCTGAGTTTAGCAGGCTAATGCTCAAACCACTGTTCTATCCACAGCTGTAGCCCATGTCAACTAACTTCTCTTTCCTCCCAAAAAGGACAGTAATTACCATCTTTAATACCACCTAAAAGATTGTCAAATAAATGTTTTTCTCTCTCCAGCTCCAGGGGAAAGGGAATAAGGGATATTAAAATAAAAGCCTTATTGAATACTCTACATTTCAGATGCTTTAACTGTTTTTCCTTTCCCCCTGCATGTTTAATAAAAGGTTAAAAGGATTTTTAATGCTGTTTGTGCCATGGTACTAAGCAGGCTAAGGTCTCCGTATACCAAACCCTAAAGCTTGTTTAAAACTGTTTAACGTTGGACCATGACTGGGTTATGTTAAAACCTTTGACCCATATATTCCATCTAAATTAATACAACACAGCTTAGATGGGACAGCCACAGGAGAACAAAGAGGGGCATTTTACATGGGGAACTAAAGAAAGTTCTGTCACGGAGGCAGCTCTCACCTTTTTAAACTAAGCTAAAATTTGCCCTACACTAGTTAACAGTGTCCCTTTATAGTTACAAATATGAATCACCAATCTCCTCAGAGGTAGCTGGTTCTGTTGACTTTGTACCTTGCAGGCAGGCAGGGGATGGAATTAGAGACACTTTCAGCCCATTCTCATTCATTTATTGCACTTACACTTTTAGTAAGTGTTCCATGTAAAGTACGGTACAAGCATAATTTTATTACCTGGCTCCAGGCTGATCTAAAGTTATTTCCCATGTGCTAGTGGATTGGATTCTCTCAACAGACTTTGTTTCTCTGGATGAGTTTCAAAGCAGATTTGTTATCAAACATCTGTTGGGGCACTTTGAGTGTGATGTGGGTATTAGAATTTGGTCAGCATTGGAAAATCAGAGACAGATGTGCAAGTTGTTTCCCCCCCCCTCCTTTGTTTTCTTAATGGAAAAAAGGATATTTCTATTTTCCTTAAATGGCAAGGTCATATCACTTTGGTATATTTCTTTTCATCCTTGTTAGAACTAGGAATTTTTTTTAAACTGTTGTTGAGTTACTCTTCCTATAGGCAGATGGGATGGGACAACTGCATAGCAGATGTTTACGGCATTGCTTGAATCAATAGGAGTGACTGCAGACTTTGTTTCCTAACTTGAGTCAGTTGTGAGATAGTGTCGTCAGAGCGGTATCGGTGTGGTGCTCTGCTCTCTCCAATGTTGATATCACTCAGCTGCGTGCGTGTGTTCCCTCTGTGTGCTGCCCCAGCTCTGCGCAGATAGCTGACCCAGCAGACCTGATGAGAACCCCCAATGACCACAAAGTCTAGTAAGGTACGAAGGCACGTCGGCCAGGTTTATTGTCGAAAAAAGTACAGCCTCCGGCTCCCCGGCAAACGTAGTCCAGGGTGCTGACAAGGTGCAGCTAGCCAGTACATATGTACTCCCTGACAATGGACTCAGCTCAGTCAGTGGCGGGATTTCCACTGCCCCCTAGGCTGGACAAAGGCACCTCCCCAAGGATGCCTTCTTTATACACAGATACAAACAAGTTACACATCACACCTGACGTATTGAGGTGCAACCTCTCTACGTAGCAAGTTACAACCCTTCCACGTATTAAGGCACCACCTTCTACCTTGTACATGTTGGTTCGAACAAAACAACTCTATCCATCATTTTACCCTTTTGCCCCTGTCATTGGGATGGGTCGGCCTGTCCTCCTGTTATCTATGGAATGTTTCAGTATAGTGTGTTCTAGTGCTATGTTTATGCTAGGTGAATATATGTTTATACAGCATCAGCCCTTTTCGTGCCAGCTTCTGTGAGCAGGGCCTACCTCTGGCTCACAGCTTAACTTTGCTTTATGTTAGCAAGGTCTTGACCATTACTTTAGTTCAGGCCTCAGGCCTCATACTGGGCCTTTATCAGGGCCTGCACTTACTACATTCCCCCGCTTTTTCTCTTTTTATGGGGAGGATGTTTACCCATCGTCCCGGAAAAGCATAATGCATGGACTAAAGATAACCCAGTGGGCTAAACACTGTTATGTGGTTACCTTATTTTACCATCCATACACTCATGCCCCATCCGTCTTTTTAGTCTGCACATTCCCTCGTACGACTATTAGACAGACTTTATTATCCAATTATTTTAGTCCCTTATGTTGGGCCTGGGAATGTTAGGCCCGGGACCATGGATACACGGGGGTCAGTAGCCTCTCTGGTGTTTTATTGAGGGCCTTGTGAGACCATACAAATGTAAATGTAAATGTAAAATATAAAGGTAGTATTATGATTGAGCCTTAGAGGCACTCCCAAATAATTAATATATATAAATTATATGGTTATAGCATATATATTTGTAGCGTGTATGGGCATGTATGTATAGTATGTATGTGTACATATGACACCACCTTATATCCAAGCATAACCATGTTTTTCCAATTTGCTGGTGTACTCTGGCCCTTTTACTTTGGTGATACAGATAGACACACACCCCTATTAGGGCAATTTCAGTGACTCTCTCTCTCATTATTAGTAGTAGGCTGAATGTTTTAAAATACTGGGATGGGGATTATGATAGTGTGTCCCACACTGCTATGTGAGAAGTAAAACAGAAATTTGGAGTAGTGACACTACCACTGAGGCCTTTATATATAAATATATTGTAATTAGTTACTACACAGTACTGTCCATTCATGTTATAGGTTATCCTTAAGGCTGGTTGTCACCCTCTGGTCAACTTTACTGGGCAGGAAACAGAAGTGGGTAGCTTCTCTGTTTCATTGGTTGATGTAGATCCAGTTGTTTCTTATGGATGCTGTCTTCCAGATAACCTACTGAATGGACAGTAACCAATTTATGAAATATTGGTACCCAGACACTGAACAAGATTGTTTTGAATAACATGTGCCTCAGTTAGGATGCAGTGTTACTGACCCATATTATGATTGGTACTAACAGGCAATTTGTTTACCCAATTTGTAGTTACTATGTAACTTAGTTTCTTTACCAATTTGTTTTTTCCTTGTCTTCATGTAGTTTGCTGCCATTCGTTTGTTGATTTTTACCTGTGTTGGTTAAACAATTTAGCAAGGTTATACACATTGTACATGTTGTACAGCAATCATACAATACAGCAACAATACAGCAGCACAATAATAATACAGTAGTACAGCAATAATATAGCAGTACAGTGATAATACAGTAGTACAACAATCATACAGTTGTTTTTACACAGTAACCAAGTTGAAATTAAATGACAGTTTTTCTGGTCCAGCTAGTGGTTTTTAGCTGATTGTTAAATTAATTGTCCATATATTGTAGATAGAGGTATAATTGACCAGTCTCTTATTTATAAAACACTTCATTTTTCTTTTCTTGATCCTTGGGGGTTTCTTAACTGTATACAGATATGAACTGGTGTCTTCAGGGTGTGATATTTTCTGGTTTCTTTGGTCTGTGGGATGCAACTTAAACAACTTTTGTTAGTTAACATAGTAAAGTTTGTTTGTTTGCTTTTCAGTAACTCAAACTTAATACACAGTTTTAACTTAGTTTCTTTACAATGTAATAAGAACAATGTAATAGGGACCGAGTCTTTTATAACACAAGCTATACTTTTGCAATTGTTGTATAGACATTCATTTTCATTTGGGGTGCATTACTAATATTTAATACTAAATGTAATGCTTAATGGCTAAAATAAATGTTCATAATCTTCCATGAGAAGGTGTATTGCTTTCCCTTGCTGAACACTTTGTTACAGCAAAAGAGTTAATAACATAATTTTAACTAGCTTTCTAGAGTTAATTTGCTTGTGATACCAACTTCACTCTTGTTAACTGTTTAGAAGCACAAACCTTAACAACCATTGCTTCCCATTAACATAACATAACAAAAGAAAAGCATATAAAATTAAACCAACTATAAAATTAAACCAAAATAAATTTTAAATACAGATACATGCAAATACTTTGAGGGTATTTGAGGGTATACTTTTATGATGCTTTGTTATGTTTGGGAGCCAAAGGTGGAAACCTGTTGAAAATGTTAAAACCTGTTGAAATTGTTTGGTTAGTTTTATGCATAAATTGTTATTTTAAGACATTTTGGTTATGACATTCTTATAACGATATTTACAAGTGCAAACAAGTTTATAAAAAGCCCAAACAAGAAATTGACATTTTGTTAATATTATCTTTACCTTAATGTTGAGGTTTCCCCTTACATTTTTTCTTTGAATAACAAATTTAAAAAAAAAAAATTAAAAAACAAAACTGTGATTGATAAAAGAGAATTCTTTTTGTTTGCAATTGCATTATTTGTTGAGGCAGAAATATATGTACATATATTTGTAACTGAAACCTTTTTGAACTTTGCACAAAAATTGGTGCTAATACTACTATTATACCCCAACCATGATTTTAAAATAGTGTGGTACCACATGTTATATATATTTTTGAAAGGGTATAAAATTGACTTTTGTTGCAACAAAATAAAAATAATTTAAAAAAAAAAATAGTCACGTGACACACACAACATAGACACAAGACACACACATGACATACAGGACAAACTTACAATTAAAAACAAATGGCGCCAGAATTCTATTCATAACTATACAAAATAACATAACCAAAAAAAAGAAAAAAGTTATTACCTTATTTAAAACTTGTAGCATAAATTTGATTAAAAAAAAATTAATGTTTGCCAAATGTATTGTATTGTATTTGGTAACAAGGAATTTTACATTACTTTATATTTAACATTATTTTAAAACTTTGCTATATGGAAATAAGAAAAGCCCATGCTTCAAATATTAGTTAGTGCTTAGGATTATAAGCAGAGAGTGCATTTCTGTTGCTTGGCACCCATATCTTTAAGAAAGTTAGGAATAATTCCAGCTGTTGCATTCCTGAAGGGTTAAAATAATTAATTTACTGGATTTAAAGTTTTTACCTTGTTTTCTTTTTGTTTCTTGTTTTGTTTTGTTTTCAATTGCTTTATTTTTTGGAGGTTTCTGTAAAAACTATAACTCTTAACTTTTTAAAACAAAAAGAGAGAGCCGAAGTGAGGCAAGGTGGAGGGAGGGGGGGAAGGAGGGGGGTGAAGAGCAACCTAGCTCTTCCTAGGAAGGTAGCGAGACCTGAGCCAAGAGAGATTAACTGTATCAAGGTATTTGAAAGTACAAGCAGCAGCAGCAAATTTAGCAAACTGAGACAAATTTAGCAAACTGTCCTAACATATAAAGGACAAAACTTAATTGGTATGTACAAATATTTAAGAAACAAGGTTATATTTTTAGATATGAGCGCGAGTGTGGTTCCATGGGTCAAAGCAATTGGGAACCTGCACAGTTGGGAATTGTGCCCCTGGTTTTTATCCTGGCTGTGAGAGGAGATTGGGGGTAGTTACCTGCTCTTGTAAAACCTGAATTTGTTCCCCCAGTGTCTGTTGCTTTTGTGTGCATGCCAAATGGATAGTGGAAGTGCCATTTTTTGCTGCAGTTAACTGTTTGTGGGCAGCTCCATGTGTTGATGCATCAATTCTAGGTGTTAACCCGCTTAATTTCAGTTTTTTACTTAGAAATTCTTTTTTATTTACTCCCCTGCGATCGAGTCGCAGCTCCTGTCTCCTAATGTGCTCTGTGAACTGTTTCATATTTTCCTTCATTTGATTTACCAGTTCAGTGAGAGTATTGTTTGCTACTCTTTCCTTCTGTGCACTTACTTGTCCCGTTCTGACAGGCACCAGTCTAGGTTCCGGTTTAAGTTTAACTGGAACCTGGCTTTTATCATAAGGTGATGGTTGCAATGCAGTGGACCCCATTTCATGTTTTAATTTTACTAGGGCCACCTTTTTCCATTTCTGTCCCCATTCTTTAGGCACAGGGTAGCTACCTGAAGCCTGCTGTTTACCACCAATATTTATATTTATAACAGGGGACGGCACAGGTATTTTTTGTAAGTTCCTTACAGCTGTTTCCAGTGTTTCACTCTGTTCCTGTACTGGTTGTCTCTGGGCTGCTTGCCACCCTGCAAGGGGGGTGGGAGCATTCCAGGGCTGTGTAGCTTCTTTTGATTCTTTTAACTCTTTCTTTGTTACTGTTACTTGTTTGGCCAGCATGCCAGCATGCTGTTTAAGCCATTTCACTGCCATAGACAGGAGTTGCAAAATTCTTGCTTTTTTACTTTTATTACTATTTCTCAGAGTCTCGGTCTGTACCGTTGCTCTACATATGCCAGTCCATGTTTCCCCACTCTCTTTTTTAAATTCATATGGACCCCCTTTACTGGCAATCCGGCGGGTCCAGGAGTTATCAAACTCCGTGGGGCTTAAAAGGGAGGGGATTAGGGGGTTCCCTAGCACAAGGTTTTCTGCCATGTTAGATTGCGATTCTTACAGCAGACAGCTCGCTTACTTACCAGATCAGAGGTCGGGGTCACCAGTGTTGTCAGAGCGGTATCGGTGTGGTGCTCTGCTCTCTCCAATGTTGATATCACTCAGCTGCGTGCGTGTGTTCCCTCTGTGTGCTGCCCCAGCTCTGCGCAGATAGCTGACCCAGCAGACCCGATGAGAACCCCCAATGACCACAAAGTCTAGTAAGGTACGAAGGCACGTCGGCCAGGTTTATTGTCGAAAAAAGTACAGCCTCTGGCTCCCCGGCAAACGTAGTCCAGGGTGCTGACAAGGTGCAGCTAGCCAGTACATATGTACTCCCTGACAATGGACTCAGCTCAGTCAGTGGCGGGATTTCCACTGCCCCCTAGGCTGGACAAAGGCACCTCCCCAAGGATGCCTTCTTTATACACAGATACAAACAAGTTACACATCACACCTGACGTATTGAGGTGCAACCTCTCTACGTAGCAAGTTACAACCCTTCTACGTATTAAGGCACCACCTTCTACCTTGTACATGTTGGTTCGAACAAAACAACTCTATCCATCATTTTACCCTTTTGCCCCTGTCATTGGGATGGGTCGGCCTGTCCTCCTGTTATCTATGGAATGTTTCAGTATAGTGTGTTCTAGTGCTATGTTTATGCTAGGTGAATATATGTTTATACAGCATCAGCCCTTTTCGTGCCAGCTTCTGTGAGCAGGGCCTACCTCTGGCTCACAGCTTAACTTTGCTTTATGTTAGCAAGGTCTTGACCATTACTTTAGTTCAGGCCTCAGGCCTCATACTGGGCCTTTATCAGGGCCTGCACTTACTACAGATAGTATTAGAAGAAACTCTTGCTCTTTCCTTTATCACTTTGCTGAGGCTGATTTCATGTGTCTATCAGACACTGGGAATGGGATTTTACTTTGTCTGCTGATTTATCATATGCAATAAAGGAAATGCTGAATGGCCTTTGACATATGGGGTCATTGATTTCTATTCCTGCTGCAAGACACCAGCAGAAAGAAGGCAGTAACCTGCTGTACCATGCTAAGAAAGAGTTGCACAACCAGCTGTCCCTGGACCTTAAGATGATACTTCCAAGCAATATTGACATTATAAAAGGTCCCCACTGATCCTTGAAGAATCTAATAGACCCAAGGAGAAGTTCTTGGAGCTGGTATCTTCAAACACAAAAGAATCACAGAAGTTAGAGATGCACACTGCCTTTAAGGTCATGCATGTATAGCTGACTATGTCCTACCCAATGCACAATTGTTCTGTTAGAGTTTTAGGTGAAGGTTTGCAAATTCCCACAAACATAGTTGGATTTTCCCCATGTGGAGAATTGCATGAAATCATCCATTTTTATTTTGCATCTATTATATTTTTGTATTCTGACAACTTTGCTCAGGAGTTTTTCCAGGTGTATTCAAAAGACATTTTGCCATTTGTGACTTTCTTTGGCAATGTTATCTAGAGTAAAATTGGCTGAATTTTACCAGCTGGAGAAATGACAATTTTTGCAAAATTCGCGATGAGTAAGGATCATTCTTTCCCTCCAAGCCAGATGGGCCATTTTCCCCATGAAGGTAAGGGGGAAGACTTGTGGTGTTTTTATCACACTAACTCCTCAAAATTAAACATTTTCTTCATGTTATTTTCAAATAAAACACCACAGCTTTAGCCAAATGGCAGTATTTGTTTGCACACATCATCCTACAGTCAACGGGAAATGTAACTTGGGTTTGTTTGAGAGGGATAGAGGGAGTAGGTGTACTGGAATAAAACTGGAAGGCTATTCCAAATGGAGCCAGCTGCAAAGGAGAAGATTCCTGAAGAAGCAGCACATTAATTTACAATGGATCTTAGGGTACGTCTACACTACGGGATTATTCCGAATTTGCATAAACCGGTTTTGTAAAACAGAATTTATAAAATCGGGTGGAGCGCGGCCATACTAGGCACATTAAATCGGTGGTGTGCGTCCATGGTCCATGGCTAGTGTCGATTTCTGGAGCGTTGCACTGTGGGTAGCTATTCCCTAGCTATCCCATAGTTCCCGCAGCCTCCCCCGCCCATTGGAACTTCCGGGTTGAGATCCCAGTGCCTGATGGGGCAAAAATCATTGTCGCGGGTGGTTCTGGGTAAATGTCGTCAGTCACTCCTTCGTCTGGGAAAGCAACGGCAGACAAGCATTTCATGCCTTTTTCCCCTGGATTGCCCTGGCAGATGCCATAGCATGGCAATCATGGAGCTTGTTTTGCCGTTTGTGACTCTCACCGTATGTGTACTAGATGCCGCTCACAGAGGCGATTCAGCAGCGCTACACAGAAGCATGCTTTTGCTTTTGCATGACAGCAGAGATGGCTACTAGCCATATTGCACCATCCAAACCCTTCCATAAATTGGAACTGCGGATGATCATGGCTACCAGTCCTTTTGTACCATTTGCTGCTAGTGCCCCTGGCCGATCAGCCAGGGGCGCAAAAGCCAAGATTGGTTACTAGCCATATTGCACCTTCCATCGTTTTGTACCATTTGCTGCTGTCATAAGTGCCCCTGGCCGATCAGCCAGGGGCGCAAAGCAAAATTGGGAATGACTCCCTGAGTCAATCCCTCCTTTTTGGTATCTAAAAATAGAATCAGTGCTGCCTAATATAGGCAAGTGTACTAGAGAACCACCGTATCATAGAACCAGAGAGCACAGCTGCTCTGTGTCAGAGCCTGCAGAAATTATGATCTGTATGCTATTCACAGGGGGTGCTCCTGTAACAACCCCACCTGTTGATTCCATTCTTCCCCCAGCCTTTCTTGGCTACCGTAGCATTGTCCCCCCACTTGTGTGATGAATTAATAAAGAATGCAGGAATAAGACACACTGACTTGTTAGTGAGAAATGAGTGGAAGGCAGCCTCCAGCTGCTATGATAGTCCAGACAGGACATTAAGCAGTGTGTAGGAGAGAAGCCCAGCATCCCACTGCTAGTCCAGGGGCAACTGAATCTTTTCTTTACACATGAAGGGTGGGGGCTGATGGAGCTCAGCCCCCTGTTGCTATGATGAGGATGGTTACCAGCCATATTGCACCATCCATCCACCAGAAAAAATTAGGGCCAATAGGCTGATGATGAGGACGGTTATCAGTCCTTTTGTACCATCAGCTGAGGCTGATGATGAGGATGGATTTCCATCATTTTGTACCATCAGCCGCCCATGGCGGGGGGGGGGGGGGAGCAAGGATGTTGGTGTTGAGTGCTGCACCATCGCGTCTATCTGCAGCATTCAGTAAAGATAGGGTGACATGTAAAAGAGTCAGAGGATTGTTTTACCTTTCGCTTCTGGGGGTGTGTGTGGGGGGTGAGTAGATTGCCAAGCTATGCCCTGACCCGCGGACACTGTGTTTGACCCTAGAAGCATTTGGAGCTCAGCCAAGAATGCAAATACTTTTCGGAGGCTGCAGGAACTGTGGGATAGCTTCAGTCCTCCAGTCCATGAGCATCCATTTGATTCTTTGGCTTTCCGTTACGCTTGTCACGCTGCAGTGCGCTGAGTCCCTGCTATGGCGTCTGTCTGGAGATTTTTAAAAAAGGATTCTGAATTTCATCTTCTGTAATGGAGCGCTGATAGAACGGATTTGCCTGCCCTTACAGCGATCACATCCGCATGGTCCATGCGGGAGCTCTTTTTTTATTTTGATTTCGGACTGCATCGCCACCCGTGCTGATCGGAGCTCCACGCTGGGCAAACAGGAAATATTCAAAAGTTCGCGGGGCTTTTCCTGTTTACCTGACCACTGCATCCGAGTTCAGATTGCGTTCCAGAGCGGTCACTGGTGCACTGTGGGATAGCTCCCGGAGGCCAATACTGTCGATCAGCGTCCACACTAACCCTAATCCGATATGTTAATACCGATACTAGCGTTACTCCTCTCGTTAGGGAGGAGTACAGAAACCGGTTTAAAGAGCCATTAAAATCGATATAAGGTGCCTCCTAGTGTGGACGGTTTTGGCATTAAATCGGTTTTACGCTCCTAAAACCGATTTAAACGCCTAGTGTAGACCAGGCCTTAGAAGAGAACATTAGAGTGAGAACTTCTCCTCTGTTTCATGACTTTTACAGCAGGTAAAAGTGCTGAAGCAGTGTAAAATATCTCTAAAGGCCACAGATCCAGCCCAGGGAAGAATTCTGTAGTGCAGGAAATGTAGAAGACTGCTATAATGCTGCCTTCTGGTGACCCTTCGTTAAGGTTGGTGTGGGGGGTATATCAAGACTGAAGAGGGACATGAAGGGTATCTTGGGGGACGGTGGGTGGCCACAGCATGTAGTATGGCAACGATTCAGAGCCATGCTGCTGCTTAAAGCACAGCCAGGGACTGGGCTGCTGCAACTCCAGTAGAACCTTGCTGGGGGAGATGTGGTCGTGGAGCAGCTCAGGTTGGGAAGGCGCAAAGGTACTTAAATCCATCTTTAGTCCCATATTCCCCATGGGCTGCAAGTTCTGACTCTACTTTTCAAAGGTACAGCACAGATTCTCACCCATAGATTGGATGGTCTTTCTGCCTTATGACAATTCTGGGGTTTCTTTCAGCAAACCATCCTTAAGCACATGTTCAAGTCCCATTGTCTTTTATGGGATTTTGGTATATGGTTAACTTTAACTATGTGCTTAAGCGCTTTGCTGAATTGGGGCTTTTGAATTTATTTTTCCATTAGAATGTATTGGATCAATTTTTTTTAGAGCCCTGGTAATTAACTTTCTAACCCCTGATACTGAAAACATTTCCCCAAAATCAGTATCTTAATAAAAATATATAATTCACAAATTACCCAACTATATAATCAAAACCTGCTGGTTGAAATCTGTATCACTTAATGAAACACTTTAATGATGTAAGTTCTTTCAACTTTAAGCATAATTTAAAGTACACCTGAGAGTAACTCATTTTTCACCTTTTGAACATCTTCCAAGTTCCCTATGACTTGTATTAATATGGTAAATAAAGTACTGAAAAAAATGAGACATCTACTAAGACAGTGATTACAATTCTCAGGGCCAGATCCTCAGCTGCTCTGTAATGGTGCAGCTCTAAATGACTTCAATGGATTTACACGTGCTGAAGATTTTTGCCCAGAAGGTTTTATTATTCTACAACAATTTCCCTCCTGTTATTAGTAGCTGTTGGCCTACCGGAAACAAATAGTGACAATGTGGAGGAGAGCAGATCCTGTCTTTGAGCAGGTGACCTTTGCAATTCAATTGACAGTGGCATCCTACAGGGCAGTGATGAGTAAAGCATGAGTATGTTGTTTGTTCTGAAATGTCATGAAACAGAAAGCCCTTTTCCTGTACCTTGTGTTCAGCTGCACTCTTTATTATGTTGATTTAATTACAGCAAAAAGTGATTGGGAAGTATTTTTAAGAAAAATTAGTCTCCCGTTGTCAGCTGTCATTGAGATGGATGGAATTCAGCTGTATTGTTGAGGCACAAGCGGCACGCTGGTGGCTAAGACAATAGGCTGCATAATTTTAAATTGTATCAAGGAGGACCTATTATTTAGGGCTCTTTATTACTGTCAGTGTCACAACATCCTGCATTATTCAAACAGAGCATTGCTTCCATCAGTCAGTCTCTCCTTTGCTGTCAAAGATGCAAATACAGGTTCACATTGCTTAAAGGAAACTTGTAATATAAAAGGAGGGGGGAGAAAGATGTCAGGAAAAGTTAAATGATATGGGATACAAATCCTGAGGGGGAAGAGAGATCAGAGCTATGAATTTTCTTATTTGCTACATAATGATAGAGAAGGGGGAAGAAAGTTTCCTTTTAGGAAGTAAAGGGGAGTTTGCATATGTGTCATCTCGCTATAAAATATTGAATGTTAGAAAAGCTGGAAGACTGAAGAGGAAAATGTCTGTATGCACGGGACTGTGGGCTGGATTTTGACAAGCGTAACCATGTTTTTCCAGGCTGCTGGTGTACTCTGGCCCTTTTACTTTGGTGACACAGATAGAAACACACTCCTGTTAGGGCAATTCCAGTTATCACCTGTCTCATCATTAGTAGTAGGCTGAGGGTTTTGAAATACTGGGATAGGGATTGTGATTGTGTGTCCCACACTGCTATGTATATGAGAAGTAAAACAGAAATTTGGAGTAGAGACACTTCCACTGAGGCCTTTATATATAAATATATTGTAATTAGTTACTACACAGCACTGTCCATTCATGTTATAGGTTATCCTTAAGGCTGGTTGTCACCCTCTGGTCAGCTTTACTGGGCAGGAAACAGAAGTGGGTAGCTTCTCTGTTCCATTGGTTGATGTAGATCCACTTATTTTTTATGGATGCTGTCTTCCAGATAACCTACTGAACAGACAGTAACCAATTTATTAAATATTGCTGTGTCATGATTTAATATTGGTACCCAGACACTGAACAAGATTGTTTTGAATAACATGTGCCTCTCTTAGGATGCAGTGTTACTGACCCAGATTATGACTGGTACTAACAGGCAATTTGTTTACCCAATTTGCAGTTACTGTTGTGGCAAAGTACCTGCTTCTCCTCAGCTGGCTCAGTCCCTTTTAGCCTTGGAGACACAGGCTTGGGCAAAGCAAAGTCCTTCCCAGTCGTGCAGGGTCTGGCTGATCCTTTTCTCAGTCAGTCCCTTGCTGTTTTTCTCCCCTTCTGGGGGCAGAGTGCAGTCTTCCTTGCTGGAAGGGATCAGAGGCTTGCTGCACCTACTCACTAGCCACTTCACTTCACTCCCCTCCATTTCCCTGCCAGGGAGGGTTTAAAAAGGTCTCCAGCAATTGGGGCCAGCTGAAACTAATTAGTTCCCTGGTAACCCCTGTTCCAGCTGAACCTAATTTCTCCAGTGCTATCTCTCCTCAATGGATAGGGAGAGGCCTTTTAACCCCCTGGGACTAATTCCTACCCCTCCCTTTGTAGCCATTTGTCCTGGGTTTGCCACACTATGTCACTTAGTTTCTTTACCAATTTGTTTTTTCCTTGCCTTCATATTGTTTGCTGCCATTCGTTTGTTGATTTTTACCTGTGTGTTGGTTAAACAATTTAGCAAGGTTATACACATTGTACATGTTGTACAGCAATCATACAATACAGCAATAATATAGCAGTACAATGATAATACAGTAGTACAGCAATAATACAGTTGTACACAGTAACCAAGTTGAAATTAAATGACAGTTTTCCTGGTCCAGCTAGTGGTTTTTAGCTGATTGTTAACTTAATTGTCCATATATGGTAGATAGAGGTGTATTTGACCAGTCTCTTATTTATAAAGCACTTCATTTTTCTTTTTTTGATGCTTGGGGGTTTCTTCACTGTATACAGATATGAACTGGTGTCTTCAGGGTGTGATATTTTTTGGCGTCTTTGGTCTGTGGGATGCAACTTAAACAACTTTTGTTAGTTAACATAGTAAAGTTTTTTGTTTGTTTTCAGTAACCCAAACTTAATACACAGTTTTAACTTAGTTTGTTTACAATGTAATAAGAACAATGTAATAGGGACCGAGCCTTTTATAACACAAGCTATACTTTGGCAATTGTTGTATAGACATTCATTTTCATTTGGGTTGCATTACTAATATTTCATACTAAATGTAATGCTTAACGGCTAAAATAAATGTTCACAATCTTCCATGAGAAGGTGTATTGTTTTCCCTTGCTGAACACTTTTTTTCAGCAAAAGAGTTAGTAACATAATTTTAACTAGCTTTTTAGAGTTAATTTGCTTGTGATACCAATTTTACTCTTGTTAACTGTTTAGAAGCACAAACTTTTACAACCATTGCTTCCCATTAACATAACATAACAAAAGAAAAGCATATAAAATTAAACCAACTATAAAATTAAACCAAAATAAATTTTAAATACAGATGCATGCAAATACTTTGAGGGTATTTGAGGGTATACTTTCATGATGCTTTGTTATGTTTGGGAGCCAAAGGTGGAAACCTGTTGAAATTGTTTGGTTACCTTTATGCATAAATTGTTATTTTAAAACATTGTGGTTATGACATTCTTATAACTATATTTAAAAGTGCAAACAAGTTTATAAAAAGCCCAAACAATTTTACTAGGGCCACCTTTTTTCACTTCTGTCCCCATTCTTCAGGCATTGTAACAGCACCTGAAGTGTGTTGAACACCAGGGGATGGCACTTTTTGCTTCTGCAGGTTTTCTACAGCTGTCTCCAATTTTTTATTTTTCTGCTTTACTTGCTCGAGCATATCATGAGGCTGGACCGCCTGTTGCCCTGCTGAAAGAGCTTGGGCTTTCCAGTGCTTAACTGCCCGGGTTGCCTCTTCTACTTCCCCTGTTATTTCCATTACTTGTTTGGCCAGCATGCCAGCATGCTGTTTAAGCCACGTCGGGGTCACCAGTGTTGTCAGATGCTACCGGTGTGGTGCTCTGCTCTGTTCAATGTTGATATCAATCGGCTGCATGCGTGTGTTCCCTCTGTGTGCTGCCCCAGCTCTGCGCAGATCGCTGACACAGCAGACCCAAGAGAACCCCCAATGACCACAGACTCTAGGAAGGTACGAAGGCACATCGGTCAGGTTTATTGTCAAACGAAGCACAATGATAGTTCCCCTAGATTGTTACTCTAGTAAAAGGCATACTACTAATATGTGCCCACTGGCAATGGACTCAGCTCAGTCAGTGGCGGGACTTTCCACTGCCCCCTCGGCTGGACAAAGACACCGCCCCAGGGATGCATTCTTATACACAGGTACAAACAAGTTACACATCACTCCTGACATATTGAGGTGCAATCCTTCTATGTAGTAAGGTACAACCCCTCTACGTAGTAAGGTGCCGCCTTTCACCTTGTACATGTTGGTTCGAACAAAACAACTCTATCCATCATATTACCCTTTTGGCCCTGTCATTGGGATGGGTCAGCCTATTCCTTGTTATCTGTGTGGAATGTGCAAGTATGTGAATGTTCTGATATCTAGTGTTCAGTACCTTTTAGGTACGTATCTTCTTGCAGCATCAGCCCTTTCCTTGCCAGCTTCTGTGAGCAGGGCCTGCCTCTGGCTCACAGCTTAACTTTGCTTTATGTTAGCAAAGTCTTGACCATTACTTTAGTTCAGGCCTCAGGCCTCATACTGGGCCTCTGATACCAAGGTTTATATCTCAGGGCCTCCTCTTACTACAGAGTCAAGTCAAAATGGTCTGGCTGTGACAGATGAAAGCAAATGATATGGTCATTGACCATATTTAACCATGCAGTAGGAGGGACCACTTTCTCTCTCTGCTTCCTGTTACACTGGTTATTCTCATTGGGGAAACTTCAGCTAAAGTTCCTATGGCTGAAATCCTGGCCCCACTGATGTGAACAGCAATGCTCCCATTACCTTCACCATAGGATTCAAGTCAGAAGAGTCAGGCAGGGCTTGTGGTTATTGAGCAAAGTTCCATAGGAGATAAGACTGAGACCGTCATCACCTGTAGAGTGCCCTGGAAGATTTTCCTGTCTAAACACATTTGCCTAAAACCCTCCCTCATTGTAAGAGTTGGAAGAAATTAACCAAAAGGCCCTGTGACTGTAAGAAAGCATTTTAAAAAGAGAGAATTCGGGAAAGTTCTGCATTCTACTTAATGATGCATTTTCAGATCCTATTTGTGGATCCCTTATTCCTGTTGACGGTATTTATTGACAGGAGCAGTTCCTACATGATTACCATTGAATGAGAGGGTTTCACAAATCCACCCTTCATCTTGTGAGGCATTTAGATATATAGTGAGCGAGACAAAGGGGGCTGGAGGTGAGGGGGCTGATATTGATCAATTCACTGACAGATTGTTTTTGTTGTACTAGTTGTTGCATTAGTTGAGCACCATTTTTATTGGCTATCTTTAAATCGCTCAGTATTGTATTTTAAATAATGAAATCTCAGGGAAAAGCCTGTTCCGGGAAGATTTCCAGTCCAGGTCTGCAAACCCCAGAGGTTTGGACAAGCATGGCACAGCATCTGAACTTTTAGGTGTTGCCTCAGTGAACCCACCTATTACTGCACCCACCTGTCACTGCATCCTCTTGAAATAAGGAATTTAATGCTTTTCAGCTGTTGTAAGCGCTTCCCCCCGCCCCAAGCAGGGGAAGGGAATTGATTAAAAACGGACCGAAGGGCTGAGGTTTAATATATATGTTATGGCAGGCTAGCAGCAGAACAATCTGAAGCATGAATGACACTCTGGTTTCATTAGAACACAGATCATCCATCTCCACTCACCATTTGTATAATTAACTGCCTCTCCCACCCCCTTCCAAAGAAATGGAACCACACACTTCCTGGGAAGGATAGAAGTAAAAGCCCCTTAGGCCTTGAGATATGAGCTTTGTAGTATAATTGAAAACAGATACAAAAAGGAGAAAGAAAATGCTCTTAGAATTCTTAAAACCAAGGAAAATAAAGATGCGCTCATATTCCTTATCAATTAATGTTCTTTATACTTCACCTTCCTTCCATCAGAGGAGAAGGAGCAGTGGCTGGCTTACCTCTTGATTGGTTCAAGTTTTGCAAAGCATTTTCCATTGCCCTGGGTTTGGAGGATACGTCTCTTTTGTCCCATCATACTGCCAAACTATCCTGCAATTAGTCCTCCCTTGTCCATGTGCCTCAACTGTCTACAGAGCCAGATACATACACGCCACCTTCTGCAGCAAACCCCTGGCTCTCTACTCTTCCTCCTCTTACTGCTGCCCTGCCCCTCCAACAATGCTGGACTTCGATTGCCTGCTCCCACAGTTGCCTACAGCCACTCTTATTTCCTTCTTTTGCCCAGTTAATTAGAGCTGGTCATGATTTTGACAAAATATAAAACAATAAACTTTCACACTTTGATCCTCCTTTGCTCATTAGCACTAGACCAGCCCCTCCCCCCACCTATCTCTGCCGACTGACACAGAGATATGGCTTTTGGAAATCACATCAATGGAGAGATGCATCTAGGAGGCTAGCAAGTGAAGGGATAAATTGGGAGAATGAAGGAAGAGAGGAAAAAAGGATGGTGGCATTGAGGGCACTAGGTAAAGGATGGTGAGACTACACATTCAGTCCCTGGCAAAATCATGGAGCAGGTCCTCAAGGAATCCATTTTGAACACTTGGAGGGGAGGAAGGTGATCAGGAACAGTCAATATGGATTCACCAAGGGCAAGTCATGCCTAAACAACCTGATTGCCTTCTGTGATGAGATAACTGGCTCTGGGAATATGGGGAAAGTGGTGGATGTGATATACCTTGACTTTAGCAAAGCTTTTGATACAGTCCCCAACAGTATTCTTGCCAGCATGTTAAAAAAGTATGGATAGGATGAATAGACTATAAGGTGCATAGAAAACTGGCTAGATCATCGGGCTCAATGGATAGTGATCAACGTCTTGATGTCTAGTTGGCAGCCAGTATCAAGCAGAGTGCCCAAGGGGTCAGTACTGGGGCCGGTTTTGTTCAACATCTTTATTAATTATCTGGATGATGGGATTATTTGCACCCTCAGCAAGTTTGCAGATGACACTAAGCTGTGGGGAGAGGTAGATATACTGGCGAGGAGGGATAGGGTCCAGAGTGACCTAGACAAATTGGAGAATTGAGCCAAAAGAAATCTAATGAGGTTCGACAAGGACAAGTGCAGAGTCCTGCGTTTAGGAAGAAAGAATCCCATGCACCTCTACAGGCTGGGGACGAACTGGCTAAACAGCAGTTCTGCAGAAAAGGACCTGGGATTACAGTGGACGAGAAGCTGGATATGAATCAGCAGTGTGCCCTCATTGCCAAGAAGGCTAATGGCATATTGGGCAGCATTAGTAGGAGCAATGCCAGCAGATCGAGGGAAGTGATTATTCCCCTCTATTTGGCACTGGTGAGGCCACACCTGGGGTATTGCGTCCAGTTTTGGTCCCCTCACTACAGAAGGGATGTGGACAAATTGGAGAGAGTCCAGCAGAGGACAATGAAAATGATTAGGAGGCTGGGGCACATGACTGATGAGGAAAGGCTGAGGGAACTGCAGTTATTTAGTCTGCAGAAGAGAAGACTGAGGTGGATTTGACAGCAGCCTTCAACTATCTGAAGGGGGGTTCCAAAGAGGATGGAGCTAGGCTGTTCTCAGTGGTGGCAGATGACAGAACAAGAAGCAATGGTCTCAAGTTGCAGTGCGGGACGTCTAGGTTGGATATTAGGAAACATTATTTCACTAGGAGGGTGGTGAAGCACTGGAATGGGTTACCTAGGGAGGTGGTGGAATCTCCATCCTTAGAGGTTTTTAAGGCCTGTCTTGACAAAGCCCTGGGCTGGGCTGATTTAGTTAGTGTTGGTCCTGCTTTGAGCAGGGGATTGGACTAGTTGACCTGCTGAGGTCTCTTCCAACCCTAATGTTCTATGATTGCAACTAGAGCTGGTTGGAGTTCGGAATTTTCATCCTGCAGGAAATTCTGAAGATTTTTGAAATTTGGTTCCATCCCAAATTGGGATGAAAAGATGAAATCTCAGAATTTATTTTATTTCAAAAATATTTCATTTTGACCTTATTGATAAAATTGAAGTGTTTTGTATACACATTTTGACTTTACTAATCTAGTATAAATGAAATTTTAGTCTTATAAAAACATCTCGATAAATTCCCATGACATTTTTGACAGAATCAGTACATTGCCATTAAACATTTTGATTTCATCAAATCAACATGTTCCCACAGAAAACTGTTCTGTTGGAAAGTTTTTGACCAGTCCTACTTGTAATTGGTTTCTTATGATGTTCCCATCCCTCACCTGTCCTCAGACCTCTTCTCTTCCAGAAATATCAACCTTCTTTGTTTCCAACTTCTATGTCTGTTTGTGTTTCACACAACTGGGAAGCACAGAAAATTCTCCCAATCCCAGATCACCCATCTAAAATACCTGGGCTTGGTGCAGGGACAAGGATTTAGTCTGACAGGAATAAATTCCACAACATATTGGCTTCTGCCTTCCTCTCTTGCAGATTTCTCCCATTTCTTCCTCATTCCCTCACAGCTGTGTTCCATTTATCTAGAGGTGACTTCTTGTTGCTCCCTCATAGACAGGAGATTTACAAGCTTTTCAAAATGTACATTAATTGTCTCAATCTCAATTGCACTTTAATAGCTTTGAGTGTTGCATCAAATTAAGATCCCCATTTATGAACATGATCTATGTAATATGATGTAAGTTATATA
The DNA here is from genome assembly GCF_016161935.1 of Mauremys reevesii. NCBI lineage: Eukaryota > Metazoa > Chordata > Testudines > Geoemydidae > Mauremys > Mauremys reevesii. The sequence goes on along the minus strand of NC_052626.1, from coordinate 36,623,202 downwards.
TTGCCATTGCCATGAGTTTAGATGCTCACATGGAGTTTTAGGATCCTGGGGAGAGTGTCACAGTGCACCTGGGACTAATTTTAAAGGACATGTTGATAAATTGATGCTAAACCTCTGTCATTCCTTCAACTGTAAGCGTTTGTGTGTGCGGGAAGGCTATTTTCCCTTAAAGTTCTGTGTGCCATTGGTGCAGGAGACAGGTAACAGATGGATAGCCCTGGAGACCAAAATTCCATATGTATTTATGAAACATGTGGCAGAATGGGCAGTGGCAGAGCAAGCATCTCCCACAATGCCCAGCCAACATGCCTCAGTTCTGACATGGGGGGGGCACCTCAAAGGATGAGAAAATAGGTATCTCCCTGGTCAATCAATCCTTGGCCTCTCTGCTGAGACTGTCTACAAGGGGGCCGATCAGTGCTGTGATATGGACAGATCCACCCCCCTCTGAACAGGATTAAGTTCCCTGATACATTTCACATATTGGAAGTCTCCAGAAGGTAGGGGGACAGGTAATGAGGAGACATGAGCCTGAAAAATGTGAACTCTCTGGACCTGAGATGAGGTAAATGAAGCCTGTATTTTCGCATCTCACCCTGCTTCATTTGTGTCTGTGGGATCAGTCTGAAGGATGAGGGATGCCTGGGACCAGCAAACATACAGTAAACAGCTTTAATGAAATGCCTCTGTCTAGGGCCCTAGTGCAGCTCACAAAGTGCTATTCACTGGTATTTCTTGATTGACATGTGTGGTTAATTGAGTGCCACACTGTGTTCATGTTATCTGTGTTCTGAGGTGCACAACAAGAGATCAGCACTGACAAGTGATAGCAGTGAGTGAGCATAAATAAAGCATTTCATTTATCCTGGAATGGTTGCAGGTGGAACCTGTGGCAGATCAGCTGCAAGCATAGCAGCAGCGTAATCCATTTCTCTGCCATTCACAATTGCTTCCAGTATGATTTTACCACTCATGCACTTTAAGAGATCAATTGGGGAAGCTGTGGGTAAGTTAAAGGCAAGGCTCCCTCCCACTCCCTCAGCAGTCTACTAATGTGCGGGAGGCGTGCTCTCTCTCTCTCTCTCTCCCCTATTGGACAGAGAAGTGATGCAATTTCAATAGCTAGCCTGATCACTCAGGTTTGAGGAAAAACAACAGGAGTACTTGTGGCACCTTAGAGACTAACAAATTTATTTGAGCATAAGCTTTCGTGGGCTACAGCCCACGTCTTTGGATGCATCCCACAAAAGCTTATGCTCAAATAAATTTGTTAGTCTCTAAGGTGCCACAAGTACTCCTGGTTTTTTTGCGGATACAGACTAACATGGCTGCTACTCTGAAACAGGTTTGAGGAGTGTCTCTTGAGAGTGTGAAGTGCTTTTGTGAATGTGCTGGTGAGTGTAGTATGGTCAGCAATCTTTCCATGACTGCCTAGTCCAGGTCAGGCTAATCAAGCTGTGTTTAGATAGTTCCCGTTTGTTCTCTAGCTCATAAACTATAGGGACCACTCTGAGTCCAGGGGCATCAAATAAAGAATCCCTTTATGTTCACTACAACTCAGTCCTGTTTCTTCTCTACTATGAGGTATGAAATACATGGTCTTGTAGAAAGCATCACAATAACTTCCTGGTGACTGTCTCAAATCAACCAATCCTGCACTCAGAACAGAATTAGTCCTGACTTCCAGTTTGCAAATCTCCTTTGTGCATATCCTTTGAAGTTTAAGAGATTGCACAGGAGAGAATTTGGCCCCAACCCCTTTTGACCAATGCAGGGAATCTAGGTTCAAGACTTGCTTACTTGTACTTTCACGCACATAGTATCTTCCTTTAGAGATGGATTATGGCCAGGGTTTGATTTCTATTACATTGAGTAGAGCAGAGAATAGATTTACAATAATGATAGCTTAAAAGTACACTTCTACCCCGATATAACGCAGTCCTCGGGAGCCAAAAAATCTTACTGCATTATAGGTGAAACCGCGTTATATCGAACTTGCATTGATCCTCTGGAGTGCACATCCCTGCCCCCCCAGAGCGCTGTTTTACCACGTTATATCCGAATTCATGTTATATTGGGTTGCGTTATATAGGGGTAGAGGTGTATGATGTAACCTGAATTAGATTGTAAATTCTTTGGGGGCAGTGACTGCATCTTATTTGCAGTACATGTTTGTACACACAGTCCTGAATGGTGCTTCTGGGAGCTACCGTAATACTGATAAACAAGTTAACTATATTAACAGCAACACAGATTTTAAAAACAAATGGCAGAGTGGTACAAAGATAAATATAGAACATAAGAGTTGTTTACAAAAATGGGCAGAGAGTCTGATGACTGGTGCAGGAATCTCTCCTGCTTCTGGTGCTGAACGAGAGCTATAACATTAGCGATACAATACAACTTACTTAGGGCATGATGCAAAGCTCGCTGCAGTCAATTGACCACAATGGGCTTTGGATCAGGTCCTTAACTTGTTATCAGTCAAAATGGCACTGAAAATGTATTGATAAGCCATTAATGGGATAATGAGAGAGATGGGCAGGCAGAGACTTTGCTTTTACCAGTTCCTAAGGAATCCAATTAACCAATGATTTAAAGACATGGCAGGCGTTACAGTTAAATCATTTTATTTCCTTATGTTAATAACACATCATAATGTTAAAATGAAAACCACTTAATAATCTAATACACTTTTTGTCATCTAGGCTGTTTGCTTTTGTCTTTCACACAGCTTCATCAGGGAAACCTGATTAGTCTATTTCCTTTTCTGTTTCCACTAAGTACACTCTGTGCCTTCACAAATCTGCCATTGTTTCAAAACGGAGCAGGGAAAAGTATCATTTTAAAAAATATATATATTTGACATTTTAAAAAATCTTGGAAATATTTTTAGTCTTGTTAGTTTTTGCAAAATACTTTTTTTTTAATTGACCAAAACTTTCAATTTTGGACCTAAAAAGAGTTACCCGTATTCCTTGATCTATCTATCTATCTATCTTATATGGATTTTGGTAGATAGATTGCATTTAGATTGGATTTGAGCACTGTCTCCATTATTTTTGTATTGTCCATTTATAAGTTCTGTAAATAGTAGTTGCCATATTACTTCATATTTTGCTGTTCAGTCCAGCAATTGGTATGTTGCTTTCTTAAGGGTTGTGACATGTCAGAGCTTTTAAACACTGTACTCTAGTAAGGGGATGTTCAGTTTTTTTGAGCATTGATATATGCTTTGTGTTGTCACTTTCTTATTGCTAATATAAGCCATTAGCAATGTTAAAATGTTACTGTCCGATAAGTGCAGCCATTTGCAAGCCTATTTAGTGGAACAGTGCAGTTCTTTAGTTTCAAGGTCACTTCCAATCTCTTACCATTACCATTGGGGAAAGTCACATATCACCTGTTTATAATCGTCCTCCATTCCTTTCACGTCTCCAGCAATTGCCTGTGGGTCTGATCCCAAATGCATTATTGGTGATAGGGACCCTGTTTTGTGTTGGGATTTTAAAGTTGTATCCTTGGCTTTATAAATCCAAATGCTTTCAGAAACTAAATTCCTGAAATAATAACATAGCAAATGATTATTGGATAACAATGTGCATATTTAGAATAGCTGCAAATATATTTATTTGAACAAAATATCAAAATATCTGAAAAATCAGTTCCCTCCAATTTGCCAAGACCAGAGCTGGTAGCTCTGTTTTTCTCCTGCAACAGCTGAGAGTGTCACAACAAGCACTGAAAGCACAGTGGGAAAATGTTTATATGGCATCATATATAACAGGAATAACAGACTCCTGAATTCAGGAAGCAGAGAGTAAATTAAGGAGTAAATTTGTGATACAACATACACACACCAACACAACACATGCACATTGTGCACACCTCAATAGATACAGTATTATGAATAGATGTAATACACACATTGTACATACATCCATATATTGGTTTAGATCCTTAGGGAGCCACTCTGATTTACACCAGCTGAGAATCTGACCCAGTCCGTGGTTGGATGTTGTAAAAGGATTGGGGCCTATCTTATAGCATCTTCCTACTATCAAACAGGTTTTGTTCTTGTGAGCCAGCTCACTTCCTGAGTAATTCTGTCTCTCTCTCTCATGGAATCCAGGGAAGCAGTTTCCTTCAGGGTCGGTAGATTTATGTTAAGCCTTTGTAACAAACAAATCTAAACCTTGCAGACACTTCCCTCAAAATACTGTGCAGGCAGGGCCGGTGCAAGGAAGTTTCGCGCCCTAGGCAAAACTTCCACCTTGCGCCCCCCCTCCCCAGCCCTCTGGCAGCTCCCCACCCCCTCCCTGCCCTGAGGCGTTCCCCCCATGGCAGCTCCCCCCTTTGTCCTAAGCCCCTCCCCCCCGAGGCAGCTCCCCTCCCTGGGGAGCCGTGCGGCACCTCCCCACCCCAGCTCACCTCTGCTCCGCGTCCTCCCGGAGCACGCTGCCCCCACTCTAATTCTCCTTCCAGGCTTGCGGTGCCAAACAGCTGATTGGTGCTGCAAGCCTGGGAGGCGGGAGAAGTGGAGCAGCGACCGCGCGCTCAGGAAGGAACCGCTGTAAAAAAAAAATTGGCACCGCTTTTTGGCGCCTCCAAATCTTGGTGCCCTAGGCAACCGCCTAGTTCGCCTTAATGGTAGCACCGGCCCTGTGTGCAGGCCAAGTAGTTCCTTCCCCACGCCCGTCCCTCACACCAATAACTTCAGCAACCCAAAATTTCCTGGCTCTTACTATAGAATCTCAGCAATGAAGGACTTCACACAGTCTCCCTTCTGACCCTTTTGTTTCTGGACCGATTCCTTTCTGCAATAGCTCCAGTAGCAGTCCAGAGGGCACGCAGACCTTCAGCTTTCTGGAGGGTGTATATGTCTACGTGCATTCAAAACCCCGCAGCTGCCCCTGCTTGCTGAGGTTTGGGTTGTGGAACTGTTTAATTGCAGTATAGATTCCCTGGCTCAGGCTGCAACCTAGGGTTTTGGGACTCCTAAACTGCAGGATCCTAGAGCCGGGGCTCCAGACCAAGCCCAGAAGTCTACACTGCAGTTAAACAGCCCCACAGCCAGAGCCCCGTGAGCCCGAGTCGACTGGCATGGGCCAGCCGCCGGGTTTTAATTGCAGTGTAGACATACCCAAAGTCTCCTTCCCCCAGCTCCTGCTGCCCTCTTTTAGAAGGGTCAACTAATTAAGTTCCAGTTGTTTCTCATGTGCAGTGAGGGGGCTAATCAGCCCCTGAGAAATGGTATTCCTTATACCTTCATGGATATACAGTGTATGTATTATACACGGGAATGTGTATACTGCTTATGCAGGTGCATTTTGTCTGTGTGCACAATATGCATGTGTGTGTTGTACGTAGATCATGTATTTCACTTAATTTACTCTCCTTACTCCTGGTACTAGGGCTAACAAGCAATCGTGTTAATATGATGCACACACATATAGTTTGCATATATGTGCACTAAACATACAAATATCAAGTAAAACACACAGGGCTAGATTATTGTTTACACTATGGCACTTTTTTCACTAATCTGGCAGTGTAAAAGGGTCTTAAAATTGGCATTTGCACCCCCTTTATGGTCCCTTTACAATGCCAAAATAGAATAAAGAGACCTTAGTATAAATAAAAATCAGGATCATAAAATGCATGTCATATGCATTTAGGGAGTTGAATAGTATAGATCAGTAGTAACTGTACTGAAGTGAATGGAGCGATGCCCATGGAGTACTGCTATCAGTGAGATCAGAATCAGGCTTGCAGAATACATGCATACTGTACATACAATATTTGTTTTGACTACATAAGTAAAAGCAGGGATAAAAAAAACTCATTAGCCAGCAGATTGCAGCTGTCAATCTTGGCTCTTTGATATTGTCTAAATTTACTTGCAATTAAGCAGAAATGTGATTTCCAATACGCTTAATAGCAGAATCGTAAGTCCTCTCGTTCAGCCAAGTGTGTACTTGAGGAGAAGAAAGCAGAGAGGCGCCTTCAGCCCAAGGACATGGAAAGCGTAACCCTATCGAATTGACTATCAATAATTAAGGCCTTTGATGCTTTGAATCATTTAGATAATAAGATTGCTTTGAAGTAAATAAATAACAAATTAGAATTTGTGGCAGTCACAGGTGTTTGGCAAGACCAGCTCATAATCAAAGGGAAAATGAATGCATTTCACTCTGTGTAATTAGAAAAAGAAATGAAGTTTATATGCAAATTGTAAAGCACTTTAGTAAGAGATAACCGGTCAGACATCTTTCTGTAATTTAAACTTTCATTTAAGGGGAGAATTTGCAAAGTATCCATTTTCAGTGCAATTTGGGTGCAGCTGGTTGAACTATCTTAGTCATCCTAAGAGAGAGATTCAAACGTCATTGGTACCATGCAAATTTTGTTATGACACAGTAAGGACAGCATATGCATTTTTAAACTCGATTCTCTCTTTCCTCCTCTCAGGACTGGCAGCAAACAGAAATCCCTGAAGATTAGATAGAATTAGATGGTGCCAGTGATTATCCATCAGAAAAACAGGGAAACAAAAAATAAGGACAGGAGACGTGATGGGAGTAAATTTCAAACCTTTGTGGGACTGAAAGCCAGTCATGAAAAACAATGCTCCACAGACAAGGGAAAGAGGCCACTTGACCCATTGGGCGAGTGGGAGCAGCTCGCACAGCCATTTCACTTTGCAGTGTTACTGCCACCCACCAAATTTATCATAGAATCAGTAGCACAGAAAACACTAAGAAATATATGACAAGGGAAAGTTATGGAGTCAAATGTCTTTGTGTCAAGGCAGGGACTGATAGTAAAAGATGATGCAGCAAGAGAAAGGAGGTTGGACCAAGAAAAAATGAGATTGTAAGAAGGAAAATGAGACCAGTATGGAAGCACCGGGAGAAGGGAAGAGGCTTGGGGACAGAGATTCCTGAAGTCAGAGAGAGTCATGAGGCAGAATGGAAGGGCTGTTGAAGAAAAGAAAAGAGAGAGAAAAATAAGTGAGTTTATGTTGTTGTTTTTCTAGAAGATGTTATTGAAACAGATCCTCACTTGGTGTCAAACATCAGCTGTGGATCTGACCCATTGTGTTTAAACGTGATTGTGAGGAATTGAGTTAGCTGATTTGATGCCGACCAAGCTTTATCTTTTTTACACTGACTAGTCACTAATGTCTCAGATATCGCACCTCTTCTGTTGTGTTAAGATGTCCTAATGAAGCCCTATGAGAAAGAGAGAGAGTTTCTTGTAGGAAAATAATGGGGGCCTTGACTGAACAGAGAGAAAGAGGGAGTGAGAGACAAAAAAGAGAGCATGAAGATAAAAATAGATCCCTAATATAGTAGTAGAGAAAGAAAAAACAAGGTGATGAATTCAGAGATGCTACCCCTCAGAGAACAAACAAACGAACAAACAAACAAAAAAGTGGAAAGGAAGTCTCACATGGCATCTCGTCAGGGCCTCAAAACTAATATAGGACTGGAAGACAATCAAGAAAACATCATTTGTATTGGTGTGGATGGACACTCTATAAATGTATCTAGGTAGATATGGGGCTTTTCTCTTTGAATCAGTGTTGAACCACTGCTTCACCAAGATACTAGTGGGCACAGAACTGAGGTCTCTTCCAACCCTAATCTTCTATGATCCTATGAGACATGAAACAGTCTCTGGTCACATATGACACTTTCCAAAAGAGCAGTGTTATTTGGCTTGGAGTATTGGGCAAATTCCAACTTGAGTATTCCACTGTAGCTACCTACATTGCACCTGCAATTTTAATTGCAAACACTTTTCTTCCATTCCTTTCTTAAAGGTAAAAACAAACAAACACATGCCCATTGGGCAACCCTATTGTGCAATTTTACTAGTTGGACTGACTCCAAATTAGTAATCATGAACACATTCAAGACTTCTCTTTGATTGGAGTTCTTCTCATTGTCCTTTCACTAACACTATCCCGAATAGACTTTTGTTCAAACAATGATTTGGGGAGTGGTTATTCTTTGTAAAAATACTCTTATTCTCATGCAGACATAGGTATTACTTTGTGAACAACAGTATTAACTATTCCTTAGTTGCTATTTATGTTTAGTTATTTGGTATTTATTATTTTCTTATTTAAACATGTTCAGGAGTCAGCAAAGCCTATCATTCACAATAAAGAGTGCAACCATTTCCATTGCTTGTACACTATGTCTGTTTTGCTAGACCTAGCTGTATTCCAAAGTTGGGTGAGTTATATATACATCCATTCACGCACAGTTTGTAAAGCCCCTTGGGAAATCTCCGTTTGAAAGGTGCTACATAGTTATATTGTTGTCTCTAATGTTAACCTCCCACACTGTGATGGTGTGTACAAACTCCACCCTGGTTAACCTGTAGGGGTGGTAGGCATAAATGGTGATTAAACTCATTTGGGGAGGAACTGGGTCTTCATAACAGAAGGAGCACCAGGCAGTGGGGAAAAAAGGCCAGGGAGGTTTCAAATTCAGGAGAGAAGTAACTGGGATGTTCTTTTTTTTTCATTAAAGACAGAAAAAAGCCTTGGAGGACTGAATTCTGGAGCTAGAACCAGAGGGCACTGAGCCAGGAGGATGCCCGGGAGGCTGGGCACAGGGAAGCTTAGTAAGCCTGACCAACTCTCACTGTGCAAGGTTTATTGTGTTGCCCTGTTTCCAACCCATTTTTACGCTCCTGTAGCTTTGCGCCCTGGATGGCTACGCTGCTCATCCTGCCCTGGTTACAGTCCTGGACAGATCAGCAAAGACAAAGATAAATCTTGGTCAGCACCAAAGAATCGGATGCTAGAAGTCAAAAGAGCTGCTATGCCAAGCCCAGCCATAAGGGAGCATACTAGCAGCGAGTCCTCCTTTCTACACACACCCTTTGCTTTTCCCCAGGTTTCCTAATATCAAAGCAGCTGACCCTCTGATTCTCCCTGGTATTAATTTTCCTGATTAATGTTACAATACAACACCTTATGAGCCATTGTGCTCCCTCTGCCTCAACTGATTTTTGTCCTAACCAGATTCTACAGCCTTAATTATTTCCCACTGAATTCAGCTCAACCAATAAGCTTGCTTATTAAGAACACAATAGCATATATAGTGAGCTGTAATCTTTTTCTTAATTAATATATGCATATTTCATAGGTGGAATAATTAGAGGATTATTTATATCACAATAGGAAAAATGATCCAGAAAGGCTTAAAAATTCTTTTTACTATACACTCTTTGAATATTCATTACCATTTTAAATCCTCTTTGTTGAAGTCTAAATTGTTATGGTGCTATTCTAGCCGTGAAGAGTTTTTTTTTAATACCCTTGATATAGACCAATTCTTAACCTACATAAAATTCCTAAAACATACCACTGTGCTTCTAGTCTGCCACTACTTTACCACTGTGGCAATAAAAGGAAATACTATTCCCCACAAGAATTGAGATGTCAGTTCAGGTGAGCTGACCGAATTTCACTGGAAATAGGTGGACTTTGTCTTATTAAATTCATTTGCGTACAACTTTTCTCTTTTTTTCTTCACACATGTTGTATAGCAGTGCTGTGTTCCAACCCAGTGGCAATTCCATTAGTAATAGGTGAAATGACTGATAAATCTGTGGCCATCTTCTGTTCACTGTGGCTCCTCATTTCATATGACAGCAGAGACCAAATGCAGATCATCCTGATCCAGAGCTGGATTTCTATTGGTTGTCAGTAATTTGGGGTCCATAATCATCTCATTGTTACCTTGTGCCCCTGTCATCTGTTTGTTGTTGTGTCCACTTGTTATGTCTCTCCTCTTTTACTTGGATTGTAACTTCTTTGATGTTCTATGTTTCTACGGTGCTTGCACAATGGTTCCCTGGCCTCTGGTTAAAGCTTAGGAACCACCACAATCCAAATTAATAAATAATAATAATAATAATCATAAATAAATGGACAGACTATTGAGCAATTCTCCTTCCATCCAGCAGAGGACTGTGGTACACATATACACATTAGTTATTTTATTATGATGTTCTGTTAACTAGCCTCCTCGGAGCCAATGGTTTAGCAGAGGAGCCCATCCCCAGTAGCCACTAAACACTGGGAACTCAGTTTTAATACAACTTTGACAACAAGGTCTATGACATTCCCAGTGAAGTGAGTTCTGGAACCATAAGTATTTACTCGTGAAGGTGAAGTCTTCATGTTTCTTCACCAGTACAGGCTTTCACCTCAAAACACAGGAGCGTCTATGGACATCAGCTACTGAGGACAGGATGTTGTTAAAAGAACTAGTGTTTGTTTAAATGTGTGATATAGAGCTGGTGCAGCTGGCATCATATTGGATCCCATGTAGTGGGGTGCGACAGAACGAGATGCTGCTCTTTGGTGCTCAATGATATGTGATGCATTTACGAAGGAGGTATTTTGAAAGGAGGCAAGTGAAAAAAATTAAATAGACAGTAGTTGCTAGTCGGACAACGATCGCAGCACAAAATGAGCACATCTCTAATATCTAGGGAGCTGAACTGATCAAAAGGCCCAATGCTGTGAGGTGCTCCCATCTCCCACTGACTCCAGTTGTAGATAAGGGCACATTCAATACTTCCCAATATCAAGCCCCAGAAGCTGATTGCAAATTAGAGGCAAATACTGTTATTACAGATAGGGCTTGAATTGTGATTAGAATTAAACCGAAGCTAAATACCTGAACTCAATGGAAACAGAACTTGGGATGAGTTTGTCCTTTTCACTTATTCACTTGAATCCTAACTGTTTCATCAGAAGCAGAGGATAATAGTCCACAAACCATAATGTTAAAACAATACTTTAACTTTTAAGTTCTTCAGTGGCAACTATTCCTTTCTAGCATGTGTATTATATACCTTCTGATTCATCCAGATATGATTATCCTCCTCTTTCCTTCTGCTTCCTGTTTCTGTGTGCCTTTCTAAAACTAAAATTAAACAAGGCAATCCCTCATTCAGTTTTAATACTTCATTTAATGCTTCAACAAGTTCCAAAGCTCCATTTGTGTCATTGAGAGAGGCTGATATCAGTAAACCTCATCAAGTAAGTTTGTTTTTTTTTAACCTGTGAGTTATACATACTTTTTAATGAACCTCTGTGCTGGCAGGTAGAAAGAGACAGTCCTGTGCCGGAGGAGATGCTCAATTAGAACTGGATCATGTAGGACTTCTATTTATTGGGGCAGTGGAAAATAGTAGATATGCAATTAGAACTGGATCATGTAGGACTTCTATTTATTGGGGCAGTGGAAAATAGTAGATATGATACCAGTACAGAAACAAGTAGAGAAGAGACCTTCCTTTTACTTAGTGGAGTTGTGTGTATATCTTTGCCAGGCAGCAATTTTCTGGCTTGTGTAGACTCTAGTGCAATGGGTCTCCTTCTTTTCACAGCCAGAACCTCCCTCAGCCAGTCTCCCATCTAGCTAGCACTTCCCTCCCATTTAGCAACATAGAGAGGAAAGAGTAGTTGTGACCCTGACACTTGTTGTGACCCCAGGTTTAGAGCACAGCACTGCCCCTCGGGAGATCTAAGTTCCATTCCCAGCTCTGTTGCTGACTTTTGCAACCTTGGACAATTTTCTCTGTGTTGCAGTTCCCCTAAAAAAGGGGCATCATGACAGTTACGGACTTTTGTAAAGTGCTTTTCAATCCTTGGATGAAAGGCATCACCCAGAACTGATTGAAATTTTTTGACCAAAATTTTTTCCCATCAGGAAACATGGTTTTATTGAAATTGGAAACAGGGAAATGCTGGTTTTGATGATTTTTTTCAAGTTTTCAAACAGGTGAATCAAGATGGAAAATGTTCTTGAAATGTCAAATTGTTCTGATGCAAAATATCAACAGTTTCCAATTCAACATTTCTGATTTGAAGTTTTTTGGCACTTTTCATTGCTGAAATTTTTTTGATATTTTTATTTATTCCAATTTAGCATGGAAAGTAACTTTGAAATGTTGAAATATCATGTGATTGGAAAATTCTGCTTTTCCAGCAGCTCTGGTACTAAATAATAAGATTTGTTGTAAGCCAGAGTGAGGGAAAGGGATGTAAAACAAGCACTTGGGGAACCAGTTTGCCTTGGAGCTAAAGCGAGTTAAGATAGCTGGGTCCCTCATTCTCACTGGCTGGAGGAACTTGTTATGAACTGTTTGTGTTTAAATAAAATACCTTCCATTGGTTTAACCCAGAAACTACCTTCAGTTTGCAGGCTCTGATGACCAGAAATACAGATCAGAAACACTCATCTCACATAAGATAAAGTTTTCCCTTAACTTAACATCAAATAAGCAGAGGTATTAAAGGCAAGGACATTTAATACATCTCAGCTCCTTTCATTTTTTTTTCTTTTTAGACAAAGAAACATATACGATTTTTTTCTTTCTTATTACTTTCCTAGGAATCTACAGAAGGAAAAAAGATGTGATATTTTCCGGTTGCCACACCAAACACTTTTCTGCTCCTGCATTAGAGCAAATGCAATACATCATTTTGCCTTCCAGCAGCCAGCCCACCTTGGTGCTCCTAATTTGTTCCAAAGGGATGGCTCTCAGCACAACCAAATCTGCTATAGTCTGTACACTTACAAGGGAACCCAGGTGGCAAGCCTCTAACCGCTAGCTATCTGGAGAGAGACAGAGCGTGAGCAGATGCCTCCTGCTGCAAGTGTCACGGTCCTTATTTCTCATTGCCCTCCAGGAATACGCTGTCCTCTGCTCGGAGGTGTGTGCAGAGGGGGTTAGAATTTCATTACCAGACGGAAGGTCACAGGTGGTTTTGCATGGAAGCATAATTAAATTGCAGAGAATGAATTAAAATGGCTAGCAGATAAGATGGTCTTATTATTCCAGGCTGAATCGGGCAGATAAAATGCAGCTCCATGCTCAGACTGCAACCATTTTGCACTTTTGCCAAGGGAAATTAATCTGGAGTGAAATCACTTGATGATCCCTGACTTTCAATTCTTTGTCAAAATTATGCCTCTATCACCTGGGGATGAGAGAGCAAATCACTCATAATTAGGAGGTCATTTCTTTTTTGTATTAGTGTTTATGCCAGTCACAGAGTTGTTGGGGCCAGAGGGGAACCTCTCCCATCTTGGACAGAATTAACTCGTATGCGTTTGGGAAGAACATGCTGATCAAAAACAATTAAGGAGAAAGGAAAGTTATTAAAGATGAGGAGGGCCATTTAATTGCAAATATTGAGTTGCATGAGTTGTACCACAGGGGGAGGGAACGTAGTGTGGCTGCTGCCTCAGCTGCACATTCCATGTTTGCCCTTAATTAACACCCTCCCTCCCCACGAGAAAAGCTGCAGCATGGTCTAAGATGTTAAAGTACAGGACTGGGAATGAGGACTGCTGCTTCTGCCACTGAGTCACGGTGTGATTATGGGCAAGTCCCTTTACCTCTCTGTACCTCAGCTTACCTATCTTTAAAATGGAGGTAATATTTATCTGCTTCACTAAAGGGCTGATCCAGCAAGGTGCTAAGCACCTGTAATGCCCATTGATGTGAGGGTGCTGTACAGTACACAGGAGGCATTTAGGGTGAGATTCACAAGGGGGATGTAAATGCCTAACTGCCATTATAGGCTTCTAAGTCCAACATTTAGATGCCACTGATATTCACCATTTCCCTTTCCCCTCCACACACGCGCACACAATTGTTGTCCATCGCTGTAGGTGCCTAAAATCTCTAGGGGACCTAAGCTTCCACTCCTCAAGTCCCACAGATGCTTAAATTTCAACATCTGGGCATGCACACTGCAACCTAAATCCTGATGCTGTCCTGCAGCTTGGCACCTAACTCGTGCCTAAGCCCCGGCAGTATTCACGAACAAGGCATACCCCCACCTACCTCGTCTCTAGGAGTAGACATGGTCTGAGGATACCGGAACCTGTACTGGCTAAAGGAAGTGGTGGTGTTCCCCCTTATAGTCTTTAGCCTAGCGGTAAAACATTCACCCAGTATGGAGGAGTGCCAGGTTCAATTTCCCCTTCTGACTGATGGGGGGCAGGGATTTGAAGTTGGGTCTCTCTTGTCCCAGGAGAGCACCCTAGCTACGGGATTTTGGGGCATTCTAGGGCAATTCTTTCTCAACCTCTTTTGTTGAAATTAGTCTACTGTGTATCAATAATTAACTATTCACTAGAGCTGGGGGACTGGAACATGTGACTAACCTCTGGGCTGTAGAGCCATTCTAACTTTCTCTCTAGCCCAATTTGATCAAGAATTTGATTCCAAATATTCACAAAGGTTTGAGAGGGGAAGGAGTTCCCCCCCCACCCTTATGCCTTTCAGATGGCTTCATCCTTCCCTAAGAGAGATCATGGTGGAAGTGAGCAAAGTGCAAGCTACAGGCAGAGTTCCTAGATTTATGGGGGAATTTAAGGCCTATTCCTGTAGGAATCTGGATTGTGCAGCAGGAATTTCTATTACACATTTTCTTGGTTTGTTTTGCTTTGCTGTGGGAAATGACATGTTAGGGATTATGAACACTAGATAAATTGTTTTAGATGACATGGTGCATTAACTGTTCTTCACCTAACCACAACCATTGTCCTAATGTGGACACACTACAGTGCCTTTTAGCTCAATTGAGCAGGTGAGCATGTACTCTAGATTTCTCCTACTAGTTGTGTGAATAAGGTGAGCAGAGCTTGTCTCAAGATGATGGATAAGATACTAGAACCTAGGTAAACAGATGTGATTGGGTAGCCTATCTTCAGACAGGGAAACCTTATTCAAAAGTAGTAGAGGGATTCGTTGTGTTTTCTTCCCTCTTATCCTCATTAAAGGGCTTTTCAGCTGTTGCTGTGGACAATATTATTGGGCAACGGGCTGTTTTAAGTGGAAGATTTGGCCAGAAACACAATGTTTGTTAGTTATTTTAATTCTTTTTTTTCTTGGGGATATAAATATAGAATATTGTGTGGGCATCTTGGCTTCTGCAGGGATATTGTTAGAAACTAATTCAGCTGCTTGTTCCAAGGCCATCTGTCTGTAATGGAACAATTGGCCCATTTTAATCTGGAAGGACACTTTAGAGTTGCACAAATACGGAAATTCCACCAGGGAAGATTTTTTTTCCTGTTCTTTCTTGGCAAAGAATTAAAAATATATCTGTATTTGACTGGTACTCATTTGGTTGGACAGCACCTTACCCCGGGCACATGGGAGGAGCCAATGTCTCATGCAGAGCCGAGCCTAGTCACTATTTACTGTTACATGATCTCACAGTCTCCTTACTGGTGGGTTGGCACAGCTATGCGGCATTCCTGGAATAATGCCACGGGCAAAAACTCTGTTTAACAAGATATTACAATATCTGTTTATTACTGCAGCATCCTCTTAGAGTTGCTTCCTGAGACACTTCCTCACTGATAGCATTGTGCATAAAAAGTGTTAAATGCCAGATTACTAATTCCCTTGGGCAAGTCACGTGATTTATCTTTGTCTCACTTTCCCCATAATGACTTGAACAGCAGCAGTAGAAAATATAGGTTCCTCTCTCAGCCTCTAGGTGCCATCCTTGTGGAGGCATACAAGGATAACTGTGCCCCAAGGGATTCCTTTTGCCAATATGTGGTAAACCCCTCCTAGTCCATCCATTTTTCAAAGGTCGGTGAAGCACTGGCCTTTGGTTCCCACCAGCTAGCCCTTAGTCCATATATCAGTGGTGGTGTTGGTAGTAGTTTTTGGGGCCCTCTCTATTGTCATCCAGCTATGCAAGCCACTCCCCTTGATCCTGCTACTCGTGCCCTCCTGCCAGCAACAGGCTATTTTCCTGCTTTGCGCTCAACTGTTCAGCTCCAGCTCCCAGGCTGACTGCTTCCTCAACTTCCATTCACAGCCAGGCTGCTACATCTGACATGCTCATCCTCACACATAGACTTTTCCCCAAGTCTGATCCTGTCTGCCTTTGGGCATCCATTTTATTTTTTCCCAGATCACAGAGCCTCTTACCATTTAGAAGCAGAACTAGTTTACAGAGTTTTCTGAAGGCCAGATATTTATCTGGGTCCCTGCCCCTCACAGAATGGCCTATGGCCCAGTTTTTTCCCTTCAGCAAACTGGGGGCAAGAAAGGAGAAGGAAAGACGAGAGGAAGGTGATGGATGCCAGGTAATGATATGAACTTCTTGGATCAAATGTGGAGCCCACATTTCCAAACTGACCTCAGGGCAAGTAGCTGACGTGACAGCCATGGCTTTCTATGGGAGGCTGTTGTCTTTTCTCACAAAACCTCACTGCTAGCTATAAAAGTTGCTGCTCAGAGATCTTTGAATTCTCCGACTTGAGAAATGTTTGTCAACTCAAAGTTAATGGCAAGAGGAAATGAAATAAAGTGGAGATGCAGCTTGATTTATTTTTTTTCATTATTCTGATTCTTTCTCCTATCATAAAGGACTGAGTGCTTCAACATGAAATAAAAATAGCACTATTGCTGGGCTGACAAAAGGAATAGGCTAACTTATTGGATTTTACATTTTTACAGGAGGGAGCTAAGAAATAAATATCTTTTTTCATAAAAAAAGAAACATTGTAAAGTAAAATGGAAAGGCTGTAAGGAAACTGGATGCTTTTCATTTCCCTGCCCCACCCAGCTTCATAAAAAGGACAGAAGAGGTGCAGTGTGGGAGAGGGTCACTATCCTAGGGGGATGATACTGCTCATTTACCTTCTGTCTCAGCTTTCCCCAGAGGCAGGAATGATTGGAGGGGGAGAGCTGTGTTGCTGTGTGAAACATTTGCATTGAATGGCAAACTCACCTCAGCTGCACCTGGGTGAGAGGTTCTGCCAGTTCTGCACCCCAGGGGAGAAGACTTGCACACAAATAGCTTTGTCACAGCTGGCTGGCTTTGCTCTCTCTCGCCCATCCCCAACAACTGCTCCCTGAGAGAGTATCTGGCATTCAGAGCTACAATTCTTCATGAGGCAGGGTAGTCCCTTCTCCGTCTCTTTGAGGAGGAGGAGACTAGGTGTCTGTTTCCTATCAGCAGGCTTTTGGGGGGACTGTCCAATCTATAAGGGACTATGGGCCACAGGGTGAGAGGGAATAATGCACCCATTCTCTCCAGGTTCATGGAATCCTCTTCTACTACAGTAGCTGCTGGCTGAGCTCAGAGTAAAGCCTCAGGTTTGACAGAGCTGCTGTTCCTCATTCTTGCCCTGGTAGAGCCACCAAAAGCCTGCAGCCAGCAAAACTTCCTGTTCACCTGGCTAGTGGGTAACAACTATGACAACAACTGACTGGGGCTCGCTCTCACAGGAAGTATCCCCCTCCCTTCTCTAGATTAAAGATCACTATCTCTTGGGCCCAATAAAACACAGGGCATTCACCCATGAGGCATATGTAGAGAGTGCACCATTGCATCAGCAGAATCTGCTGAAGGGAGATGAGGTGCTGGCTAATTTGGTGAGGGAAGGAACAAGCCTATATTGGGATAATCCTCTTGA
Source organism: Mauremys reevesii (assembly GCF_016161935.1). Classification (NCBI taxonomy): domain Eukaryota; kingdom Metazoa; phylum Chordata; order Testudines; family Geoemydidae; genus Mauremys; species Mauremys reevesii. Next base: position 36,605,707 of record NC_052626.1, on the reverse strand, counting down.
GCTTCACCTGCTTTCAGGGTACTTGTTTTGGGCCCATCAAGGATAGATGGTCTAGTTTCCAGTAAGGTAGTCAAGCAACAATTCATAAAGACCTTTCTGACTTCCAAGTGGGCTCCTTGTGGTTGATTTTTCCCCGCTGAAGATGCAGCTCACTTCTGCAAATAGATGTAGTGCATTCTGCTCTTGGCGAGCCTCCAGTGTAGTGATATCTCAGGTGATCTGACAGATTTCTCCAGGTAGGCGAGTTAATTTCCGTTTTCAATCCCATCCCCTTAGCAGAGATTCCCAGTTGTGTGTCAAATAGCATAACAGCTATTTTATGAGATGCACTGCATTGCATCAGAAGCCAAGCTGAGACCCAGCACCTGGTTGAGGACTGCAAGTTGGATCCTGACAGAAGCCTCCAAACCTCAAATCTGAGGCTTTGTCTTTGAAGTTATCCAGCTCTCCTGCTATTATGTCTTAGGGCGCCTCAGGGATTGCACTAATAAAAGAAGGAGAGACAGATGTTTCAGTTCTGCATTTGTAGGATTCACAGAACTGAAAATTCAATATCATCAAGTTAATGCTAATAATACACCTTCCCGTTCCACAGATATTTGGTGGGATAACTCACATGACTGGAGTATTGTCAAGGATGGATATAAACTGTTCAGGAAGGACAGGCAGGGCAGAAAAGGTGGGGGAATTGCGTTGTATGTAAGAGAGCAGTATGAGTGCTCAGAGCTCCAGTATGAAACTGCAGAAAAACCCGAGAGTCTCTGGATTAAGTTTAGAAGTGTGAGTGACAAGGGTGATGTCATGGTGGGAGTCTCCTATAGACCACCAGACCGGGGGGATGTAGTGGATGAGGCTATCTTCAGGCAACTAACAGAAGTTAATAGATCACAGGCCCTGGTTCTCATGGGGGACTTCAATCACCCCAATATCTGCTGGGAGAGCAATACAGTGGTGCACAGACAATTGAAGAAGTTTTTGGAAAGTGTAGGGGACAATTTCCTGGTGCAAGTGCTGGAGGAAGCAACTAGGGGCAGAGCTCTTTGCCGACCTGCTGCTCACAAACAGGGAAGAATTAGTAGGGGAAGCAAAAGTGGCTGTAAACCTAGGAGGCAGTGACCATGAGATGGTTGAGTTCAGGATCCTGGCAAAAGGAAGAAAGAAGAGCAGCAGAATATGGACCCTGGACTTCAGAAAAGCAGACTTTGACTCTCTCAGGGAACGGATGGGCAAAATCCCCTGGGAGAATAACATAAAAGGGAAAGGAGTCCAGGAGAGCTGGCTGTATTTTAAAGAATCCTTATTGAGGTTGCAGGAATAAACCATCCCGATGTATAGAAAGAATAGTAAATATGGCAGGCAACCAGCTTTGCTTAACAGTGAAATCCTTGCTGATCTTAAACACAAAAAAGAAGCTTACAAGAAGTGGAAGATTGGACAAATGACCGGGGAGGAGTATAAAAGTATTGCTCAGGCATGCAGGAGTGAAATCAGGAAGGCCAAATCACACTTGGAGTTGCAGCTAGCAAGGGATGTTAAGAATAACAAGAAGGGTTTCTACAGGCATGTTATCAACAAGAAGTTGATCAGGGAAAGTGTGGTCCCCTTACTGAATGGGGGAGTCAAATAGTGACAGAGGCTATGGAAAAAGCTAAGATACTCAATGCTTTTTTTACCTCTGTCTTCACGAACAAGGTCAGGGAACTACTGCACTGGGCAGCACAGTATGGGGAGGAGGTGATCAGCCCTATGTGGAGAAAGAAGTGGTTCAGGACTATTTAGAAAAGCTGCACAAGCACAAGTCCATGGGGCCGGATGCACTGCATCCGAGGGTGCTAAAGGAGTTGATGGATGTGATTGCAGAGCCATTGGCCATTATCTTTGAAAACTCATGGCGATCCGGGGAGATCCTGGATGACTGGAAAAAGGCTAATGTAGTGCCCATCTCTAAAAAAAGGAAGAAGGAAGATCTGGGAAACTACAGGCCAGTCAGCCTCACCTCATTCCCTGGAAAAATCATGGAGCAGGTCCTCAAGGAATCAATTTTGAAGCACTTTGAGGAGAGGAAAGTGATCAGGAACAGTCAACATGGATTCACCAAAGGCAAGTCATGCCTGACTAACCTAATTGCCTTCTATGATGAGATAACTGGCTCTGCGGATGAGGGGAAAGCAGTGGACTTGTTATCCCTTGACTTTAGCAAAGCTTTTGATACAGTCTCCCACAGTATTCTTGCCAGCAAGTTAAAGAAGTATGGGCTGGATGAATGGACTATAAGGTGGATAGAAAGCTGGCTAGATCATCGGGCTCAACGGGTAGTAATCAATGGCTCCATGTCTAGTTGGCAGCCGGTATCAAGCGGAGTGCCCCAAGCAGGGGCGGCTCTAGGCACTAGCAAAACAAGCTGGTGCCTAGGGCGGCGAAATCTAGGGGGCGGCAGGCTGGGCCGGCGGACCTGCCGCAGTTATGCCTGCGGGAGGTCCACCGGAGCCCCGGGACGACCGGACCTGCCGCAGGCATGACTGCGGAGGGGGCGCTCGTCCCGCGGCTCGGCTGGACCTCCCGCAGGCATGACTGCGGCAGCTCAAGCGGAGCTGCGGGATCCGCGAACCGTCCGCAGCCGCGGGGGGTCCAGCCGAGCCACGCGACACCAGCGGACCCTCTGCAGTCATGCCCGCGGGAGGTCCGCTGCTCCCGCGGCTCCGGGGCGCCTCCCGCGCATGACTGCTTGGGGCGGCCAAAACGGTAGAGCCGCCCCTGGCCCCAAGGGTTGATCCTCAGGCCGGTTGTGTTCAATATCTTCATTAATGATCTGGAGGATGGTGTGGATTGCACCCTCAGCAAGTTTGAAAATGACACTAAACTGGGAGGAGTGGTAGATACGCTGGAGGGTAGAGATAGGATACAGAGGGACCTAGACAAAGTAGAGAATTGGGCCAAAAGAAATCTGATGAGGTTCAGCAAGGACAAGTGCAGAGTCCTGCACTTAGGATGGAAAAATCCCATACACTGCTACAGACTAGGGACCGAATGGCTAGGCAGCATTTCTGCAAAAAAGGACCTAGGGGTTACAGTGGACAAGAAGCTGGATATGAGTCAACAGAGTGCCCTAGTTGCCAAGAAGGCTAACCACATTTTGGGCTGTGTAAGTAGGAGCATTGCCAGCAAATCGAGGGATGTGATCATTCCCCTCTATTCAGCATTGGTGAGGCCTCATCTGGAGTACTATGTCCAGTTTTGGGCCCCACACTACAAGAAGGATGTGGAAAAATTGGAAAGAGTCCAGCCGAGAGCAACAAAAATGATTATGGGGCACATGACTTATGAGGAGAGGCTGAGGGAACTGGGATTATTTAGTCTGCAGAAGAGAAGAATGAGGGAGGATTTGATAGCTGCTTTCAACTACCTGAAAGGGGGTTCCAAAGAGGATGGATCTAGACTGTTCTCAGTGGTTGCAGATGACAGAACAAGGAGTAATGGTGTCAAGTTGCAGTGGGGGAGGTTTAGGTTGGATATTAGGAATAACTTTTTTACTAGGAGGGTGGTGAAGCACTGGAATGGGTTACTTAGGTAGGTGGTGGAATCTCCTTCCTTAGAGGTTTTTAAGGTCAGGCTTGACAAAGCCCTGGCTGGGATGATTTAATTGGGAATTGGTCCTGCTTTGAGCAGGGGGTTGGACTAGATGATCTCCTGAGGTCCCTTCCAACCCTGATATTCTATTATTCTATGAATAATACTTTTTTTCCTTTTAAAGACCTAGGCAAACTGGTTCACCTAAAAGTTGTAAGGAAGCCTAATCTATTAGGTGTCTCAAAAAAGTCCAAGAAAGCCATTGGTTTATTTGAATGGTCCCACATGTCTTTGAGCTTTCTAGTTTCAGCAGACTGAAAATAAAATCTCTCCAGAAAACCTGATCCATCCCAATATTTAGATGAAAGATGTTCAGTGAAGCAGCTGACATTGTGATACTTATCCAAATGAAACTGCTAAAATGTAACAAATTAATAAAAGTCCTCATGAAAATATCTGTGGTGCACTTTGTAAACCTGTTCAGCCCAAGTGAGTCATTTGTTTTCTATGAAGTCTTTCTTAACAACAGCATGAGGTGGTGTGAGCTAGTAGACTGAACATGAACCCGAGAGCTGGGCTCTCCTGGGTTCTAATCCTGACTATGCAACGCAGTTGCTGTAGGACCTTGGGCAAATTATTCATGCTTTAAAGTGGGGATGAATTATATTTAGGCATTTCACCCTGTGGGGATGAATTAATTAATGTTTACACAGAGATCTGAAAATATAAAGCACTATACTGAGTATTATTGTCACCAGGCTATAGAACCTGGAAGAAAACCAACAATGAATTCAAAACCTGTGGATTGAAACCAATGATTTCAGTGAAAAGAGCAGTTTGGGCCCCAAACGTAGGTGGCATATAAACAAGAGTCACAGAACTTCAGGCTAGACCAACTGAAATGTTTCCCTGACATTTAAAGAAAGAAAAAAAAACACCTAATGCAAGAGCTTTTTCTTAAACAAACAAAACATTCTCCTGCAGTGTTTGCAATGTAAGCATTGTATGGCACCACGAGAGCACCGGAGGAGCTGGAAATAACAGTGGAATATGCTTATAAATAAAAGCCAAACAGCCTATTTCCATTCCCTGGGTTGAGAGAAATTCGAAGAATAAACCAAGAGTTGTAATAAAACAGGCATGGATGATATCTCGGTCTGTGTGTTTGTACAGTGCCTGACACAATGAGTCCCCAGTGGGGCCTTTGTCTAGAGATGTACTTTTATGCATCCACCCCCCTACTTTGCCTTCCCAGCAGCATGGTCTAGTCAGCATTGGATTGGGAGTGAGGAGATCAGGGTTTGACTCCCAGCTCTGCTACTGATATGCTGCATGAGTTTGGGCAAATTACCTCACCGCGCTGTGTCTCCCTCTCCTGCTTTATCTCTTTAGATTGTAAGATCTTTGGGGCAGAAAGAGTCACTTTCTATGTGTTTGTTCTTCTATCCACAATGGGCCCCCAGTCTCAGCTGGAACCCTAGGCCAGGGATCGGCAACCTTTGGCACGCGGCTCGCCAGCGTACACCCTGGCCAGGCTGGGCCAGTTTGTTTACCGCAGCTCCGGCTGATTGCATCTCCCACTGGCCGTGGTTCGCCGCTCCAGGCCAATGGGGGCGACGGGAAGCGGCGGCCAGCACATCCCTCAACCTGCGCCGCTTCCCGCCACCCCCATTGGCCTGGGACGGCGAACCACAACCAGTGGGAGCTGCGATCAGCCAAACCTGAGGACGCGGCAGGTAAACAAACTGGCCCGGCCCACCAGGGTGCTTACCCTAGCAAGCCACGTGCCAAAGGTTGCAGATCCCTGGCCTAGGCACTTCTGTGGTACAAATAGTAGTTATCCAGCCCATAGAATGGAAGGAAGTATTATCCCCTCTCCAGCGATGAGGTATGGTGGCCAAGAGAGATGAAATGATTTACTTATGGTCATACAGGAAATTTGTGGCAGAGCTGGGAATTGGACCCATGTCTCATGAGTCCTGGTGCACACAAGACTGTCCTTCCTGTTATGGGTGTCATTGAAATACAAATAATAATGGAAAATTTGTTCAGTTGGACTAATCTCAGAGTTGTGATTAGCAGTCTAGACAAACACCTTTTTTAATGTATTTTTTTTAATCTGACAATGTCCCTTTAAATTCTTACACCACAGAAAGTGGGAATAGTGATCTAAACACCTGGCTCAAAATATACCAGCTCTCTATGACCACTAAGGGGATGTTATGTTCTCACCATGTTGCACGTGATGGCCATTTGACCTGCAAGGTAGCAGTTATAGAACTTTACTCCCCCTCTGGCCAAAGTACAGGCCTCCCTGAACAGTGAACTAAAGGGAAATCTCCCTTAGCATTTAGTGGTGCAGGGCCGGCTTTAGGAAGCGCGGGGCCCGATTTGAACAGTTTCGACAGGGCCCCGGCAGGGATGACTAAAAAAAAAAAAAGAAAAGAAAAAAAACCACACACGTAAAAAAAAAAAACATGTGGCGCTTGTACTCACCGGGCGGTGCTCCTAGTCTTCAGCAGCGGGTCCTTCACTCGCTCCAGGTCTTCGGTGGCACTGAAGGACCTGCCGCTGAAGTGCTGCTGAAGACCCGGAGCAAGTGAAGGACCCGCCGCTGAGGACCCAGAGCGCTGCCCGGTGAGTAAAAATTTAAAAGGAGCCTCTAGCCAGGGAAGGGATTCTCGGCCACTTGCCCCACCCCGCAGCGGCTCTGCCACTGGGCACGGGGCCCTCTTAGGCGCGGGGCCCGATTTGGGGGAATTGGTGGAATTGGCCTAAAGCCGGCCCTGGGTATAGGAACAATTGTACAAATGATCAGCTCTGATTCTTTCCAGTAGAGGCAAGCAGTAGACATGACAACAAGCCAGCTCATTGCAAATCCTGCAGTATTGGTGACTGCACCTGTTCTATCAGTAGATTTTACAGGCATCTCATTCTACATGCAGTTTTGTCAAGAAGTCCAAGAAACAAAATGAAAGCCTTTGTAAATGACAGCATTGTCCCAGCAGAAGTGCTCCATTTGGCAAAGATAAGTCAGGCATCCCCAATGGATTTGCAATAGGGAAGTGGAGAGAATTCTGAAATCTTATGGTGCTGCATACTTTTGAAAGGCTGATTTAAACATTTTTTTTGCAAGGTTTAGAATGTTTGGAAATCAGTTATTTCTATCTTCCACTTGACTTTGCAAATGAGTGACATGGTTCCATTATTAAACCTTGCAAAATGTTGAATAATTTACTGTCTGTGACTCAGTAAATAGGCCAGCATTCATTGCGCTAACCTATAGATGTCAGAAAAAATGGCTATTTTTGCTTTGCTATGATCAACACTTTCAAGTTTTATCCGGTAGTATTTTAATCACTGAACCTGTCACTGTTGTCAGATGTGTAGTTAACACAAAGAAAGGCTCCAAAAAAGGAAGAAAGAACTTTTCATGCAACCCCGCCCTGTGTTTCTCCCAGAAGGTGAGAAGGCTGAAGCTTAAAAGGACTGTCAAATCATGATTCTAGCCAGGATGACACATACACACACACACACACACACAAAAGATTAAAGATCAAAAGCAGTGACATATGTTCTTGATTAAGAAACCAAGGACTGCTGAATACTGTTGATGAATTGAGTTTCCCCAACAGCAGCAGCAGCACCTCGAGAGACGGAATTGCTCTTTTTGTGCAGCTAAATAGTTTGAAAGAAAGAAAACAAGCACTTCAGCTAATCTTTCTCCTCAAAAACTTTTGAAATGTTATATATGATGCTAGTAATCTCCCCAGCCAGCAGGAATTCAGACGTGCATATCTGTAACCTTTAACTCTGATCTTCTAATTATGCTTTTACCTCTAGCTGTTTATCAGCTCCACACATCCCCTGATACAGACAAATGCTCTTGGAGGCTTGCAAAGCCATTTTGAGAAAAGGACATTTTAGGAGTGAGAGGAGGTCTATCTGTCTTGGCTCATTTCACAAGCTACTTGTAGTTGCACACTTGCTTGCTCAATAATTCTAACAATATGCAAACAGCTATATCTAAAGCATAGATAGGTTGGGCCATATTGTGTCCCCTAGGCAGGAAAACCCCCACAGAGACTAGGTAATCTGAAGGCCAGGAGGTTGCTGAGATCCCTCTAATGTCTCCAATAGAGGGTCTTGGTTTGCTGTCCTCACAGAGTGATTTGGAATTTGGTTCCCCAGACCTGTGGATCTTAGAACCATCCATCCATGGAGAGCTTTTTGTTTAGAATCAGTGCCTTTGTCTGACCACCCAGTCCTACTGCTTTTCTTATGATGACATAGTTCTCTCATCCTTTTCAGCCCCTTCCTAGCTCCTTGGTGTATACGGTCAGAACATGACGTGGAAAGCAGCATGAAATAATGTGGATAGAGGTAACATTATTTCACTCTGCTATGTCCTTGTGGATGATGCATCAAGCTGTAGTCATGCACGTTCTTGGCAATTCCCTCAGCTTGAGAGTCCTTCCATCGCTCTTAACATACATGAAGTAATATCTAACTCTAAAAGTGGTCCCACTGTAGTCAATAGGGTGCCCATGGGGTAAGATAATTTTTAATATGATTAATGATGGCAGAAATAGGGCATCAGAGAAGATGGGTTCCAGGTAACTTGGGGAAGAGGTAGCTGATAAAGAACCACTGCTCCATCCCTTCCACTCCCTCTTTGCCAGATTCTCATAGTTCACCTTCCCTCCACCAGCAGAACTGGAGAGAATCTCAGGCCCAAATATTTTGTAATCAAAATAATAACGATGGAAAAGAGCTATTATATCAGCAAGTCCATATTCTTAAAAGGTCAGGCTACACTCTCCCTGTTATAAGATGTATTAATTTTGAAACAGATTCCTCACTGGATCTTTTCCTAAATGTGTCTTGGGATCATTCTGTATAAAACGGACAGTATAAATGTAAGGTATGTTATTGTATACAGTATTTCTGTAGCTGTGTTAGTCCCAGGATATTAGAACGACAAAGCGGGGGAGGTTATATCTTTTTATTGGACCAACTTCTGTTGGTGAGAGAGACAAGCTTTTAAGCTTACACAGAGGTCTTCTAAAAAAGAAGTTGGTCCAATAAAAGATATAAACTCACCTACCTTGTCTCTTAGGTATATTATTTATTTATTATCCTACATCAGTGAGAGTCTCCTGTTAATCAGTAGGTTGAAGAATGGAATGTCCATTTTCCATGCAAGTGCCCAATGCAAATGTGAGTGTGAGCAAAATGCATAAAGAAAATAACATTACTGTAAGAATCACAAGATGACAGTAACATGCTGCTGTCAAACTGCTATCTCCATGAATAAATCTTTCCTTTCATCTCAGGATTTACAATAGCAGTTCAGTCGGGAATACACTTATGATTGAATTGAGATCCTTTTACACTCATTTCTCATGCTACAACATAATAAACACTTTTATTGCCCAAGTTTTCTCTATGTTTATGTTATTAGGAATCACAGAATGTGTCTCATAGTTGACTGCAGGAAATCAATAAGAAGTAACATCTTTTAAAAGTTCAGAGGGCCTGGAGGATTTTCACACAACACACCAATGAATATATTAAAGGGTATCTCACACACACACAAACAATGTGCCAATCTCTGGTGCTTTAGAAATGAAATCTTCTGCATTTTCACTTGTATGTCCTATCCAAATGTTGTCCTAGAATGACTCATCTCTACTGCATTAAAAAGCTTTGATTAGCCACTGTTACTGATTGATAGGAAGATCTGTCTGAATAAAATAGAAATCAGGACTTGCAGACACCGTTGTTTATTTTGGGGGTGGGGAAATTTGATGAGTTTAATGTCAGGAGAGAACTCCTCTCATGTTCAGGGCCAGTGCTACCATTTAGGCCAACTAGGCGGTTGCCTAGCACGCCAAGATTTGGGGGCACCAAAAAGCGGCGCCCCCAATTTTTTTTAAGCATTTCAGCGGTTGCTGTGCTGGGTGGGAGAAGGAGTCTGAGCTGTCAGCAGCCAGCCCAGGGGTTCCCCTGGGTCAGCGTGCCACCCCGGCAGGCAGCCCAGGGTTTCCCCTGGGTCAGCGCGCCACTGGCAGCCCAGGGGTTCGGGCTGCCGGCGGCACACTGACCCAGGGGAACCCCTGGGCTGCCTGCCGGCGGCTCAGACTCCCTCTCCCTCCCAGCACAGCGGCTGCTCCATCCCATGCAATTCTTCTCATTGCCAGCGGTGGCGCCGGCGGCTGGGCAGAGCTCCGCAGCTCTGCTTAGCGCATGTGGCATGAGCCCAGCGACGGGCGCGACAGCAGGGCTTCTAGAGCAGAGGTGAGCTGGGGTGGGGAGGTGCCGCATGGCTCCCTGGGGTGGGGAGCTGCCGGGGGGATGCCTCAGGGCGGAGCTGCCGCAGGGCTGGGGGGGGGCACAAGGTGGAATTTTCACCTCGGGCACAAAATTTCCTTGCACCGGCCCTGCTCATGTTCCTGCCAAGCTTTGGAATCACTCAAGTGGAGACTCTGAAGATTTCATCCCTGATTTTTACCAGTGAATTCTGGGGCAGGGTATTTTGGAGAGATGTCAGTTTTGTGTGCACCTCCAGCCCAGCTGAACATGCTGAACAAAGCTGCAAGTTCAGTTCTTTATATTAACACTACCAGTGTCTTAATTCAAAATTCCCAGTGATTTGGGAAATTAAGTGATGGGGGGAATCTGCCTTCCTTCCTTAATGCCCTAATGTAAAAGAAAGTTGCCCCACCAGTGGGGTAATGGGGCATGTGAAATTGCAGACTATTTTGTATTTCGTTTCACAGCAAGTTTATCAGTTTCTTCACTTTTCCCAAGAGTATGCTATTATGCACTGCTACAGGCTGGGGACTGACTGGCTAAGCAGCAGTTCTGCAGAAAAGGACCTGGGGATTACAGTGGACGAGAAGCTGGATATGAGTCAGCAGTGTGCTCTTGTTGCCAAGAAGGCCAATGGCATATTGGGCTGTATTGGTAGGAGCATTGCCAGCAGATCAAGGGAAGTGTTTATTCCTCTCTATTCAGCACTGGTGAGGCCACACCTGGAGTATTGTATCCAGTTTTGGTCCTCCCCGTTACAGAAGGGATGTGGACAAATTGGAGAGAGTCCAGCAGGGGGCCGGGGCACATGACTTTTGAGGAGAGGCTGATGGAACTGGGGTTATTTAGTCTTCAGAAGAGAAGACTGAGGGGGGATTTGATAGCAGCCTTCAACTACCTGAAGTGAGGTTCCAAAGAGGATGGATCTAGACAGTGGTGACATATGACAGAACAAAAAGCAATGGTCTCAAGTTGCAGTGGGGGAGGTCTAGGTTGGATATTAGGAAACACTATTTCACTAGGAGGGTGGTGAAGCACTGGAATGGGTTACCTAGGGAAGTGGTGAAATCTCCATCCTTAGAGGTTTTTAAGTTCCAGTTTGACAAAGCCCTGGCTGGGATGATTTAGTTGGGGACTGGTCCTGCTTTGAGCAGGGGGTTGGACTAGATGACCTCCTGAGGTCCCTTCCAACCCTAATATTCTATAATTCTATGATTCTATGGGGCCAAGTAGTTGTATAGCTTCCCTTTATCCTGTTTGTCATATTTCTTTATAACTCCAGTCATATCAGTATGCATTCTGACCTAAAGACAGTTGGAAACTTTTCAACAAAACAATTGTACATTTATTGTATATTTTTATTAGAAAATTATGATTCATTGAAGCCAAAACCTTTCATGGAAATGTAGTAGGTTTGACTAAACTTTAGTCAGTAAGGTTTCTTAAGTCTGGGATGAAATCTCTGGTCCAAATCAGAGAGAGAGAGAGAGCCTACCCCACATTAGCCAATAGCTTGGTGGTTATTACACTCACCTGGGATATTTTTATTTAACATGTTTATTGTGGTAGTGCCTCAGGGCCACCCCAAAATAGGGCCCTATTGTGCTAGGTGCTCTACAAAGACAGAGCAGTAGATGGTCCCTGCCTCAACAGGCTTACAATCTAATTAAACAAGACAGACACAGGATGGGGGAAAGGGTAGAACTCAGAAGCAGAATGAACAATGGGATGGGAACAAATGGCATGGTAGTTCCACAACTTTTTTGGGTGTGTGTTTGTGGTTAGTTAGGAGGGGATCACTGTGACATTGCACTCGATATGCTTTATGAAAATATGCTTATTAATGTGAATATGATGTAACTGGAATACGCTTTATGCAAAAGGTCTCTTGTAAGGTATCATTATGAAGCTTATAATCTACTGTGTGTGTTCATCCAATTTGTTTGCATGTATTATTTCTATGTCTGGAGTTAGGAGAATAAGATATAAACTTGTATTACTAATGTAAACATATTAAGTGGAAGACATTAAGGGTGCTTCAGAATCAGTGAACTGCAAATGACTATGTTTACTTGCAAACCTTCCTAGGTACATGCCAGCCAGCCCTGAAAGAATGGAGGCTGGAGTCTCACAGGACATGTGACCATGTCACTTGATAATGAAATCCATCTTAAATCTGGTACTTTTCCATTTAGAAGGAGAGGTGAGGACCCAGAGAGACAAAAGGTTCCCTCCTTGTGCCAAATCTATAAAAGGGGGTGGAGCAGAACAAAGGGGGCTGCCAGTCATGAGAAAACCCCTAGTTACCTCTTGAGCTGGAACTAACAAGGACTGTACCTGGGAAAGGATTGGGCCCAGACTAGGAAGGAGTCTCATCTGTGAAAGAAGCTTATTGGAACATCTCTGAGGGTGAGATATTACATATAATCAGTTTCTTAATGTATTAGGCTTACATTAAATACATTACATTGCATGTTTTTGCTTTATTTTCATATAATCATAGAATATCAGGGTTGGAAGGGACCTCAGGAGGTCATCTAGTCCAACCCTCTGTTCAAAGCAGGACCAATTCCCAATTAAATCATCCCAGCCAGGGCTTTGTCAAGCCTGACCTTAAAAACCTCTAAGGAAGGAGATTTCACCACCTCCGTAGGTAACCCATTCCAGTGCTTCACCACCCTCCTAGTGAAAAAGTTTTTCCTAATATCCAACCTAAACCTCCCCCACTGCAACTTGAGACCAATATTCCTTGTTCTGTCAATTGCTTGGTGACTTACTTTGTTCTGTCTGTTATTACTAGTAACCACTTAAATCCTACTTTTTATACTTGTATAACATCACTTTTGTTTATTAATGAACCCACCGTAAGTGATGAATACCTGGGGGAGCAAACAGCTGTGCATATTTCTTTATCAGTGTTATAGAGGGCAGACAATTTATGAGTTTACCCTGTATAAGCTTTATATGGAGTAAAACGGATTTATTTGGGGTTTGGATCCCATTGGGAGCTGGGTGTCTGGGTGCGGGAGGCATGTAACCCGCAGAGCTGTTTTCACTTAAAGTCTGCAGCTTTGGGGGCGTGGCTTGGACCCTGGGTCTGTTTTGCAGCAGGCTAGCAAGTCTGGCTCAACAAGACAGGGTTCTGGTAGTCCCAAGATGGCAGGGAAAAGGGGCTCAGAGGTAATTTCAGCACATCAGGTGACAGTCGCAACCTGTCACAATCACCTGAACGGGAAGGAAAGGAAAGGGAAGAGGAGTGTGTGTTGGGGGAGCAGGGGAGAATACGGCAAGGGGGCAGGTGTGGAGTGAAGTTGAGGTGAAGAGACTATGAGGGAGGGGGAGGATCGGAGCATACAGAGAGGAAGTCTAGTCAACACTGTAGAAAGTTATCTGAATGTCTAGGGGTACAACTGTCCCTGCTTGCTTTGGCTTTATCACAGGCTGCCTGGCCCTTTAAGGGCAGTCAGGCTCAACCTTGCCTGTAACCTAGCAGTTAACCACCAGCTGATCTTCATTTGAACTCAATAACAGTTAGTGATCCCACCTGTTAAAGGGTCAGGGAGGACTACACAGAGGGGGGGGAATAGAACTTAGTGAGGCAGAAGACTCAGGAGAGAGGCATTCCCTCTCTCTCTGTGGAATGGCCTGGTGAAGGCAGGCTGGACAGAACCACAGGGAACAGGTTAGGCTCTGGTGGGACGCTAGAGATAGGACCTGGAAGAAATAGAGAGGTCCTTGGTGAAACTGCCAGAGTTACCATGGAGAGGAAGCAGTGGGAAAACCTGTTAGAAGAAGGATCTCTGGGGGAAAAGCCTTGGGAGGCAGTACTCAGCCAAAGGCACAAAGAAGAAACTCCGCAGTTCCTGAGGGTAGAGATGAAGAGTGGGAACTTTGACATAACCTGAGAGGGGTAGGAGGAACTTTTGGTTGGATATTGGTTTGAAAGAATTCTTTAGCTGGACTTTTGTTACCTTTGGAAGTTGACCAAACTGGAAAGTGGTGACTTGGCTGGAGAGCTAGGGCATGAAAATAGTGGACAGAAACAGATCACCGCAGAGCCATAAGAGGCAATCCCAAGGGGAGGGGGTGTTAGAGGTGAAGACCCCTGCAACACTATGATCTAATGCCATGGGATGCTATGGTGGTGACTGGAACTGCTTACAGGCTGCTTTGGCTGTTCATTTCAGTGGGACTTAGATACCTAAGTGCATTTGAAAATCACACTAGGTATCTTTCTGCATTTTTTAGGTGCCTCAGCACCTTTAAAGATCTGGCCCTACGATTCTATGAAGATTGGAGGTAGATCTAACCAGTCTAATTGGCAAAACAGGTTTCAATCTGTGAATAATTAGACTGGAGAGCCCAAAGTGAAATGCAGTCTACTTCAGGAAAAGGAGTTGGAAATTCAGTAGATGAAGCCATGCCCTAGCATGGAGTTAAGAGAACATGTGGGATTATTAAATGTAAACTATTCATTCAATTACTGTAGCCTTTATATGTGTTTACAAATTGTGAACAGATAATTTTTATGTTATTCAAAATTAGCCAATGAATGCTTTGCGTGGACACATTTTAGCCAGTGAATTGTTCACAAACTGTATTACCTGTTCTTTCAGTTATTTGATATTTGCTGTGCCAGGTGGGTGACTGGACACCTAAGTCACATGGTATTGTTTCTGTTTCCTGATTGGATGATCTAATTTTTCCAAACTATTTTCATTTCCACTTGAAGTGAATTTGACAGTCAGAAAACCAAATTCCCTCAAAATTAAATTAATCTCAACTATGGCGTAGTCCCCGCAAGACAAAGACATTTTCTCATACAGTTTGTGTATGCCCACTGGTTGAGATGTATATTCCAAGGAACACAACTGTCATATTGCCCCCTTTGCTATTTGATTAGAGGAGCTAAGTCACACACACACGTGCGCGTGCACACACACACACACACACACACACACACACACACACACACACACCCCTGATAAAAAACACAACAAAAACAGATGAAAAGCCTAGTCACATGTCACGCTGAAAGCTCTCAAAATATAATTCACGCCATACTTAAAAAAAAAAAGCAAACAAAAAAGAAGTCAGTTTGCAATTCCACCATGGTGAAATAAACTTGTCCGTTCTTAGACCTGTTGCCAGGGGTGAGTAGAGTTAGCAGCTGTCCAGGCTGCAGTCCAGAATAAATACTGGCGGCATCATCAAGGCTGCTTTAATGGGGAGCTAGGGGGAGAAGAAAGAAAAATAAAGAATTAGAGAATAAGTAAACAAAGAGAAGCATTGTGCAGGCCATTTAAATGCATAGCACAGCATCTTTACCTTCCCCAACTCTTCTTTAATGCAAATGCTCTGTCTTATATGGCTTGGGAACATTACACTACTTCCCTGCCATTAATTACCACATTAACACACTTTAAATGTTTGGAGGGGAGGATGGGTAGGCAGCTTGGAAATGATTTCCAGGCAAAGCTTTGCATTCAGATGCTTCTCTTCTCACTCCCCTCTCGACAGCTCCACCCCTCCCATCCTCTCTCGCTCTCTCTTCATCTCTGCTGAGCCTGCAGAAAAAGGGGCAGCAGTGGATTTATGGCACACTTAATTCTTAGGCAAGGGGGATCAATATTCAGAATGCAGCCCTAGCCTGATAACCATAAGCCTCCCATATATCATTGGGCACCTCAGGGAAACTCGCAAATCATTTGGCCATCCTCTCCCTCCTGGAAAACGTTCCTTCCCATTGCTTGTTTCAGATTAGTTGGAGGCACTGTGTGACTCTTCCTTTGCTGATCTAGTCTTTCATAGTGGCTCATTTCCTATCCTGGGAGAGATGGGGGGACCCAAAGGAGCTGCGAATGCTGCTTACTGCTTGAAGCATAGCTGCGTCTCTGTTTCCCTCCAACTGGCTGGCAGGTCGGATTGGCCCTTCAAAGTCTCTCACAATGTCATCATGAATATTTGGTGCTTTCCTTAAAGTCTCAACTCCTGAAGTCTTGTGACTACATGAGACTCTGAGATTCCATTTTTTTTAAAAGCTAGTTTGTAGTCCTCATGGTTGCAGAGAGAATCTTGAATACGTGAATCTTGAAGGCTATAACAACAGAAGACAAAAGTTATTTTGAGTTATTAAAAGACTCAAAAGTTATTTTTTTATAAATAAAGAATTTTTGTGTCGTAGCAGTGTTGGTTGCTGGATCTGAGCGAAACAAGGTGGGTGAAGTAAGGCTCATGGTTAGTTATTATTATTATTTATAGTTATTATTACTTATTATATTAACCTGTCATGGACCAGGACCCCATCATGCAATATTTTTTCAGTCCAATGACACAAAAAAAGACTTTTCACAAACAAATGTTTTTCCCTCCTTGTGCTATAGTCCTCCTGCAAGTGTCTATGCAAGCTCTTCTCTTTATACGAGGGGCTAAGACAGTCCTTCAGTGTCTCTGGCCCCCAACTCTCTAAGGCAATCTCCTAGGCCGCAGGGGTTTCCTCACTACCTCTAGGCAGCACTGTAGGGTGCACCTATGCCCTGTTTACGTCAGATGCTTGCCCTGAGACACTAGACCATGAAGCTCCTTCTACCCCCAAATCAAAGCTTCCCCTGCTTTACCTTTCCCTATGACCACTTCCTATGACTGTCTGCTTCCTGTTACCCTTCTCCTGAGCCCTTTTCAGGGTGTCTGTAGACAAGCCCCTTCAGGGCCCATTCCCCAGATCCCTCTCAGTAAGGAAACCACAACAGCATTGGCCCAGATCCCTGTGTTAGGGAGATTCTTACCAACAAGCAGTAGCAGTTGCTGGTTTTTTTTCAGGTGTCCCCCACATTGAGCAAATGGGAGCTCTTTTACAGCCTGACTACCTTCCCTAGCAGGCTTTGCTATAGCTTACAGTCACATGATTTAGGAGGACACCCGTCACCGGGGAGAGCATTGTACTGAGCTCCTATTGAAGGTCCAGCTCATCCTGTGACAGAGCCATTTTGTGGACACTTCTGGATGGGTAGAAGGACTTTCTCTGACAAACTAGATTGATGCAGGAGAGCTCAGCTCACCACGTTCTTTCAAATAACAACAATACTTAGCACTTTGTATCTTCAATGTACTTCATGTGCATTAACTAATTCAAAAGTTCTCAAACTGTGCTGCGTGTGTGACGGGGGGAGCACTGGCTGGTGGTTAGGCGAGAATTGGCTGATCCCATAGTCCTGGCTCCTCCTCCTTATTTCCGGATGCTGAATTGCACTCAAGAGATAAAAATATATTTACGGATTTCTTATGATGGTTGCTATATATTCCTACTAGTGTCCATGGTGTGCTAGGCATCTTCCAAACAGAAGAGAAGGGATGAGGCCTGCCCCAGGAAGCTCATAATTAAAAGGTTGACACAATGCAACAGAAGATGGGGGGGCAACATGTTTGCAGTTACGTTAATAAATGTACTTTATTAAATGAAGGGCATGTAAATTATACCCAAGTTACTTATGTTTTTTCTCTGACACTGTCTCGGACACTGACACTACGTTTCTATAGGTAGCCCAACGGAGATGGGTATTTAGGCGGGACTAATAATACATTTCCATGTATAACTTATTTAGCTTTTGCTTACTAGGACTAGCTGAAAATTTTCAAAATTTGAATTGCAGCAAGGAAAAAAAGAGGAAACATTTTTCATATATATGTTTTTCTCCCTGGAAAAATGTTCCTGTTTTTTGACCAGTTCTCCTGTTTATTTTAGGGTTTTATTCTATGGCTAATGGACGGGAAGGTGGTCCATATGATCATGAAAGGGTGGGGAAGTGGTGTGCAATACAATCTCTAGTAATCTTCCAGGGTAGAGTCTCAAAGGCACAATGGCAGGCACTCAGGTGCCTAACTGGGAGTTAGTGCCACTTGAGCCTTTGAGAATCTACCCTGAAAGCTTACTATAGAGATTGTATTGCACACCTTCTCCTCTCCCTTTCCTGATTGCATGGACCACCTTCCCTCCAAAGTGTGTTTGAAATTGTTTGAGAACCACAGAGCTAATCTTGTCAGCACCCTTGCAAGAAAAGCATTTAAAATATGGTTCTGTTCTGAAAAGCGGCTGCTAAAAGGTATCAAAGGGTCATATGTGGGGACTAGGGCAAGACAGGAGAGAAAAATATGGATCAGAGCCTCTTCCCATCCCTCTCCTCCCAACCGATCGGGGGAAAGAGTGGGGAAGACAGACAGAAGAGATACTTAGACTTCCCATCTCCTGGTCTCAGAAAGGAGGAGTGAAAACCTCTCCACTCTGAATCCTCCTGCCCCTTCCCCTCCCTCCCCAGCTTCCTATCCCTTGAGGCTGCTGGGAAGAAAATAAAATGGCTCCCAATGGTTTGACCTGACTTTCTTCCCCTCCCTAGAGGCTGGGAATGAAAACCCAGCCACATTCCTCTCTAGAAGCCTGGGGAGGCTTTTAGGATTTCCCTGCTGCTTCCTTTCAGATTTCCTGGTGATAACATCTTCTGATGTCATGGAGAAGGACGGAGAAAAAACAAATTATGAAGCCCCCAACAGGCCTCATATTTCCCTTCACATTTATCAAGTGTTATCTTCTGATGGTATTTATGCATCCCTATGCAGACAGTACCCAAAATCTCTCAAGAAAACCAGATCTCAAGAGATTTCCAGTGCACTACAGACAGGGGCGGCTCTAGAAATCTGTGCTGCCCTTCCCCGGTCCCGCGGCGGGTCCCCTCTTCCCGCGGCTCCGGTTGAGCTCCCGCCGGCATGCCTGCGGCAGGTCCGCTCGTCCCGGGCTCCGGTGGACCTGCCGCCGGCATTGCAGCGGGAGCTCAACCGGAGCCAAATGCCGCCCCCCCGGGAAAGGGCCGCCCCACGCGCCTGCTTGGCGCGCTGGGGTCTAGAGCCGTCCCTGACTACAGATGCAAGAGCTATGGACAGTTAAAATACACTTTACCTGTGGGAGCAAACTTTTGATGCTTGCTTATATAAACCAAATCTGAACTCCAAATCTCCCTGTGTTGCAGCTTGCCTATCACTAGTGCCTATGTGAAGTGAAGAAAGAAAACATGGACACTTTTGTGCACATCATGAAAGTGCACCTGCAATTGTACATGCATTGACAGCAAAATGACTGGATAGTTAAACCCCAAATTAACTATTTTTATATACAGTTATCCTACATGCAGGCCGGGCTATTGTTCATGCATGTGCAGTCTGAGGTATGGTTTGTGTGTGTGTATTGCTCACCCATGAACTTCTACCAGTCATTGCATAGAATTCAGCTTCTGCTCACAAAGGCAATATCAATAGCTAGCAAAAAGCAAAAAATAAGATGCTATTGTGTAAAATCTTTACAGAGATTGAGTATATGTGAGTATGAGAGATGGAGAGAGAGGGGTTACATTAATAATTAACCTTTGAAAATAGCTCTTGCTTTCTGAGTGTGCATATCAATACAATATAATTACCAGATTTTATTCACTCTTTGCTGAAGAGTGCAATGGGTAATTTAAACATTGAGTTCACATTTGCATATTGGAGAGAGTGCTGCTTCTTTTAAGTGTCTCTCAGAGGAGGCCAGGATGGTGGCTCTCTAGTATAGATGCATACGCATTCCTTTAATTTGCCTGCTGGGGGAGGGGGGGAAGGAAGGGGAGGGGAGGGGAGGGGAGGGGCTGAGGGATGGAGCGGTGCTCTGTAAACCAAATCCTCAGGCTACATTCCTCTGACAGGTTTGCTGAGCTTTGCCAATGTTTCATTGAGCCTGGGCTGAACTGGGTGCAAACCTGGGCTGTATTCTGACTGAGCCTTAATAGAGTCTTCTAAAAACCTGGGACTAGATTCTGAGTGAGTCCAGAGGCTGGGTTTTCATGTAAACTCAGGGGCCCAGAGAGAGTCCAGAGACTGTGTTTAAGGTAAGCCTAGGTCAAATTATGAATGTTCATGGCCCAAAGTTCAACTGAGTGCAGAGGGCGTGTTTCAGGTTAGTCCAGAGAGAGGTTTCAAGTGAACCCAGAAGGTGAGTTTGAAACAAGCCAGGGTCCAAATGGGAGTTTTATTTAACCTCAGACTCCGAGATAAAATCCAATGCACGGAAACCTCACATGCCCTAGAGCCAACTCTTCACATCCAGCATGAACCAAAGAGGCTGAATTTCTCACAACTCTTCTCTCTCTGCTGTCAAATCGCTAAGCCTGGGAACCAGGGCAGTAACAGTATGTGGGGAATGACCCAGGAGTGGAACACTTGTGTTTTATTGCCTATGAGCGTGCAATGCCATCATTCATTTGATTGATGCATAATAACATCTCTTTCACCATAAAAACTGCGGGTTTTGCCTTATTTATGTGGGTTTCAAACCAATAATCTGGTTTCATAATGTGCTAATGTTTGCTTGTAAGCAATAAAGCGAATGGTGAGGCAATAACGCCGACACAGAGGAAATTATTATGTGATTGGAACTGAAGCTTTATCATAGGCTGGATTCTTTTTTTTTTATTTTCACACAGTCCCAAGCATGAAATAAAACATAACATCTTGCATCTCTTAGGAACATAAAAACCACCTTCTTACGGACATTAAGAGTTTAAACATCACTTAAAACATACAGTATCTGGCTTACTGTGAGATCCCATCAGTCTGTAAGATTTCGCTTTCTTTGTTGCAAAGCGATGCACATTGTACAGTCTGCTATGTGCCTTTTGTTTTCTGCTGATTTGCCTTTTGTTTTCTGCTGCCTCCGGATCTTCATTTCGATGTTGAGCATTAAAACAATTCTTCTCTTCATTCGTTGCCATGGTCAGAAGGGGAGTTTAGAGCTCTTAATTCTCTAAAGCTACACAGTTCTCTGTTCATCATCACCCCTTTGTCATCTTGCCTTGGGTATTTTTAATACCACAGTTCAATAGGTTAGATATTCCTACCAGCTACATGGCTCAGGCAGCCTTTCCAATCTATCCCATCTGACTTCTATCTAATTTATTGAATCAAAATGCCATTCAAGCGGATTGTTTAGGGGAGTGGCAGCAATTACATGGAATTTAAGGTCATCACAAGGAAGCTCCTCCAGAACATAAGCCATAGAATTCCATCCAGTGATTCCTGCTTCATCCCCATAACTTCTGGGCTAGAGAAGCATACCTTTTAGAAAGGCATCCTGTCTTCAAATAATGGAAAAGATGTCAAGCGAGTCATACAGCTTTAGTCTTAAAGCAGTTTGAGCTTCAGCCATGGGACATTTCTGTGAAAAGTTTCTTCACCTCCACCATAGTCTCTGCAAAATCTTGCTCAGCAGTAGTCTTCCGAGTGGTTAGTAGTTATGGAGCTGAGTTTTTCCCACTGTGAAGAATTTTCATGTTACTGTGCAAGCAAAATGTCTAAGGCTTGGACTGAGCTGTCTATTGCCATAGAAAGAACAATGTCTCAGGAAGCAATTCAGGCCAGGGACTTTCTACTACTCACATTCCAGGTTAATGCCCTAACCATGAGGCTATTGGGTATTCTAGAGTGGGTTTTATCTCTGAAAGATGGAGTGTCAGTGTCACTCCCTGCTCCAATAAATATGTTGTTATTTATGAGTGAAAGAGCTCCAACAGGAGACCTTGACAGACCTGCCCAATAATATATGAAGCTGGATATGAGTCAGCAGTGTGCCCTTGTTGCCAAGAAGGCCAACAGCATATTGGGCTGTATTAGTAGGAGCATTGCCAGCAGATCAAGGGAAGTGATTATTCCTCTCTATTCAGCACTGGTGAGGCCACACCTGGACTATTGCGTCCAGTTTTGGTCCCCCCACTACAGAAGGGATGTAGACAAATTGGAAAGAGTTCAGAGGAGGGCAACAAAAATGATTAGGGGGCTGGGGCACATGACTTACAAGGAGAGGCTGAGGGAACTGGGGTTATTTAGTCTGCAGAAGAGAAGAGTGAGGGGGATTTGATAGCAGCCTTCAACTACCTGAAAGGGGGGGGTTCCAAAGAGGATGGAGCTAGGCTGTTCTCAGTGGTGGCAGATGACAGAACAAGAAGCAATGGTCTCAAGTTGCAGTGAGGGAGGTCTAGGTTGGATATTAGGAAACACTATTTCACTAGGATGGTGGTGAAGCACTGGGATGGGTTACCTAGGGAGGTGGTGGAATTTCCATCCTTAGAGGTTTTTAAGGCCTGGCTTGACAAAGCCTTGGTTGGGATTATTTAGTTGGTGTTGGTTCTGCTTTGAGCAGGGGATTGGACTAGATGACCTCCTGAGGGCTCTTCCAACCCTAATGTTCTATGATTTTAATACCCAATATCTTGGTTGGGACATCCAGTGGGATTTTGGAGAAATGGGTTCAAGTGCCTGCTGTAAATCAGGCAGAGTGATGATTTGCAATGGGGTTCCAGCATTACAGGTGGAGCGCCCTAACCACTGGACAGTTGGGTACTCAGGACACTTCTGCCTGTCTGAGCCTGAACAATTCTTGTTCTACTCTCCCCGAGTTGTTGCTTGTGTGATGCCCAATTTTATAGGTGTTCCTACAAGGTTGGGCTCCTCTGGAAAGATAGAGTGGGGAACCCCTAGTTTAAGAATTCTGACAGGGCTTAGGCCAGAGTGAGGGTCTGAGCATCTCATTAGCTATGGGGTAGAGTCAGGACTTAGGCAGCTTTGCATATGTCTACCAGGAGAAACGAAGGCACCTAGGGACTTTAGGCAGCTACAGGATTAGGCAATAATTGAGGGTGGTTTTGAGAATGTCACTGGAACCTAAATGTAGGATTTAGGTGCCTACAGAGACAGTTAGGCAATAAGTACCTTTATGAATCTGCCATTATGTTGATAATGCCCAGATCCCCATCTATATCATGTCTATGTAACCCACACAGCTCCAGGGTGTGGTGTTCTGTCCCATCTAGTGGCACCGAGACCACTTAGAGAGAAAGAAAAAAAAAGAGTCTGCTCTATAACCTTAGCTAATAGCCAGTTGGCTTTTAGCTCATGCGGTAGAGGCTCATGCACTAAGCTCCAGAGATCTCTGGTTCGACCCTGCCCGCCGACAACTGGGGTCTGTCGACATTACATCTATATCCCCATCTAGAGCAGTACGTCAATAACCCAATGTCTATAAGAATTTGGGGGTTTGAAGATTCTAGCTGGCTATGGCTTAATCCAGACAAGACTGAGATAATATCAGTGGTCTGAAAGAAGCAGTCATAAGAGCTGGTGGAAGTTATATCAGCACCTCTGATTGAAAGAGTCCAACCACCATTTGTAACATAGGTTTTCAACTTAGGTATATCATTAGAATCTGGACCACTCCTGGATTATTATCCCTATTTTATAGATGGGGAAACAGAGATACACATAATAAATGAATTGCCAAAGATCACATAGGGAGTGAGTTTGCTGGGGGTGAAACAAGTTTCACTGAAGAGTTTAATCTTAAGGATCTGGGGAAAGACCTACTCAGCATTTGGGAGAGTGCATCACTGGTGATTAAAACAGAAAACAGTCTACAAGGGTCATATTTCCATCAAAAGTAGCTGGAATTTGGAATTAGTTGCTGAAGGAAGTAGTTGGAGCAGGTGGCATATATTCATTTCAAGAAAATATGGCTGTTCACCTAGAATCTCTTAACAAACAAACAAACAGTAATACAATATCAGTTCTTCTTAGAATCTCAAAGAATTTCCAAACATTAACTAGTTAAGCTTCAAGCACTGCTCACAGTCATCTGCCTGGCCAGGAAGTAGGACATTTTTCACTAGCAACTGGCAAACCTAATGAAGTTCAAGGTGTTATGAGCCTCCTAAATTAGGCTGTAGATTCATAAAACTAATCCTTGATCATGAACCTGTTTTCCTGTCATTTAAACTCATGTTTTATTTCACGGTCAGAAAATATAAAAAAATAAAAATGTTTTTCTAGTTAAAGGGAAGCCTGTGCTACATTGTGGGGATAGGAAAACCGTCCAGAAAGCTTAATTTATCCAAGAGTGTGTTGCTCTGTGTAGTGGGCCAAATTCAGTACTGATATATATGGGAGTATAAGTTACTCATTGGGCTAGAAAAGGGTCAATGTGATTAAGCAGAGCAAATCGCACCAATTTGGTATTCAATGTATGGGCAAAACGAGTGTAACTTACTAGCTAAGTGGTCTGAAGGAAGGATCTTGCACCATTGATTAGTTGCTTTTCCTGCTACATCATCTTTCTGCCCCTCATCATGTATGTGCAATTTGCCATCATGATGGAACTCACTGCAATCCAGATCTATGCGAATTACACACCTTTACCACTTGCATCCGTTTCTGACTCACACCCAATGTAGAACTAACAGCCCCATTTCTGTCACCACTATACCTGGCCCATGTATATTTATTTTTTCTTTCACATTTTCCTCTAGGCTCCCTTTTCCTGTTTCTTTGCATTTATTTTTCATTCTTCCTGTTCTCTGCTTCATTTTTCACTGCATTTTTTTTTTCAGACAGACATATTCTCTCTTCCTTTTTCTCTGCTCCTTTCATCTCAGTCTCTCTCCTTAGTGGAACATGAAGCCAATAATGTTTGAGCTTGAGTCATATTCTGCGCTGTGCTGCAGCAGTGTTTGCTCTTGGGAAGTAGTTTTTGTGATATTATACAATTACCTATCCTGTAAAATCCTTTTCCTTAATATTGTTTGGCATTTACTTGAACAGCAGCAAAAGTGTAGTCTACATAATAGGCCCCAAGACATTTAAAACAACTTTTGAATGTTCTTTGGCACAAGTGCCTATTTGGATAGGTAGGAGAGATGGAGAGATATAGACAGATCTTGGGATAAAGACACAGCAAAGCTTATGAATGAGCATTGCTAATCATTCCTTGCTTGGCCAATAGCATGCACCATTTTAGCACAACAAAGAGAAATGTCACTTCCTCCTTCCTCAGGGCCCACTGACCTGAGAAGTGACCAGCTTGGCTTCTGCCTGTCAGGAGCAGAAGCAGGTGAACTCTTGAATCCGTGTAAGAGGCTTTCATTAACCTCTCACTGCATGAGCTATGTCCTTCGGCTCACTGCTTGCTTATAAAGGGGATTAGACAAATGAATTAAGGAAAGTGACTAATGCTCCAGCAAAACCAGCCTGCCAGTGGGATGGTAAGAGGGGGTGATTGTTGGATTGCTCTCTTTCTTTAAGGTAATGAGAGTTGGTGAATAATAGTAAATTCTATCCAAGTGTTTTCTCACAGTTGGTTTTATTTTAGGGTAATTTAGGAAACAATTTGCAAAGCTTATTCCCCAGCTCACCTTTGAAATCACTGCTTTGGTAGCAGTGAGGTGTTATTGGGAAGCAATTTACTTTTCATTCCAGTGGTTAAAAATACAAAGTAACCCAAATAACAATTTTCTGGCTTGCACATTGTCTTGTGCAAATGGGAAATACCATCACTCAGGAGAACTCTCTCTGAAGCTAATTTAAATTAACAGATTCAATTTCATACATGTTATGAGCTACCTGAGTTTCCAGATGGGACCCGTGACATACAGACGGCAGAGCTATACTGAAGCTATCCTTCCTGTCCATCTTAAATTTTCTTAAAACGGGGTCATCACCAGTGAAGTGGATTTTAATCAGTATTGTTTTCAATCCAAAATTCAAATTTGCTGAAGACGTGGGGAGAAGAATAACATTATTGAAGAAACCAGAAAGGAAAGGCAGCCCTTAAGGATTGTGCAGAGGGCCTATTTACATAAAAGTGCTATTTAAGAATCTAATAAAAGAAAATATTAGCAGAAAAGAGGAAAAAAGCAAAGCCCAGCGGTGCTAAAATATAAGTGGGCACAATTCACAACTGTGTTACTGAGCAGCATTTAGCTACTGCAATGATCCATTGCATACAGTATATTTTTAAAATAACTTTTTAAACAACAACCCACTAGGGACTCGATTCTCCTCTCACTTATACTATTTTACACCAGCGTCATTTTAGTGGGCCAGATTCTTAGCCCCCAATAAATCCTCTTTGTACTTCACTGATGGTGCAAAACAGACTTAAGGATGCTTTCCCCTCATTAGCTAATGAATCCTTATACACATCTGACCTCAATGCAAGCCTGTTAGGCATGATTTATTGTTATTTATGATTTGTATCACAGTAGCACCTTGCTCATCCCAATCATAAATATAGCCCCATTGTGCTAGGTACTGTACAAACACATAGTAAGAGATGGATCCTGCTCCAAAGAGCTTACAGTCTAAAGAGACAAGATGAATAGAGTTGCTTGAAAATTTTCTATCAACATCTTTTTCCAGTGGAAAGGTGGGTTTTTGAATAATTGAATACTTTTTTCTGGAAAAAGTCTGCTTTCCTCAAAAATGTTTGATTTTTCCTTCTGAAAAAATGACAACCCCAATTTTTTCAGCTGACATCCATTTTTTCCCCAGTTTTCAGCAATTTTTGGTAGAAAAGTTTTGGTTTTCGGTTTTCTAGTGAAAAGTCAAAAGTTTCCCTTGAAATTTTTGACTAAAACAAGAAAAAAAAATTGTTTTTGTGAAAAATTTCTGTGCAAAAAAATATCACTTTCTGACTAACTCTACAGAACAAGGCTGGGAAAGGAAACAGAGATGAAGTGACTTGGCCAAGGCAACACAGCAGGTTTGTGGCAAAGGAAAAAAGGCCTTGAGTCCTAGTTCTGTGCACTAGCTACAAGGTCACTAACTGATACCATGGTCATCTCTGTAGAGAGGCCAAGGGCACAATGGAGACGGTAGCTGTATAATTTTCCTCCCCCAGAGGTAGTCCCTCTAGGACTTGGTTGGAGGTGAAAGGCAGCTTGTACTGATGCTACTCCGTACTCCCAATGATTTGTGTGAATGAATAAGGAATCCACTCCCCAGCATTGTCAGTCTAGTATCTTTCATAAGCACTAAATTAACTTAAAACATTGTAAATGTCATCAGGACATTATTGGTCTGCTATTATGTAGCTGTGCAATTTAAATAAAACACTAATACTCCATCTGTTTTACAGGGCTTGAATGGTACAATATTATGTTCAGGTTATTATATTTAATAAGGTGTGCAGCGGACTGAATGGTTAATAGTTTAGAATGGCTGTTCTAAAAGATTGGGCTTCCTGTATAATGGGATGTCTGACTGAGGATTTTTGTGATATTATCACCACTGTTATTATTACTTTTGGTATCTCAAAAGTCATATTAGGGCCATGATAGTCACTCACAAAATGACTCTCCCCCACACAGTACCCAGCAGTTTAAAAATGACAATTAATATTCTGAAGTGGGAGGGGTGGTTGGGAAGCAGAAAAATAATTTGCTTTTTTTTAAATTCAAAGCCCTGGCTGTTTTGTGCAATGGCAGCCAGTACTTAGGGAAACTAATGAAAGACTATTTCAATCAAGGCTAACTTAAGAAAAAAATCATGCTGTTTCAAAAAGGGGGAGTTGAATGTTGGGTAAAATGCATCATATAATTTTCAAATAGCTTGTGTGAACTGAAACAATTTGTGCCTTCAAGCTCTGCCATCTTCTTTATTTTCCTTTCCACCCCCCATAGGAAACCATTTGACTGGAGAGTCTAATAAAGCAATCTTTGCCTCCTATTTATAAAAAATCATTTGGCAGCCATGTCTCCTGTACATTTAATATAGCTCCCTCTTCATCTCATTGGAGATCCCTTGCAGGAGAATTACCCACATGGTTTAGACCAAAGTAAGAAATGAGCAGGGGATGGGGATGGATTCAAACAAAAAATAAACATTATTGTTCATGTAAATTGCTTCAGAGCTTGCACAAAGGAGTAGACTTTTATATGGCTTTCAGCCCTAGCTAGCGTAGACTCTGGCACCAAGGGTGAGTTATGAGTGCTCCATCTGGGGAGGAAGATACATGGCTGGAAATCACCACATTAATCCACAGATGGGGAATGACCCCTTGTGACTTGCCCTACTAAGAGGTACAGCTTGCTAATGGGGTTTAAAGCACCCCCTCTGTGGCCTTCCTACATCACTGATCTGTACATTCAGGAGAAAGAGAATCTGAAGAGGTAATGCTGTGTGCCACTCCAGGCAGGTGGAGAAGCAATGGACAGAGCCATGTAGGGAATCGGCGGAGTCTTGGCTCCAACCCCTCCAGTATGTCAGCCGGCATAGCGCAACTGAACCTGCACAGAGGGGGACGTAGACTGCTAATGGTATGGACCTGTGGAAGATTCCTTCTCCTTTGGAGCAAGTGTAGAGCCAGAGGAGGAAATGTGACTCTCCGAGACACAGTTCCTTCCCAGGACTCTTCCCAGGGGTTGGCGGGGATGTACATTGAAGTCTAAGCCTATGCATGTGATTCCCATAGCCATCTTTATTGCTCTTCTCTGGACCATTCCATCTTAAGGTGACATGACCAGGAGCCCTATTATACAATGTGTCTTCATTACAGTATTTCCTGTATTGTTTCTAGTTCCCCTTTTTATACACATCCTATTTGCTTTTTTCAATTTCTACTTCACAGTGAGCAGATGTCTCCACTGAGTTATCCATAATGACTCCTGTGTAAGTCTGTTTCCTCAAAGGTTCCCATGAGTTCAGAGCCCATCAGAACAGGTACATACTTGCCAGTGACAGATCAACTAGTCACAAGAGCTAATACCAAACAGAGAGAGAACATGAGACACATGAATTTTTCAGGAAGTGCATCTTCCATGAAGGACTAATCAACGTCAGTGGCAAAGATTCTGCTCACCCAAGATCTGTCATATTATTTCCCAGTAGGGGTGTTCGCAAAGACTTATATGCTTCTTGTCTTTTCAGTTTTAGTTTGATGTCATGTATATATCCAATTTATCTGTGCTCCATCTTATGCATATGTGATGTATTGCAAATTGACATTCAAACAGAGGGAGGGAGAGAGAGAGAGAGAGACTGAGAATGCCCGCAACCCAAGTTTAACAAAATCTCATCAGTTAGAAGCAGACAAGACAGTAACACTTCTTAATAACCCAGGGCTGTCCAACATGCATTAGTTCAGTTAATTTCTATATATTTTCCCCCTTAGATACTTCAACAGCTTATTTCTGCTGAATACAAATAAGAAAATGTGAAAGATATTTTGTTATAATAGCTAGATATACAGTTAGTAGTGCATTGCATTTGTAAGGACTTAAGATCATAGCATTTGGCAGTAGTCTATAGTTTTATGCATCATGGCACCCTGCCTCCAGCAATGACTGTTACTTGATATTTCAGAGGGTGCAGAACAAATTTCCCCCTGCCCTAAAAATCACACCTGCTGACAATCTCTGAAGCACTGTACTCTGAGAATTGGATCAGCAGATGACCCAGATTGTGAGTTTTGAATACATAGATTGAGTTATGATTTGAGATACATTGGTGTCAGTCTAGCACAGAGTCCATAGATTTAGATGAATTTACTCCTCATTCACATTGGCCCTTTGTCTTTGCTTTCTATACAGAAGTTGTAAACTTTACTGATGGCCATTAAATTAGCCAGTCAAAACTAGCAATATTATTTGTACTGAAGATCTCCTTCAGCAGCGAGTCCCAAAGGGTCAAGTAAAGATACAGTTCCCTTCATGTGTTTTTAAATTTACCCTCTGCTAACTTCAATTTGTGTCCTCTTGTTCCTACTCAGGTACAGGATTAAAAGGCAAGGACTGGATTTGTTTTCATCGTGCCCTTGATAATAATTTCATATGCCTTCACAACATCTCTTTCTACTTTTATCTTTTCTAACATGAATAATTCTTGTCTCAATGACAGCAAAGCAGTGCTATATTAAGAGCAATCAACCTAAAGGAGATCCAGGATTTCATAAGCGCTATTTTCCTTTCAGCATAACTAGTACTTGGGCACTTACAGAACCATGTATCTATAGAATAAGCAGTGTGGCATCATGGCTAGCAAACTGGAGTGGGAGTCAGGAAACACGGATCCTACTCCTGTCTTTGCCACTGGCCTATTGAGCGACCTTGGAAAAATCATGTCACCACTCCGTGCCTCGGTTTCCTCATCTATAAATTGATACTTTATACTATATAAAATGATACCTGGCTCCTTTGTAAAGGGTTCTGAAAGCACTAAGAGTGTCATTATTATATGTCTAATTGTGATCAAGTTATGTGATTGCACTCTAAAATCACCACATTCAATCTTGGGGATTATGTGGAATTTTACTTGTATCATTGGTCACTGAATACTGTCACCATTCAGAATTTCTTTATAAAGATTTTATTTACCACTCCAGGAAAAAGAATGAGAAGGCTTGCAAATGGTTGATATTTTAAGAGATTATCATTTTCACAAGAAAATATGTCCAAAAGAAATTTTGCAGCAGTAGCCAAGATGTGCATATGTGATTATCTTGAAGTGCTGAGGGGTTCATAATGAATTTATGGCCTGATTTTCAAGAGTGCTGAGCTCTTAACAGTATTGAAGTCAACAGGATCTGTGAGAACTCAGTGGCTTTGAAAAATCAGACCATTTGTGCTTTCAAATAGTGCAGGATTGACAGCCTAGAGATATAAACTATGTGATTATGAATCACAGACAGTGACTGCGGAAACTCTGCCTCCCCAGTGTAATTTATACCTTGACCTGGAAAAGCCACATCCATAAAAAAGAGAGTAGTTTGGGCTCCATGTCTAACCAGTCTTTGACCTTTCTGCCAAGGCCAACAACTTTTGGTATCAAGTATTAGAGGGGTAGCCGTGTTAGTCTGGATCT
This sequence comes from Mauremys reevesii, assembly GCF_016161935.1. Taxonomy (NCBI): domain Eukaryota; kingdom Metazoa; phylum Chordata; order Testudines; family Geoemydidae; genus Mauremys; species Mauremys reevesii. Next base: position 36,575,125 of record NC_052626.1, on the reverse strand, counting down.
GTAAAAGCAGCAAAGAGTCCTGTGGCACCTTATAGACTAATAGACGTTTTGGAGCATGAGCTTTCGTGGGTGAATACCCACTTTCGTCGGATGCATGTACATGTACAGGACACCAACATAAGTACTGTCTGTGTGATGTGAGCAGGGGCGGCTCTAGGCACCAGCAAAACAAGCTGGTGCCTAGGGCGGCAAAATGTAGGGGGCGTCCCCTGCAGACCGGACCTGCCGCAGGCATGACTGCGGAGGGGGCGCTCGTCCCGCGGCTCGGCTGGATCTCCCGCAGGCATGACTGCGGCAGCTCAAGCGCAGCCGCCAGACCCGCGAACCGGCCGCAGCTGCGGGAGGTCCAGCCGAGCCACGCGGGACCAGCGGTCCCTCTGCAGTCATGCCCGCGGGAGGTCCACTGCTCCCGCGGCTCCGGGGCGCCTCCCGCGCATGACTGCTTGGGGCAGCCAAAAACGTAGAGCCGCCCCTGGATGTGAGTAAAGGCAAATCAATTCCAAGGCAGGGAAAAAATTACACATTACAAAGAAAGATTTTTGGAAATTGAAAAGCACTTTGAAATGCAAATATTAAATGTGGAGTTTAGGGAGTCAAAGGCACAATTGTTAACTGTAATGGGTCTTGTGCATCTGATTCTGTATTTATAATGTTTAATGCCAAAATTTAATAACAAATCTTAATGAAAGTATCCACAAGGACTCATCAGTTCCGCAATAAGAAAATTCTAGAGGTGGGCTGGACAGCTGAGGTGAGAGGCAGCTCCCTAACCGGGCTTTTTATTTCTTGGCCACTAAATCCAGCTCAGGAGTGGCCAAAAATGGGAGTGATCTGATGGCTGTTTGATGGCATCTTTGAAGCGGATGTCCCAGTCAAGTTCTTGGCAGATAGGTGTCCCCAATCTCCCATAAAACAAAAGAAAACACCTTCATATTTGGCACTCACTAACAACACTGATCAAAGTGAGAGGCTACAGGCCCATTGCCCCACTGACTTCAGTGCAGCTGGGTGAGGATCTGGCATATTGGTTTCAATAAAGTTGCATCACTTTTTATCAATGTACAAGGGCAGAGGAGCAGGCCTTGTGCTGTGACAGACATTGGTATCTTGCTTCTATTTTCTCTTTATGTATTTAACAAACAGTGTAACACCCCTTTGTCTTAGAAATGACTGTTTCCTGCTAGAAGAAGGATGAGCCAGTGCTGAAAGTGGGAGGTGGGGGTTGCAAATCCAGAATAAATACATAAATGAACATTGAGCTTGGTCGCTGAAGAGTGCACTTTAAGCACTGTCTTGCCACAGCTTCTGTTCCTGGGCTATGATAAATTCCTCACTTTTTTCAGGACTGGGAACAGCTTTTCTATACACGGGGAAATCCTGAGAGCCCCACTATAGTCCTTAGCTCTTATGTGCTGTACAGAAGAGCAAAGGGGAGTTAGAATCCCCCATGGCCCTGAGCAGCCACATCAGGGTATTGCTGCTCCAAGTGCTCAGGGGAATGTGCTGAGATGCGTTCCTGGGACATAGTTGAGTAGGAAGTGGGGGTGGAGGTTCTGGCCCCCACAATGTGCTGGCCTGTGTAGCTGACTGGCTGCATGCCAAAGGATATGTTGCACCCATAAAGAGGTATCACAACAGAGGAATCCCAGGGGGATTCTGCCTTTCTATGGGCAGTATGATCTAGCCCTCAGATTGTGTTCACTCCTGACTCTGGCAAACTCCCATTGACTTCAGTAAGGACTTCAGGATTTGCTCCATGGATTACAAACTATAAACTGCAGTGGTTGGCTTGTCCTGACTATGAAACACTTTGCTTCGTTGTGGACTTTCCTTTAGAAAGAACAGACTCAGACTTTTCCTTTTCCCTTCGATGATGCATGTTTTCATATATGGTGATGGTGACAATTTTATTGCTCTCTACATACATTTTCTGGGGCATCAATATATTTTTCTTGCTAGGGAAAGGACCAAATGTAAACACCTGGTAATTTATTTACCTTTGAAGTAAAATCATATGGTGTGCAGGATCCCCTCATTTATGCACATCTGCTATAAATGCCTACTTTAGGTAGATTTATACAGGTGTAAGGAGGGCAATGAAAGCCATGAAATAAGTATTGAACAATAGTGATTTGGTATCAATCAAGCTAAACTGCTGCTTTTACCTTCCACTGCCCCCTTATTTTGTTCACCTGTTTAAAGTAAATTTAGTACTGTTGAAAAATACCAGGCACAGAGCCTGTAGCTGAAAGCCTGAAGCCCTCTATTTAGTTTCTGAACAGCAGCAGTCTGAGGTCAGACAGAGCTGCAGTGCAAGCTTCCAACTCATTATCTTCTGCAGACATGCCTCAACCATGACCTGGAGAGACTGCCATAAAGATCAAGAATGGAGTTCCATCAGCCCTTGGAGTTGCTACTTCAGGTACATCTACACAGCAAAAAAAAAAACAAAAAAACCTGCAGGAGAGAGTCTGAGCCCAAGTAAACCAAGATGGGCTCACTAGGCTTATGCTGTGGGGCTAAAAATAGCAGTGTAGGTAGTCAGGCTCAGGCTCTAAGACCCTCACCCCTCACTGAGTGTGAATCCTGGCCTAAGCCCAGAGGTGAATTAGAGGTTTGTGGGTTCCTGGGACAGAGCAAGTGGGGGCCCCTCCCTACCCCTTCACCTGCAGTCCCCACCCGCCCCTCTCCACCGCTCCTGTCCTGCCAGGGAAATGGTGTCAGGATGTCGGGGCTTACCCCACCCCAGCCCCTGTCCGACATTCGTTTTGGGGAGCTGGATTGAGGTGTGGGGGCTTCCCCCCCCACCTGGCGCTCTTGCCAGTGAGCGGGGTCAGGGCATAGGGGTTTCCCCTGCTCTCCAGCAGGAGCGCTAGGAGGGCAGAGTGGGACAAACTTCTGTGCCCCAACCCTGTTCCCCAGGCAGAGCAGGTCGTGGCATGAGGGTGCCCATTTTTCTGGGGGCCCCCACTTGGTTGGGGGCCCTGGGCATGAGCCCCGTTGTCCCAGAGGCTAATCTGCCACTGCCTAAGCCTGAATGTCTACACTGCTACTTTTAGCCCCACAGCAGGAGATCATTGAGCTGGGCTCTGGGACTCACTGGCATGTTTTTTGTTGTTGTTGTTGGTTTTTTTGGTTTGTGTAGACGTACACTAAGGCTAGGTGGCATTTAGTTTCACTAGTGCTGATGATTTTTGTCATCTGGTCTTTTGTCCCCTGGTAATGGGCCTAAGATCCAAAGACTCATTGCACACAGGCCACCAAACAGCCATAATATGATAAGAGCTGTCGCTAAATACAAAGGCTGAAATCCTGGCCCCAGTGAAGTCAATGGGAGTTTTGCCATAGATTTCAGTAGGGTGCGGACTTTCTCTATTTTTTGTGGAAAATTTTGACTTTTTGTCAAAAAATAAAAACAAAATATTATGAGGTTTTGGTCGAACATTTTTGGGGCTTGTTTTTTTGCTGAAAAGAGACAATTTCCCATGGAATCTTGACCTCCCCACCACATGCACATATTTTTTGACCAGCTCTACAGCTAACCTTTCTGTGACTTAGATCTTGGCTTAATTAGTAACAAATTGTGACCCTTGAATCCAGAGCACTACAGATCATTATTTGTTATATTAGAAAGTCTTAATTTTTTAACCTGTGCAAACTCAAAGTAGAAAAACTTGTTTGTTAATCTGATCTTCAGAATAAAATAAAATAAATGACAAAACTGACCCTGCATAGTGGACGGGAGATCATACAAGAGATGGCTGTCAAACAGTAAGAATTTGTTGTAATCACCTGAGAAGAGGAAAGTGGATTGTGTAAGCATCAGTGTAAATGGAATATAAAGGATGCTGGATGATGGTCAAAGCTTTCCACACTCTTTCTTAGAGCTGAACTGAAAGAAGGATTTGGATAGAAAGCAAGAATGGTGAATTCTAGAGGCTGGTTTATTAAAGTGAGAAGACTATTGAAAGGTGATTGCTGTAGTAGGCAGCAGGCAACAGGAATACGAGGGATAATGTGTTATAGTGATTAGGAGCTCTGGCCACTTTGTAATACTTCAAGGCTCTATTCTCAGATAATTGATTTTACAAACAGCTACAGTGCACCTTAGTTTAGCCCAGTTGGTTTGGGGACATCATAAATATTCCAAGAAGGAATCAGATAATCAGGATTAATTGAGCTCACTGTCTGAGAAGATGTGGCTATATGCTAAAAAATGGTATATGGATAGGGACTGTGTAACTGAGTGTGAATTTTAAATAGGGGAAGTGGGACTGCTCCATCTTCCTTTGACAACAGAAGGGAGCAGCTGTATTCACAAGTGATTACATGAGTGGAATGTCATGAGACATTCATTGCTTCTGCTGGGGTACCTATGGCATAGAAAATTAGCTGATTTTATATGTCTGCTCAGGTCAGTTCTGACACTTTCCCTTAAGGTGCTCCAAAAGGTGCAGTCTAGGTGTCATTCTGCTATTGGACAACAGTGTTCAGTGTTGTATAATGACGGGAAAGAGAAACCACTCATATTGCATTGGATCTTCTTATGGCAAGGTGAGGAGAACCAGCTTCCCCTTGCATTAGAGAGGATCGTCACAGAGAAGAAGCACCACCAGCCATTTTGTGTCTGGAGAAGGATACCTACAAATATGACCCATGTTTGCAAAAGGCTCCTCTATTCTTTCAGCACTCCAGGATGCTGTTAGAGAGACACAAATGCTATGTGAAATGGTCCTTGCACTACCCATATTATATCTTTGTCTCAGGAAAGAGATGAAGCATGTGGACATCCCTAGTGTGATGCTGTAGGAAGAATGGTACCTCATCCACCAACGAAGTTGTTCTGAGCCAAACTGATCCTTGTGGAGATAATGGATTACCCCTTGTGAAAACACTGCTCAAAGGAATACTTCACTTCAAGGCTACAGTTTTCTCAGCTCAAGATACTTCTCTTGAGTTTGAGTGAATGGGAGCTGCCACCCTATAGCGGCTAATAGCACCTGGCTTTACACCATGCCAGATAGTGTGGCAGCTTATACCACATCCTGCCATGTCTTTTCAACATCTCATCTTGGTGGCAACCTCTTCAAAGGTAATGCACTTGGTACACTGGACAGTGATGCAACAATTTAAAGGAAAGTAGCTGATATGTCTCATAACACTAATGTCTCTGGACCAAATTCTGCAATCACTTACCCACATGCAAACTAGCTAACCTCAAAGAAATTGCACAGGTGCAAGAGAACTGGGCCCTTTGTCTGAACTTCAAAGGGTCACACTAGGCAGCACTTAACCTGTTTCCTGATGTATCAGGGGTTTTTACCTAGCTGTGACAGGATTACATAAAATTAAGCATCCAAACACTAAATTAATATAACTTTAGGAAAATGAGTATCACGGCAGGTATGCAGCAGTGCAACTGCATGTACACACACACACACACACACACACACACCTCTGAAATCACCTAGAGACAAAGAGTTTCACAGCACTTAAAGACCAGCTCCCTTGCTTAGCACCTAACATAGGTTTAATGCATACTGAATTACTATCACCTGTTCATTCAAGCACGCTACAGTACTTGCTGTTAACTGTCTTCTCCATTTTATTCTTCATGTTCTTTCACTTCTGCTTTGTCCAATTTAAAAATTCAAGCAGATAAACAAGCACCAGCTTGGTGTGGCTGTTTCAGATTTGACCCGTTCGTGCAAGCACTCCGGGGTTTTGTTTTGTATTTGGCTGCTCACTCTAAGCTGTTGCTGTTTAACTCAACTGCTTTTATTTACTGAGGGATATTTAAAACGTGAACATTCAGTTATACAAATCCTGTTGGCTGCCAGGAAAACATCAAACGACAAATACCAGAAGAAGTAATAGGAGTTCTAATAAACAATCTAATAAAATAATCTTATGTCTGATTCTCTGTCCATATACCCACCAAAACCAACAATTTATTTTGGGGAATGTTGTTAGGAAGGAATAAGTTTGCTGGAATATAAATCTGGGATCCACTGGATTCAAAACCAACAGCTCCGTAGGAACCATAGAGGCAAGATCTACTCTTTCTTCCGTGAGTAAGGTTAGTTCTCAATTAGATTGGTGTTTTGTAGAGCCCATGTCTCACTGAATGTCTACCTTGTGTAGGTTAATGGGTTCTGCTGGAATCTAGGCAAACTGTTTCATATTATGGAATTTCCTTTTTCTATTTGTTTTTTTTTTTAAATACCTAGGAAATTCCATGGGAGGGGAAAGCATTAAGAAAACATTAGGGTTATTCAGTTAATTACATAACATTTACAAAATGCCTAAGCTAAGGTAGCATGTGCATACAATTTGCAATCTAAATAGAGGTTAGAAAGAAAAGGTGCAATAAAGGAAGTATTATCCTCATTCTTTCTGATGGGGAACTGAAGTACAGAGCGATTAAGGTGCTTAGATGCCTAACACCCATTGACTTCAGTGGGAGTTAGGCTCCTAAAAGGCTTTGAGAATCTGGACCTAAGTGACTTGCCCAAGGTCACCATGGAAGTTTGGGGCAGAGCTGGGAATTTAATCCAGACCTCCTGCATGCCAATGCAGTGTATCAGCCAGAAGGCCATCTTTTCTTTCTGCACATTAATTGCATAACTCACCTAGATAACTTTCCTAGATTCTGACCGGCATACAGAGACTAGTGTACAGTAACAGAAGATATATTGAAGGTTGCAGGAAAAATGCTCTGATATAATATAGTATTTGACAAATGTTTTGTGTTTGCAGTGTTGTTGCAGCTGCATTGGTCCCAGAACATTAGAGAAACAAGGTGGGTGAGATAATATATTTTATTGGACCGACTTCTGTTGGTGAGAAAAACAAGCTTTTGAGCTTACACAGATCTGGGAAAGGTACTCCAAGTGTCACCGCTATATACACGGTGGAACAGATTGTTTTGCCTTAGGAGTTACCATGTTGTAAGAGACTATGCAAGGCGAAGTTGGTGTTGTGCATATACTAAAGGGGGCAGAGTTAAGGTTTTGTGTGTGACCTTTACTTTGTTATTTCCTGGTTTCTGAATGATGCAATTTTAACATTCTCTTCATGCATTTTCCTTGATAAATATATACCGTACATGTCCTTCAATGGGTTTTTATACACAGCAAGGCTCTAGAATACCCAAGGTGGCAAATATTTAAGATGAAGATTTTCTCCCTCCATCATCACCCTTTGAAAGATTTCAATCTGATTAGAGCCCCATTATTTTAAAAGTGTCCCTAATCCACTGCAGTGTGAATTGGCAGGGTTTCCAAATATATCTGTATACTCTTGCTTCTGATAACATCTCAGATGGAGAGAAGGAACATAAAGAGAAGTTGGGAAGATGAATAATTTCCACATGCATTCTCCAGAGAGGCAGCTGATTCAGACAAGTAATGAGCACAGGAAGTGTTTCTACACTGTCCTGTGATCAAGTGCAGTGAACTGGAAGGTTTATGCTTAAATAACTTGTCTCTGACTAGACTGGATTGCTATTTTTCATCCCTTCTCTCATCATTAATTCATTTCTCTCCCCACTCTTTTTTACCTTCAGTACTTTGGTTGTAGTTTGGTCATAGATTTGTTTTCCGTATTCACTGCTATATTGCTGTTCTTTTGCCATTCTGCACCCTCACTCTTCCCACAACAAATTTTTACAGCTATTAACAAAGGGAAGGAACAGAGAATTTTCCCTTTTTACATTTAATTGTGCTAAGAAAATATAAACAATTCCCATATATCTTGTGATTTGTATAATCAGATTGAACCTTGTAAATCTAGGTAGCTGGCAAACCCAGGTACTCCAGAATTTCCTCATTATTAACTGCATTGTCCTACCTTCTGTACTGGAATTATACTTTGAGAAAGAAGAGGTTGAACCTTTTCGCAAAACAAAGCAGGTGTGTGTGAGTGATGATTTTGGAAATTACGTAAAGAATGTAGCATGAGTTAGGATGTATTCTTACGTTTTAACAGCTGCTGCGTCTATATCAAATAACTCTCCCTAGCCAGATGGTATGGAGTTTTATAACTCTTAAGACTTTTCCATTTGACTAAGTTCTCACTAAGGTAACCAGTCTTCAAACCCTGAAGGTAGTGATCTAAATTCCAGAATGAGTGATTTTAGTAGTGTACAAGAGAATCAGACTTTCTGTTAGGAGCATTAAGAATAAAATTTCTTCTTACCCAAAAGACTCTTTGATTATTATAATGCCAGGTGACCAATAAAAGGTTTTGCTTTAAAAATTATCCTCTCTAGGAACTTATCACATATATCAGCTTTCAGATGATCTGTTTTCCTCTTGCTGATGCCAATGCTGTAGCAGTTAGGGAGGACAGAACTGCATCCTAATCTTCTTCCAGGTTTCTAGCTCAGATGTGAGTGGCTCCACGTATGTTTGCATTGAGTGAAAATGTCTCTGATTAGAGACAAGTGGGTATAGTAAAAGACATAAGCTGGCATTAACAGCAGGAGTAGGGGAGCACAGAGGACTTGATGATATTAAGGGTGATGCCAATACCGCATCAGCAACGTCCAGAATAATAGGATAAGGAGTGGGAAAAGGCCAGAGGTAAACAATAGTAGGGACCAGAGAATATATTGTGTTGTTTGCTTGTTTGTTTCAATATTAATGTTATGGTCTAATGAAAGGCAACATTGGATTGTGCACAGGGTAAGGAAGAACCTCCTCTGTTCTCTTTGACACTGACATCGATTTACTTGATTAAGTTACTTAACATTTTTGTGTCCGAGTTTCCCCATCTGTAAAATAAAGATGATTTACTGACTAATTAAATCTCACAATTTCTATGAGATAGACAAGTTAATATTTGTAGGGGGTTTCAGGATATAAAGTACTAACTAAGCTCTAAGCATCAGTGTTAAGAGTGTGTTCTTCTCTTGCTCCATTCATATTTCTTCTAGCAGTGTTATCTGGCATTACGCAAACAAATGGAGAGGAGAAATATTGCCGTGGTTTACTTTGTTTGCCAAACATCTTCAAGAATTAGGAAATGAGAAGAGAACCAGAGTGGACAAGATCAGGGCAGAGAACGAATGCGATTGTGCTCTTAGTTTAAAAAAAAAGTTCTTGATTAGACATTTTGATTTAAGATCTAATAAGCATTGTGTGTTTCATATATTGGAGAGTTCATGGAACTTTAGCCATAAGTTCAAGTGACTGTAGGGCATGAATTGATGAAATAATATAGCACAGTGCTTCAGAATGTGATTTCCCACTGACTTTAATGGGCTGGTTTCCCCAGTGTTCAAGGAATGAAAGGAGGCACAGGGAATGAGACTGTGGCTCTCTATTACCTGTGCCAGTCCATCCTGAACAGTAGGTCACAGAAGCTATGGTAGACAGGATTCTGTGGTATCTTAGGGCTACATTACTAAAGAAGTAATAAATAATAATAATAATTATAAAACCTTTAACAAGATTAAGCAGCTGGAATACAAGAAAACAGTTATTCTGAGCAAACAAGGTAGTTTTATAAAGCCAATTAATGCTTTGAAATTAGCATACAATTCATTTTTGTAAAGATATTGGCCAAATTCAGTCCTGTTGTAATCAGGTCCAACTCCATGGACTTCAGTTTAGTTACATCTACCTTCTGTACAACAAGGCAGAACTTAGCCTGTTTTTTCTATTCAGGTCTAGTTTTGAACAAAACTTGATCCTACCGAAGGCAAAAATCCTTTTGACTTAAGTGGGCCCTTGATGTGTGGATTGGACATCTAAAGCAACATTTTAGAAAGGATTTTTCCCCCTGTCCCTCTTGTGCTGTCCTTGAAGCGGGAGAATTGGTGGCTCTGATTCTGAAGGCCAACTCTGGCCCTAATCCAATTTAGTGCTGCTGACAGACCACTCTATGTTCCACTGATAATGCAGGGTCCTTAATGAACTCCACATTAGTAGAGGATAGGTACAGCATAGCAGAAATCTACCAAACATCCTCTCTTCCCTCAGCATACCCCCTGCCTCCTTCAGTGCACCCCATATGAGTCAACAGTGTGATGCTATTGCAAAAAAAGCAAACATGATTCTGGGATGCATTAACAGGTGTGTTGTGAGCAAGACACGAGAAGTCATTCTTCTGCTCTACTCTGCGCTGGTTAGGCCTCAACTGGAGTATTGTGTCCAGTTCTGGGCACCACATTTCAAGAGAGATGTGGAGAAATTGGAGAGGGTCCAGAGAAGAGCAACAAGAATGATTAAAGGTCTAGAGAACATGACCTATGAAGGAAGGCTGAAAGAATTGGGTTTGTTTAGATTGGAAAAGAGAAGACTGAGAGGGGACATGATAGCAGTTTTCAGGTATCTAAAAGGGTGTCATAAGGAGGAGGGAGAAAACTTGTTCACCTTCGCCTCTAAGGATAAAACAAGAAGCAATGGGCTTAAACTGCAGCAAGGGAGGTTTAGGTTGGACACTAGGAAAAAGTTCCTAACTGTCAGGGTGGTTAAACACTGGAATAAGTTGACTAGGAAGGTTGTGGGATCTCTGTCTGGAGATATTTAAGAGTAGGTTAAATAAATGTCTATCAGAGATGGTCTAGACAGTATTTGGTCCTGCCATGAGGGCAGAGGACTGGACTTGATGACCTCTCAAGGTCTCTTCCAGTCCTAGAGTCTATGAATCTATATGCTGGCATATTTGTGCTTTGTGGAATTCTCCATATCATTTATGGACAGATTACTGCCTCTTTACATCATCTGAGCAGTGAGCAGGCACCATTAAACCATGAGAAAATCTGGCCATAAAACCTGTCAGGGTTACTTTGTCTAGGGTTTAGATGCAGGCACATCAAAACTTCCCTGTGACTTGCATTGTGACCCCTGGTACAGGTCACTTAACTTTTCCATGCATTGAATTTGCTCCCTTGTAAAATGGATGTGATAAAACTTATCTCATAGGGTTGTTGTGATGCTAACTTAATATTTGCAAAGCACCTTGAGGTTCTCTGATGAAAGATGTTAGAATACCATGAAGGTGTACAAGTTTATGCATGAGTACTTCCATGGAAGCCAGGGAGAGGATTTAAGTGCTTAAATTTACTCATGTGCTTAAGTGCTTTGCTGGATTTGTGCCTATATGTAAAGTATGATCATTGTTAAGTCCTATGCCAAACTAGGAAAGATTTCAAACAAAGTGAAGGACTGAAGAAAGTTACAGAAAAATCATCTTGAAATATAGAAAAGGAATCATCTTGAGAGATGAGCAAAATAAAATTGGAGCTGGATTTATTTGAGTAAGTATAAAAGAAGCAATCCAAAGCAAAAAAATAAATTCTATGACTAGATCACGTTCAAAATCAGAGAGTTGGAGTAAAAGACCCTCAAACCTCACTTAGAGGAAAAGTTTCTTGGGTTAAAGGGTAAACCTTGGCTTTGCTGCTAAAATTGCCAGCTCTGTGCCTAACCCAACTCTAACAGATATTACTGGGATGTGGATGGTTTTGAGATGTGAATCCCTGTTCATAGAAGCTGGACTGAGACCCCCAAATGAATGTCATACAGGCCACCAAACAGCTACGTGCGACCAAGACAATGGTCACTCCCAACCATCTTGTATTCAAACCATTGACCTAATAATGGAAGGCTCTATATCCTGTGGCCAATATCAGGAAGTCATCCAAGATTCTTGTTAGTATTTCTTCTTACTTCCAATGTTTCCTCAACTCCTTGCTTTCATTCGGGGAGTTTGCTTATTTCAGTCATTGTTACATTCTCTGCCTCGCTCCCATCTCGCAGTATTTATCTTATTGCCGTCTCTGTGTGTGTTTGCTATTTTTGGTAGCCTTTCTGCTCCCTGCTGGGACTCATAATTGTTACTTGGCAGATTAATACTGGCATGTAGAATCATTACTCTGAACTTTTCATGAGCCCAATTAGCAAACAGTAGTGGTATTGGGGGCTCCACTCAATTGGACTCCCTGAGCCACTCTTCACCCATGTGCAAATTTGCAGGAAGAGCAGCATAATTATAGTTTTGCATAATTATAAATCGTGTTTGCCTATGGAGAATTAATTCAAGAGATGCCATTATCATTTGTAAGAGGTTACCTTTCCAATGGAAAGCAGACAAATGTTTATGAAGGTACATTGAATGGGTTCAGTAAATGCATTAATATGCATAGTTCCCAATGTGCAGCACAGAGAATGTTCAGAGAGACTAATCCATCTAGGTGATGGGATGGAACTAATAACACTTCACTTGCTGTTAGCTGTAAAGGCAAACCCTATTCTCAGGAGAGGCAGCAACACATACGGAGGTTATGTAAAGATCGTGAGCCAAATCCTCAACTGCTGGAAACTGGTACATCACCACTAGAGTCAATGGGGCTATGTTGAAATACACTAATTGAGGATGTGTTTCTAATTGTGTTTTAATTTCACTGCTATCAATCCATCTGGGGTGTGTGTGTGTGTGTGTGTGTGTGTGTGTGTGTGTGTAATTTATTAAAATGTTTGTATTTTTGTTAACTTTTGCTTAAATAATTGTATGACTTTAATGGTAAGGTGCGGGGTTGGGAGGGTCAAAATATTGGGCTTGATTCTGCTCTCACTTCCCCTAGTATAAATCAAAAGAAACTACGCTGAAGTCAATGCAGTTACAAAAGGTGTAAACTTGGAGTGGGAAGAGAAATAGGCCCACAGAATTACTTGTAGAATTCAAAATGTTTGGATTTGGGCTTGTGGGAGTCTGTAGAAGGGATACATTTTTATTGCACTTGATCTTTTCTCCAAAGAGCTAAAAATTCAAATACATTTCTAGATTTTTTATATGTGTATTCCTTCGTATCACCATGTTGCATGATCATTTGCTTCATTCAGATGCTACAGTATTTTTATGCAATGTTATTTACATCCAGTGACAAGAACTCAAACATCTTTTATGGACATGTACAGTGCCTAGCACAGGTTCAACCCTAAAATCAGATTAATTAATTGCTAAACCATTATTGTGGTTATTGTCTAATCAAGATGTGTGGCTGGCATAAACAAAAAGTGGCTCCATGATAAACTGTGAGGCATCTTCATTCCCTACTATTAGATTTTCTATATGGCTATAACCCTCCAAACTTGTTCCTGTAGCGTCACTGTTATCACATGACATTCCCTGTCTACTTATATATGGAACTATAAGCAGACACTCCAGGTTGCTTAACATGTTTGTTTCAGATGTGGTGGTCTGCAGCTAACCTTGTGGATTAGAAGGAAGAAACAAGTAAATGCTATTTGTTTTTATATAGCCTGGGGAATTATGGAAGATCAAGCTACAGTTGGGAGTCAGGAGTAATGCAAAAAAACCAGGAGTACTTGTGGCACCTTAAAGACTAACAAATACCTGCACATCTACCAACGTGATATATGCCATCATGTGCCAGCAATGCCCCTCTGCCATGTACATTGGCCAAACCGGACAGTCTCTACGCAAAAGAGTAAATGGACACAAATCTGACATCAGGAATCATAACATTCAAAAACCAGTGGGAGAACACTTCAACCTCTCTAACCACTCAGTGACAGACTTGAAGGTGGCAATTTTGCAACAAAAAAACTTCAAAAACAGACTCCAAAGAGAAACTGCTGAACTTGAATTAATATGCAAACTAGATACTATTAACTGTGGGTTAAACAAAGACTGGGAATGGTTGGGTCATTACACCAATTGAATCTATTTCCCTATGTTAAGTTCTCCTCACACCTTCTATGGGCCATCTTAATTATCACTTCAAAAAGTTTTTTTCCTCCTGCTAACGATAGCTCATCTCAATTGATTAGACTCTGCCTGTTGGTATGCATACTTCCACCTTTTCATGTTCTCTGTATGTATAAATATCCCCTGTCTGTGTGTTCCATTCTATGCATCCGAAGAAGTGAGCTGTAGCTCACGAAAGCTCATGCTTAAATAAATTTGTTAGTCTTTAAGGTGCCACAAGTACTCCTGTTCTTTTGCGGATACAGACTAATACGGCTGCTACTCTGAAACCTGTCATTATGCAAGGAGTAATGCAGTATTTCTTCAAGTAAACCTCAAAGCCCAAGAGGTCTTTGGGATTAATTAGGTCAATTATTAACCCCTCCCCCCCACCAGCTGAATCATAGAAGATGATGGGAAGAAATTAGTGCCATCTTCCTCCTGCATTCACAGGAATCAGATCAGCTGGTGGGATATGCCCACCTGATTTTTACCAATCTTAACTCTCCAGAGCAGTGGCTCTCAAAACTTTTTTACTGTTGACCCCTTTCACACAACAAGCCTCTGAGTGCACCCCCCCATAAATTAAAAACACTTTTAAATATATGTAATACCATTATAAATGCTAGAGGCAAAGTGGGGTTGGAGTGGAGGTTGACAGCTCGCGACCCCCTAAGGGGTCCCGACCCCCAGTTTGAGAACCCCTGCTCCAGAGGGATGTAGGTGCCACTTAAGGTGCATGATGCCATCCTAGAGCATTACAACGAGATCATTTCCCTCTGCAGCGAGTCAGGAAGTTTTTTGAATAAATGGGTTTTTGTTGGAAAATAAGAATTAGTCAAAACAAACTTTTTGTGGAAACGTTTCAGTTTTGATAAAACTTGCACTGGGAAATGATTTCTCAGTCCAGGGTACATATTGCCACTCTAGAGCATTACAACTGGGTCACTCCCCAGTCTGTCTGTCTTCCTTCCTGGTTTTTACATTCATTTTGTTAAGCTCTCTCTTCTCACAATTACTTTGCTGTAAAGTGTCTCTCTCCAGAGGCTTTAATCGGCTTTGCTGGTTCCACCACACATACAGAGAGTGACTGAGCAAGTCAGTGACCTCAAGTATGCTTTGCAGGTGAAACAACGATCGCTCCACTTCAGAAGAAAAAGATCCCCCACCACCACTCTGATGCCTCTGCAACACGTTCCACTGAACCAGTCCTAAAACTGTCTCTCTACCAGAAGCTCTAATTACTCACACTGAAAACATTTTCAATAATTTGCTACAGTGCAAAGCATTCCCTCCCCCACTATGTGTGATTAACCATAAACCCTTTCAAAGAGAGAGTCACTGGACTGGAAGTTTAGGGCTGGAGAGGTTTTGAAGGTTAATTGCCAATTATAGAAAAAGCTTTGTTAAAAGGGAGAAAAAAGAAAAAGAGCAAAAACTGAAGAGCCCAATTTAAACAAAATCCACTATTTCTCCTTTGTACCAAAGCATTTGCGTTCTGAACCTTGTTCAGTTGGGTCAGCATTGTTTAATTTAAATGTTGGAGGTTCTGTGAAGTTTGGAAACACACACAGTGATGATGAGGAAAGTGCTTGAAGAACCCAAAGAAAATGTCACAGGTCAAGGGGAGATGATCTGCTGTGCACTTTCCACATCCCTGCTGATTGCTGTAACTGTGGGGTGAATTAAGATAATCAAATGCGCAGTTTGCAGTAAAACTGCCCCTTCTTATAGGTGTCAGGAAAGTATATGGTGACTGACACCATTTAAAAATACAAGTCCCATGAAAAGCATTAAAGCTGACTCAAGTTCTGGCATGTGACAGAAGAAATGGATTGCGGTTTGTGGGTATGAAAAGGTCATACAACAGGAAACCTTTTAATACTTCTGATCCTTTGACTGAGTCACTCAATAAACTGTAAACGTTTCCTAGACAAAGTCTTAAATGTTCATCAATATTCCTCACACATCACTTAAAAGAATAATGATTAATGCCATCTTGAACTCACTGAACCAAAAGGAGAGAACAGCCCATGAAACATTTCTTTTAAAGCATACATCTCTGTTAAGTCTGCTATCCCACCACAGTCTTACTTGACCTCAAAAGCTCAGTGGGTTAGATCTGGCCAATATTTGATTGAGGGTCCACACAGGAAACTCAAGCTGTTGGGGAAAAAGCAGTCCTGGGGGTTCAGTAGATAACCCATTCTGCTCTGAGTTAATACTGAGTCTATTCTGAGGTGCTGTCTATTTTCTAAGAAAAAAATAGAGGTGCTGATCTGTGGTTGTTAAAAATCATCTGGCACTTTTCCTGAGGGTAGGAGGTCAACACCTTGATCATCACTTGAAAAATTACATTCTGCCTCCTGAAAGTGTTGCTGTGGGTTGAATTATACATGGTGTGCTTCTCCACTGGATACATGCTTCCACTTTAAAGGAAGACTTCTGTTGGTTGCTACCTATAGAGAAACCCATATAATTGCTTGCAAGAGCAACATTAAGCTTGATGCTAGACAAGTGCTTCCTCAGAAAGTGTTTTTCCACCAGCCTGAGAGCAGCAGATGCTTTGCCTATCACATTGGGCAGAGAAAGGATTAAACTGGAGGCTGGCCTTCTACAGGTGCACTAGACTACAACCTAGCTTCCAATGTGTGCAAACTGGATGTTGTACATTCCATGACCTATGGTGGAACAGAGCCTTTTAACACTAACCCACAACCAGGTAGATACTGGCAGAACCCAAGCACTGACTCTAATCCTTTCATCTAATTAACAATACTTTGTTTTCACATGTAAAACTTCTGTTTGCTTTTTGTAAACATTATAGGGTGAGGCTGGTAGCATTACCTATGACTAATGTTGCCCAACACTTCCCATTCTAAGAGCCTGCTTTCAGTTGCTTATAACTTTAGCGGTATAGGCTGAAATTTTCCTTACCTAGTGTTTGCCTCAAGTTGAAGTTTTTTAGAAAGTTTCAGCCAAAACAACTGTCTGTTACAGCTCCATTTTGTTCTTATAGCTGTCCCCTTACTCCATTTTGTTCTTGTTTTCCTCCTCTGGCCGCCCCTCCCTGGCTGTTAAGTTGTTTACCAGGGCCTCTGCCCTTCTCAAAGGGAGGGCCCTTTAAGTTGTTTAACAAAAGCCATTGCCCTTCTCAAAGGGATGGCCACTTGTGCTAAGTGGGACCACTGCCCTGTTCAAAGGGTTAGTCCTGTTATCACCTTGTTAAAACCTGGGCTTGGTGTAGGGTAGGCTCTGTCCAGAGTTGCAAGACCATTTGTGTTTTTAGGATCCTGGGCATGAGTCATACCTCTGGGCTCAGGACTAGTCCAAACATGCCTCTGTGGCTGCCTGCAGTTTTTTCTCTGCCTCCCTTCTCCCTGTAAGAGGGGGAGCCAATCAGAGTTACTGGCGGGAAGCTGCCAGGGTTTGCCTTTAAAAACAGACATTTTTTGAACAGACTTCAGAAAGGTTCTTGCATTGCTGCCTGATCTGATCAACCAGGGGTTCTGGGGGTCCTTTCTCTGCTCTTGTTTTATTTTTGAGTGTACCCCTGTTTTTGAACCCCCCCCCCCAAAGATCGAATTGCTGCCTGAGAGATCTCCTGATTATCAAGACTGTATCAAGCCTTCTGATGTTCTTGCTGCTTCTGCCTCTGTTGCTGCCTTGGGGGATGGTAAGAATCCCTCTGTGAAACTTTCTATACTTTTATTTTATTATTTTAGCTGCTGGCTCTGTCTCCCCAGCACACAGACTCAAGCTAAACCTTGGTCTGTGTTTTGAAACCTCTCTCTTAAACTCTGTGGCACTCTGCCACTAAAAGTAAGTTTGTGCTGCTGCTAAGTTCTGCTCCTGTGGGCTTTGCCTTGGACTGTTTTCAGCTCTATCCACTGCTGCAGTCACCCCCCCCCCCCCTTTGGAGCTGTGTCCTGGACACACACCACTCAGCCCTCTGGAACTATCCTTAGCATAAGGTGCACCCATTAAGTTAAGTTTAGCATTATACTTTGTAAGTTAGGCTTAGGGAATTGTTGCATTGTGTTTTAATTTGTGTAGTCTTGGTTAAGTTAGCTCATAGATAAGATTTTGCTGTGTTCTGTATAATTGTAATTGTCTGTCTTCCCACTGCAAACACACACCCCCCAGCTTCTCTGTGTCTTTCTACCTTGTTACACTCTCTCTGCTGCTTAAGCTTGCAACCTGTTTGCTCTGTCTCACTAAGTTTAAATCTCTAGCATAAAACCCCATTGGTTACTTTCTTCCTTTCTGGTACCCCTCACATTCTACATTTACACCACTGTGACACATTTTTACCTGGAATTGTTTGTTATTTAACACATTTTATCCATAACTGTTAGTTGGTTATATGCTGCTGTGACACACCTTTTTACATAGAAATCGCTAGCTACTTGTTACATTCATACCTCAGTGTTAACTGATTACCCACTGTATTGTATCCTACTGTGTTGTACCCCACTATTGAAACCTCCTTACTGTTTACCAAAAAAGAAACCCCTGCCCAATTGTCTACCTTAACAACCCATACCCCTCACTATTGAATTTTCCCTGTTTTTGTATTTTCTTAATAAAGTTTATTTTGCACCACACCCGTGTGGTAATTGTTCCCCAAGATCCCATATACCTGCTGGCAGGGACAACAACTAAACTATTTCTGAGAATAAGGCTACAGAAAAAAATATTGTTTTTCAATTTAAAAAAATCTAGTGACTTTTTCTTTGAAATGCGGTAGTGCTCTATGATGGGATGTGTACACTGCACTAGAAGTGACTAAAAAGGTTGGCTGGTGCCAGAGAACAATTAGGACACCCAGTAGCACCTGGAGGGTAGCCCAGGCCCAATTTAGTATTAGGCCCAGCTGGGGAGGAGCTGGGAAGTTAATAAAAGAACTTCAGGGCAGCAGGAGAAGAGAGTAGGCTCTAGGAGCCTTGCCTGTGAAGGAGCTATGGCAAAAGGCTAGGAGAGCTATTAGAAAATCATTAGAGCTGAGTGAGATCCTGTGGTGAGCCTTGATAAAAGGGCAAGACCCCTGAGAGGCAGCCCAGGGGATCAGGCTCCTGGAGTAGAGAGACTTAGACACACAGAAAACCTCCAGAGCAGCAAACAAGAGCTGGGCATCTAGGGAGGAAGCTGTGGAAAGTGTTGCCTGATACAAGAGCTTGAAAGCAATGAAAAGTGTGGAGGAATGAGTCCAGAAAGGAAAAGATCTTAGAGACAGACTGAGATAGGAATTATTCTAGGGGACAGCAAAGAGTCTGAGGAAGCAGAATTTAGCTGCTTGTTACAGGATCTCTAGACTGGAATCCATGCTAGAGAGAGGATCTGGGTTCCCCTACCAGCCACTGATGAAGGTGGCATGAAAGCCCTCTGATACAAGAAGTGTAAGAACTATTGAGCCTAGGGTCAGGATGAAAATATGGCATGAGGTCATTGGGTTATTGTTTGGGGGATCTCTCTGTTACCCCAGAAGGGAGGGACTATATGTTTGAGGGTAGAATCATAAGGAGACTAATGCAGGGCTGGAATGGCTGTCAGCTGAGATGGGGGGCAGAGAAGGAGACCTTGCTATGCCATGCCCAGCTATGAGGGGGTGCACTGTCACTCTTCTACATGCCCCCAAAGCTTTGGAAGAACTTGACATTTTGCAGTGGGTGTCCTTTGCACCAGGGCTGTGTCTTTTGCTGTTCCTGTAAAAAATTGCCTAAAGTAGCTAAGTTATAAGCCTTTGAGCAACTGTAATCTGAAATTTTTCAATGGAGATTTTTTTTGCATGCAGAAGCCAAAATCTCTAAAGATTTGTCCTTACTGAGCATGCTACTTTCCTTCACAGCTCCTATGTGTGATAGTCCTGCATGTATGCTCTTCCTGCTGAGCATTCTCCATCCCCTCACAGCTGCTCTGGGCCAGACACCATTACTAGGAGCAAGAAGCCCATCTATCCTGTGTTCTTAAGGACCCTCCCACCCCCACCCATTAGCATCTAGGCAGCATAAAGCAGGAAGCTGCTTGACTTAAATGCAGAGAGGACAAGATCTGGGCAGTGAGGGGAAGGAGTAGATTGGGTCAGGTAGCCTGGTGAAACTGGGACTTGTTTGTGTGTGTAGAGAAACAAACAGTTGTGTGGGAGACACTGAGACCAACTAGGTAAGGAAACTGTGATTTGGAGGTTGGTGGGGGTGAGGAGGTGGACTGGTGGTTGAGCAAGTATAGTTGGAGTAGGATAAAGAGCCTGGGTGAGAAATTATGGGACTGGGAAAGAGAGAGGTTGGAGGAGAAGGAGCAGAAGAGCCTGTGTCCACTAAAGCACACTCCCGTCCCGAGCCTGGAATGAGACCCAACATTGCTCAATCTCACCATTCCTCCCCCCTCAGCAAATATCTGTGAAACCCATTGGCACAATGTGTATCATCCCCTGCTAATGCTGGTTCACACAGAAGATGACAACCTACTACTGCTATCAGTTACTCTCTTAGCTCAAGAGGAAGAAGCCTGGCTGATGGATCTAAAGTATCTAACCCTGATAATTTGCCATGTTGGTAATATGATGCCTGATGCTGGAATTTTTCGTTTTTCCATTTGCTTAAAAAAAAACCCCCAAAACATAGGAAATTACATACACCAACAAAACAAAATCCTCATATTAAAACAAAACACTGTCAAGGGGGCAAAACTGAAGCACTCAACTTAGGAAATGCCAGAATTGTGGTTCTCCATGCAATATAAGTTTGGCCTACAGTGCATATGAGTTACAATATCATGATCACATACTATTTTGCCCATAGGATGCCTTCCTCATTTAATGCACAGGATGAACCTGTAGTGAAGGAAGCTGCTGTCTGTAGGACTCCTGCTTCATTTTTTGCAGAACTTGGAAAGTGCATAGTACATGAGGCAGGGGACTGTACGATCAAACAGGATGTTATACAGTTAAGCATGGGCATTGGGTAGGAAGGCTGGAGGCTGTGCCTCCCCAAACAGCCAGTTGTGGTCCTGCCCATACTCCAGCCCCACTTGGGCAGTGCCGCAGGGCTCCAGGAGCTGGGGCCATGCTGCCTGCCTTCCTGGGGCTGTGGAGGCTGCAGCAGTGACACCATGCACTCTCTCTCCCGGTGCTCCAGGGCTGGGGGCAGTGCTGCCACAGCAAGCTCTCCCTCCTGGTACTCCAGGGCTGCGGGGGGCTGTGGGCCTTAGCCAAGCTGGGGTGGGGGGGCCAGGGGCTGCAGCTCTGGATTGTGTGGAAGGGGCGCAGCTGGGGGTTAGCCTTCCCTAGTCAGTGGTTCACGTACCGCCCTTGCAGTTAATACAGTTGAATAGTGCACTGGAAACAGGATTCTATCCTTTCCTCTGCCACACAGTTCCTATGTGGTGCTGGGGAAGTCATTTAAACCAAACTTTTCACAGGTGATCACTAACTGGGTGCTCCTCATCTTCTGAGTATTTGACTTGAGACACCTGCATTTAAGCACTTACAGCTGCAACTAAAGTCAGTGGGAGCTGTGCTTTGCACATAGAAAATACTATGTAGTGCTAAGAACTCTGAAAATCTAGTCCTAGGCATCTCAAGGCAGGCACCCAGAACTAATGGATACATTTGAACTTAATCTCTCTGTGCCTTCATTCCCCATCTGCAAAATGGGGATAATACCACCCCATACCTTACAGGAGTGGTAGAAAGGTAAATTAATTGTGAAGCACTCAGATACCATACTGATAAGTGCCAATGAAAAGTACACAAAGCTAATCATTCTGGTTTCAGAGCAGTTTTTGAACAGAATACAGTAACTAAATCATAGAGCCACACATTGAACTATGAGGAGAAAACACAAAATATTGAGTAGCTACTCAATAAGTGAGCACTGTTGATCCTGTGCACTGAATGAGGTGGGATCCTGTGGAAAAAACACTATGTGATTAGGTCATTAAAGACTGTATCATAATGCATATGCATAAGGGGGCCAAATTAAGGCTATAGAAAATGCTATAATTAAGGTTGCTTCTATCTTTTGAGTGCTTGACCTTGCAACCTTAGTGCTTGATTAATGGTGTTTTAGTGTGTACTATTCACATACATTTACTGACAAGCAAGTGTGTAGTAGCAGTTTGTTTCATAAATACTCACAAATTCATATGATTGTTTTTATGTTAGTTTTGTTACAATGAGAAGTCTCTAATTCAGTACTTCTACTCCCTCTTTGCAGTCTTTGCAATATCTTGCATCATAATTTTCCCCTTTACCGGTGAGAGGGACATTACACACAGTGTATAATACATAGCATCCCTTCTCTACCACCATCGTAGTTCAGAAAGTATTCTCTCTGCACTTCAGGCTTTATGAACAATTACTGGGAACACATGATAACAGCCTTTATCTTGCTAGTCCTTCCATATCTATTCTCAACCAACTGCACATTTTATTTACAGTTGATTAAATTTTCTTTTACCCCTTTAATTTTTTAATCATTCTGAGAAACAGATTCTTTTCCCCTTCAAGAAAATGTTATATTATTAAAGTAGTTTGAAAATTAGCATATTCTGTAAAGCCATCTCTCTCTCCAGTCCTCACCACCTCCTCTCCTTATTCTTCACTAGATGAAAGTGAGTATGTTAAAGTGACCTGTTAACGTTGGGACCTGCTGTGGTCTATTGGCATTTCTTAAACCTCCCATAAATGTTTAACTGATTGTTCACTTTAACTGTACACAGATATGATTGAACTATTATGAATAATATTTAGGGTGTGACTACAAGTTAGACACATTTGTCTGGCTTGTGCCAGCTGACTCGGGCTCATGGTGCTCAGGCTGCAGGGATGTTTAATTGTGATCCAAGAGCTCGGGCTGCAGTCCAAGCCCAAAAGTCTACACTGCAATTAACCAGCCCCTTAGACTAAGCCCAACCTCCTTAGCCTGAGTAATGTGGCATGGGCCAGCTGCAGGTGTTTGCAGTGTAGACATACCCTTAGTGCACAGCAGCAGGGTCCATGTGGCAAGCTAGTTTGCTGTAGATTTACATCCCAGTTGGCCGTGCACCCAGTCTCCGTATAGACAAGCCTTTAGAAAAATACGCAATGCTTAATGTATTAGGGTGGGGGCTTTAATTCCTAAAGACAGTAACTCTACAATTTTTTGAAATTTACTTCATCTTAATTGTTTTAGAGAACAGCAGACTCAAGCATGTGCAGCTGCTTTCAAGTCACACCATATGCTTTCCACAGAGAGCAACAAGTGAGAAAGGAACTGAGAAAGACATTGATTTATTAATGAAGGCAACACAATCTTCATGTTCCTGTGTTTAGCAGCGAAAAGAAACATTGACAGAGACAATGTTTTGGTTTTTTTTTCAATATGAGCATTAGGGAAATTCCATTGGGCACATAAGGTTATCTCCTAGAAGCATGTACCAACACAAAGTTAGCTAGTGTGTTAGATACATAAAGCCATCCCTGCCCCAGGGGCACTGGAACAGTTTTTATAGTAGAGGTGCTGAAATCCACTGAACAAAACTGTAAAGTATTTGTTTGCAATTATTAATTCAAGCTGGGTATGCTGCCACACCTCTAATTCATAAAATCATAGAATATCAGGGTTGGAAGGGACCTCAGGAGGTCATCTAGTCCAACCCCCTGCTCAAAGCAGGACTAGTCCCCAACTAAATCATCCCAGCCAGGGCTTTGTCAAATTTGACCTTAAAAACCTCTAAGGAAGGAGATTCCACCACCTCCCTAGGTAATCCATTCCAGTGCTTCACCACCTCCTACTGAAAAAGTTTTTCTTACTATCCAACCTAATGTCCCCACACTGCAACTTGAGACCATTACTCCTTGTTCTGTCAAGTCGATCCATCCTCTTTGGAACCCCCTTTCAGGTAGTTGGAAGCAGCTATCAAATCCCCCCCTCCTCATTCTTCTCTTCCGCAGACTGAACAATCCCAGTTCCCTCAGCCTCTTCTCATAAGTCATGTGCTCCAGACCTCTAATCATTTTTGTTGCGCTCCGCTGGACTCTTTCCAATTTTTCCACATCCTTCTTGTAGTGTGGGACTCAAAACTAGACACAGTACTCCAGATGAGGCCTCACCAATGCCAAATAGAGGGGAACGATCATCAAATCTTTCGATTTGCTGGCAATGCTCCTAATTATACAGCCCAAAATGACGTTAGCCTTCTTAGCAACAAGGGCACACTGTTGACTCATATCCAGCTTCTCATCCATTGTAACCCCTAGGTCCTTTTCTGCAGAACTGGTGCCTAGCCATTCGTTCCCTAGTTTGAAGCAGTGCATGGGATTGTTCTGTCCTAAGTGCAGGACTCTGCACTTGTCGTTGTTGAACATCATCAGATTTCTTTTGGACCAGTCCCTCTGTATCCTATCCCTACCCTCCAGTGTATCTACCACTCCTCCCCAGTTTAGTGTCATCTGCAAACTTGCTGAGGGTGCAGTTCACACCATCCTTTAGATCACTAATGATCTAGATGATGCTTCCAGCACCTCTGCCTCTCACTGGGAGATTTAGTGCTATCTGTAGGAATCTGGTCATCCATATATTGATTTTTCTTTCTAATAGAATGGTGTGTTAATATACATTGTTAGGCAAGATGTCTTTGTGACATTTGTAATGGTTAAAAAATGCACAGTTTGTATGACCTTAAAATATCCAAAATAACCATTAAAGATATTGGACATGCATGGTTATACTCCTGTAGTTGATTAATTTTTGCTTTTAAAATGTGAGAAACTTTGATTGTATGACTGAAACTAGAGCATAAAATAGTCACAATAAAAGTGAAACTACTTGAAATTTGAGGGTTAAGGATTGTTACTGTCTACCCTGAGTTGTTAGCCAATATTCAGAATCCCCTGGGTTGTTTCCATTAGGAGCAAACATTGATAACGTAGTCAGGAATTTCTTTGATGCAAGCCTGGTTGTTTACAAAGAACGTATACAAAGCCAGGTTTCCTGAACAATGTAGGGAAAAAAATGAAATAAAGCTGGACGCACCATCTTTACTCACAGTTCTAAGCCTTATTTTCACCCAGCACTCTGTCAAAAAAGCTCAGTCTCTTCACTTTTTCTCAGGACTACATTTCCAATCCTTCTATTGTTGTTGTCTTCTTGTCTTGTTGGTTGGTTCTCTCTGCCTGGTCTCTAAGTACCTCTGTCTTCTTCTGCTCACAAACACATAAACTTCCCCCACATAGTACCCAGCAAAACCCTTCTAGCCACATATATCAATTTCTGACCAGCATTGCATGTGGCCTAGAGTTGCCAACACTCCTGGTCTCATCAGGAGTCTCCGGGAATTGGGCTCTATCTCCCAGAGATTTGAGGTTCTAAAAGTCCGGCAACACAGCAGGGCTAAGGCAGGCTCCCTGCCTGCCCTGGCTCTGCACCGCTCCTGGAAGCGTCCGGCATGTCCCTGCAGCCCCGGGGGGTGAGGGGGAAGGGCAGGTGTCTCCGTGTGCTGTCCATGCCCCGAGCACTGACTCCACAGCTCCCATTGGCCAGGAACTGT
This sequence comes from Mauremys reevesii, assembly GCF_016161935.1. Taxonomy (NCBI): domain Eukaryota; kingdom Metazoa; phylum Chordata; order Testudines; family Geoemydidae; genus Mauremys; species Mauremys reevesii. The sequence goes on along the minus strand of NC_052626.1, from coordinate 36,549,877 downwards.
GACCAATGGAGCTGCGGGGACAGTACCTACAGGCAAGGGCAGCGTGCGGAGCCCCTATGTCCCCAGGGGCCACAGGGACATGCCGGATGCTGGGAGAGGCACAGGCCCAGGGCAAGCAGGGAGCCTGTCTTAGCCCTGCTGCGTCGGCGCCTGGGAGCCACCCGAGGTAAGTGCAACCCAGCTTAAGCCCTCATCCATCCCACACCCCAACCAGGGGCGGCTTCAGGCCCCAGTACGCCAAGCGCGTGCTTGGGGCGGCAAGCTCTGCCGGTCGCCGCAAGGGTGGCGGTTTGCCTGCGGAGGGTCCGCTGGTCCCACGGCTTCGGTGGACCCTCCGCAGGCAAACCGCCGGAGGCAGCCTGCCTGCCGTGCTTGGGGCAGCAAAATCCCTAGAGCTGCCCCTGACCCCAACCACCTGCCCCCAACCACCTGCCCCAGCCCAAAGCCCCCTCCTGCACCCAAGCTCCTTTCCAGAGACCCATATCCCTCACCCCCTCCTGCACCCCAACCCCCTGCCTCAGCCTGCTGAAAGTGAGTGAGGGTGGGAGAAAGTGAGCAACGGAAGGAGGGGGATGGAGTGAGCAGGGCAGAGCCTCAGAAAATGGGCGGGGCAGGGGCCAGGCCAATGATGTTTGGATTTGTGAGATTAGACAGTTGGCAACCCTTATGTGGTCTGTGTTTTGGACGGTGACTCCTATTTCAGCTATCTTACTTCAGAAAGGAACTTAATTGCTTCTTACATTTACCTTGAAAGAAGACAGCTGTCACCCCTTCCCAGCTTTAACAAGGTTTTACTCAACCGCCAGCATAACAGTATTTTCTATTGAACCCCAAAATGTGCCTATTTGCCACATAGTGAGTTTTTCAATTGTGATGAGCCAGTTTTTAAATCTAAATGTACCCATTCAAGAAAAATTGACTTCAAAATGCAAAATTTGACATTTAATTTCTGCTGCTGTCAATTAAAAATGACATAATTTCTTAGGAAAGAAAAGTCTGAGAAGCCCCATATCTTATGAAATGAGACAACTGAACATTTTTGTGTAATTTCATGGAAAATATTCATTAATTTTTTACCGTTCTGCCTAAAATATCTTAGTTCATCTTGATCGCTGAAGCAAGTACATTTGTGAAGCTATAAAAAAAGAAAAGCATCAAAGCCAAGAAGCTCCGTAACATACCAAAATTTGTGCTTAGAACATTGACATCACATGTGGACATATAAAACTCCCTTTGACTTTAACGGCAGTTCCATGTGTGTGATTTTGACAGTATAAGACCATCAACACAACTGTGATGGTTTGGATGAAATATCTGAGCCTTTTACTCAGAATTTTAAGAATTAAACCATGAACCTTTGAGTTTTGGGGGGAAAAAACAAAAGTTCTGAACAAATTCCCATTATTAAGGACTTCAGTAAGCCTTTTGAGATAGTCCCACATAACATTTTCATAACTAAACTAGGGAAATATGGGCTTAGATGAAATTACTAGAAGGTGCACAACTGATTTAAATAGCAGTCAAAGAGCAGTCATCAACAGTTTGCTGTCAAACTCGGAAGACATATCAAGTCAGTTCCCATCGGGATCTGTCCTGAGTCCGGAACTACTGAATGATTTGGATGATGTAGTGAGAGGATGCCTATCAAATTTGTGGATGACACCAAGCTGAGAAGTGCTGCAAGCACTTTGGAGGATAGATTAGAATTCAAAATGACCTTGAGAAATTGGAGAATTAGTCTGAAATCAACAAGCTGAAATTTAATACAGGTGCAAAGTACTGATTGAGGAAGGAAAAATCAAATGGACAACTACAAAATGAGAAATAACTGGCTAAGGTGTAGTACTGCAGAAAGGGATCTGGAGATTATAGTGGATCACTAATTGAAGGAGCCAACCTTTGCAGTTGCAAAAAAGGCAAATGTCATTCTGTGATATACTAAGGGGAGTATCAAATGTAAGATGTAAGGTAGCTGTTCTGCTCTACTTGGCACTGGTGGGGCCTTTGCTGGAGTACTGTGTCCAGGTCTGGGCACCATGCTTTAAGAAAGATGTGAAAAAATTGGAGAGAGTCCAGAGGAGAGCAACTAAAAAAAGAGAGTAAGGCCTGTTCTACACAAGGAATTTAAGTTGAAAAATCCACAACCCTGAGCAATGTAATTAAAGTGACCTAAGTCCCTATGTAGACAGCACTAGGTCAGTAGAAGAATTCTTCCGTCGACTAACTACTGCCTTTCATGGAGGTTGATTACCTACACCAAAAGGAGAACCCCTCCTGTCAGCATAGGTAGTGTCTATACTGAAGGGCTACAGTGATGCAGCTGTGCCGCTCTAGCATTTTAAGTTATGACAAGCCCTAAGAAAACATGACCTGTGAGGAAAGTTGAAAGAACTGGACATATTTATTTTAGAGAAGAGAAGGCTGAGGGGACACACAGTAACAATTTTCAAATATTTAAAAGGTGGTTGTAAAAAGGATGGTGACCTATCCTCAGTGAACATGAAAAATAATTGATCAAGAGGTAATCAGCTTAGTTTTCAGCAAGAGATATTTAGTCTACTGAAGCACTGGGACAGATTCCTTGGGAGGTTGTAGAAACCCCATGAATGGAGGTTTTTAAGAACAGGTTAGATAAATACTCATGAGGGATGATTTAGGTATACTTAATCCTGCCTCAGCATGGGGAGATGAACTAGATTGCTGCTTGATGTCTCTCTATATTTTTATGATTCCATGAAAGTGGGTGACAACATTCTGAGTCACAAACTTATCCCTGCATTTTCAATATTTTATAATAATCTTCAATTGCTGTGTGCCACCCTATTAATGGCTGCATTTTAAATGTGGCTGAGGTCATTCTTTTACCTATTTACTAGCTGGTCCAAAAATATTTTGGTTTTCTTTTTCCTATGAAAAATGTTGTCAAAAATATTTTTGGTCTAAATTGTCCATGGAAAAAAATCAATACCAAAAAACTCAGCTGAAAAAAAACCACAAAGAAACAAACAAACAAACAATTCAGATTAAATTAGAAATATTTTGATTTGGAAATGCTGCCAGCGTTCTTCATCAGAGCTGTAGTTTGGGTGCTTCATGCTCCCATTCTTCTCTCTAGGCTGGGCTCCATAATTGAACTACATCTCCCATGATTCACTATGTCTCTCCATTTGGGGTGGGCAGGTAGTTCATCATGGGAGTTGCTGGCATTCAATTTTTTATTTCTATTTGATAAATAAATCTCAAAAGGATTGTTATATTTGGTCATAGTTATGATACATTTTCAGAGCTGTGTTGAGGCTCCCAAGTGTGTAATGGCCTAATGTAGTTCAGGATTGAGATAAACTGAAAAAGCTGCATGGGAGCCTGCATGGGAATGAACTAGCAAGTGTCTGTGATCTCTAAAATTCCACTGTCCTCAGTGTGAATCTCAGTGAATGGTGGAACTCCTTTACAAAAGTCCTGACTTGCTCTTTTTTCATAAGAGACGTGCGGTTTGATAACTCCTGGTGCCTTGGAAGAATTGGTTATGGCATTTTATGTATCCTGTATACTGCACTATGCCTGGCTGTAGCCTGCAGTATCAATAGTTCACTTTCATATGCATAAAATTCATCCTCTCGTTTTTGAAAGTTTTTTCTACCAAGATGGTAGTCACACGTCTGAGTGGCTTGTTAATTAGAATAAAGCATCTGAGTTGTTTAATTCTCCAGTGGCATAATTCTAGTGTAATCAGTTTCAGGAGAGATACAGAAGCTGCTGATCTTTCTTTTCCTCACTCCATGTGACATTTGTTTTGATCCTAACACATACTCCCGTGCCTCTGTGATTGTTTCCTACTTCATAAAACATCTTAAATTTAAACTTAAGTGACACTGACTAAGCCAATTTAGTGATGTTCAAACACACTCTTTGGCACAAATGAGAAAAGGACAATTGTACTTTAAACTGTGTTTTTATTCTCATTTCAGTATAATTTTCTGCATAACTGGCAATTAACCTTCAATACCTCTCAAGTTGGACTGCAGGGAGGTTACTAGTGGAGTTCCTCCAGGATCAGTTTTGAAACCAATCTTAGTCAATATATTTATAAATGACCTTTGCACAAAAAGTTGGAGGAATGTGGTAAAAGAAACTTGCTGATGATACAAAGATGAGAGGCATCATAAATACAAAGGAGGATTGGAATATTTTCCAGGAAGATCTGGACGACCTTGAAGATTAGAGTGACAGAAACCGGATGAAATTGAATAGTACAAAATGCAAGGTCATGCACTTAGGGACTAATAATCAGAATTATGGCTATAAGTTGAGGGCTCATAAGATGCAAGTGACAGAGGAGGAGAGAGACCTGCTTGTGTGGGTTGTTCACTAGATGTTTTTGAACCACCAGTATGATGCAGCTGCAAAAAAGGCATATGTGATCCTATGATGTATCAGACAAGGAATTTCCAGTACAGAAAGAGAGGTATTAATGCTATTGTACAGGACCCTCTTGAACATGGGTGACCAGGTGAGGTCTCAAGAAAGGTGAATACAAACTAGAATAGGCACAAAAAAGAGCTACTAAGATGGTCGGGGAATGGAGGTCCTATTTTATGAGAGAAGACTGAAGAGCTTGGTTTGTTTAACCTAGCATAAATACATCCGGGGGATATACACCGGGAAGGGTGAAGAGCTATTTAAGCTAAAAGACAATTTTGGTACAAGAAGAAATGGGTATAAACTGGCCATGAACAAATTCAGTCTGGAAACTAGAAGAAATTTCTAACCACCAGAGACCAGCCTTCCAGTTGGAGTTGTGGAGGCAAACAATGTAATTAGTTTGAGATAGAGCTAGACATATTTATGAGTGGGATTGTATGATAGAAGTCTCAGTAGACCAGGGTGTCTCTTCTGGTTTTTGTCTTATGTTCCAAAGCTCATGATTCAGGGCTTTAGCCAGTCACCTGCAGGAGATTCCCCCCTCCCACCAATGTATTGTGGTTTTTTTTGTCTACTTCCTCTTAAGCATCAGATATGGCTACTGTTGGAAATGGGACACTGGATGAGGACGGCCATTGCTCTGAAAGGACACAAAACATTTTCTCTTCATGAATTCCCTTCCATTGCAGGAGCCTTGGGTATAGGGGCACCTCGGTACTGCCTATTCTCTACCTGTGCCACATAATAATTTAATGTCTTGTGTGCTGTAATATTTTGGTCTAATTTGGGTTGTTGAGTTTAGCGTGTGGGTGCCGGTGGCCTGTGATAAACAGGAGGTCAGACTAGATGATCCGGTGGTCCCTTCTGGCCTTAAACTCTATGACTCAAAGTCCTCTATCTCCAGGAGAACAACTCCTTCATCTAAACTTTCAAAAAGGAGATGCATTGTCTTCTCACTTGCTGGCTTGTTCAAAATGTCCCCAGTGCTGAAGAATTTTTGCACCCTTAGAAGATCAAGCATTTATAATGCCATGTTCTGCAATGAGAACTATCCTCATCAACAATAGTGTTTCCAGTTGGAGATCCTGCATCTCTGACACTTTCTCCCTGTGGCTAGAGCCCTGAATTTGACAAGCCTTAAGGTGCAATGACAGATTTATCTGTAAGCAAAGGCTTTTATCCAATATTTATGCCATGTTAGGTCAGTAGAGTTACTGGAGTTTTTGGCTGTAGAAGTTTTATTGTGAAAGTTAATAATTGTGGTTAATTATACTTTGAATTTCTATAGCACCTTCCATCTGAGGATCTCAAAAGGCTTTGCAGACATTCAGTTAAACCTCACAAATCTCTTGTAAGGTAGAGAATTATTGTTACCAGGATTTCACAGATGATGAAATTGAGAGAAGGAGGGCTTGGGAAATTCAATTTTCGAAAAGGTTTTTGGGTGCCAAATTTTACACACACAGGTCAAAATCAGGTACCTAAATAACACTTCTAAAATTGCACACCCAGAAATAGAGGAATCAAAAGTTAGAAGCCAATTTAAAAATTTGGGCTTAACTGTCTTGCAGAATGTCATATTAGCCCATATCCACCAAATGGAATTAGGTACCTGGAAAATCATAGGGACACCACCATGATCCACAAAGCCTTACTTAGGTACCTAGACTCCCTACAGAATAAATGGAGAGAGAGAGAGGGGTTTTAGAATGTGATCCACAAAACCCAGCATGCAGGGTGGGGACCCACCTAAGCTAGCTAATGAGACATGCTGATGATTACTATGCCCAATCCCTCTCTTGAAGATCGGTCCCTCCTTGAAGCCTGGACTTAGGTGTCTATCTCTTCCAGTAATCAACAAACAAGGGGAAGATAGGTGGTTCTCCTCTAAAGTCACATGCAGGCCCAATATGGTAGACATGCTCAGAGGACACCTGACTCTACAAGAAAACCTGGGGTGGTAGGAAGGAAAAGGGAAGAGAAAGATGATGACCTCCCTTTAGCCTAGTGGGGGACCACCAGTGCAAGTCCCACCTTTGTCTAATGAAGAGATTTGAAAGGGGATCTGCCACCTCTCAGGTGAGTGCTCTAACCACTGGTCTACAGTCATTTTAACTCGTTCTCTGGCCTAATTTGTGTTCAATTAAAGTTGAACAACTTCAGTAGGAGAGACTGAGGGAGCCCCACATCCAAATAGTCCATATCCCAATGGTTAGAGCATGCATCTGAGAGGTGGCAGATCATTGTTTAAATTCCTCCTCATCTGGTAGAAGGGGGACTTGAATCAGATGTCTTGTATATCCTCAGTGAGGACACTATCTTGTGGTTAAAGGTTATAGGTAAGGCCCTACCATATTTGCGGTCTATTTTGGTCAATTTCATGGCCAGGTTTTTTTTAAATTAGTTATTTTCACTTTTTCAGATGTTGACATCTGAAATTTCAGGGTTTTGTAACCCGTGGGATCCCAATCCAAAAGGTAGTTGGGGTGGGGGGGGGGGCACAAGGCTATTGCAAGGGAGTTGTGGGATTGCCACCCTTTCTTCTGCCCTGCTTCTGGCAGGGGTGCTGCCCCTAGAGCTGGATAGCCAAAGAGGAAGCTGTTGGCCGAGCTCCCAGCTCTAAAGCCAGCACCACCACCAGCAGCAGCAGCATAGAAGGGAGGGTTGCAAGGTATTGCAGGGTGGGTTAATATATGTCTAATTTTCCCAGCAGTCTCCTGCCCCCATGAAGGCCTGACAGCTGGAACTGCAGCCTCCCCATAGGGAGACAACAGCTGGAGCCGCAGCCTTTCCATGCACGGGAATAACGGCTGGAGCTCAAACTGCAGCATCCCAGGGGAAGGAGGGGTGACAGCTGGAGCCACAGCCTCCCTGGGTGGTGGTGACGGTGACAACTCAAGCCACAGCCTCCTCTCCTGGGAGGGAGGATGACAGCTGGAGTCGTGGAGCTTCCTACAGCCGGGGGAGATCCCCGAGGTGTGTATGACCCGCCCTAGGAGCAGCCTTGCAGGGGAAGAGGAAGCCTCAGTCCCTGGCCTGGACTAGCACTTGTAGCCCTGTGCAGGGTAGGAGCCCATGGTTGCACTCCAGATGTCACAGGGGAGATCATCTTTCACACTGCATGACTTGTTTTTCATGGCTGTGAATTTGGTAGGGCCCGTGGAGTTAAGTGGCATCTGAGCATGCCTACCTGACTGGGCTCCTCACATGATATAGGTGGAGGAGTGCCTATCTTTCCCTGGTTTGTGGATTGTTCTGGGGCTTAGGTGGGAGATAATGCCCAGGCTCCTAAAGTGAGGTAGCAGTGTGCATGCTCAGTGGTAGAAACATAGGTGCCCAAGGAGCTTTTACTGCAAAAACTTAGGTGCTGAGCAAGTTTAGGCAACAGCTGAACAGTTTTGTAGATTGCATTGGTGCCTAAAAATGGGACTTAGGTCCCTAAGTACCTTTGTGGATCCCACCCATTGTGATTACTGAGTTCTCCATAAGGCACTGAGTCTAAACAATGAGGTACACATAAGCATGAGTTTAATATTCACAGTTCAGTTCCTAAGCTCTCTAGATTCCTTCCCCTCCTGCTCTATGCTCTGCAATATTTTTCTGGTTTGGTTTGACCATACATTCCTATATATACGCTAGAATAAAAATAAAGACAATGTAAAAATGGCATCTGCTAACTCAATGTAAACTGCTCTTTACTGACGTGCTATTTTTGACAATTATTGTTTGCACCACAGATCACTTACAGCTGCTGAAGTTGCTTGAGGCATCATTAACAAAATTGTCTGCTATGTTCCTATTGTAAAAAACGTATCACCAATGGTGATTTAAGAGACACAAAGAACCCAGCTTGATTTTCAGATGCCTCCAGGCCAGGTTTGTGGCATTGGCAATTAGGAAAAACATTTTTTATTTGTGAAATGAGCCAATTTGATCTTGAAGCTACTGAGAGGGACTAAATAAGGAATCCTGCATGGGTATTTTACACATTTGTGGCTATAAATACACTTAAACTGCATATTTATTAGATTCCCTCAACATGTTTGAAGATGTTAGGAATCTTCCCACCTATGTAAGGTACTTATATGGCTCTCATTACTACAGCATCTAAGCACCTCACAATCTAGAATGTGTTCCTATGTGTTATAGGTTTGTTCTTGAGTCCTCATTTTACAGATGGGAGTGGGAGAAGGAGGCACAGAGATTAAGTTACTTGCTTAAAGTTCCACACAGGACATCTGCAGAGCAGGGAATTGAACTCAGGTTTATATGAGACCGAGGCTCAGGCTCTGACTATTGGGTCATCCTTCCTTCCCTCCTTTTTTCATGCAGATGAAATGTATTTGTTTTAAGTCACAGAGAAAAAAAATGTTAGTTGATGCTGCGTTTAGATTTTAAAGTACCTGGGGATTGTTTGTGAGATGTTATGTTGTTGTTATAACCCCAGAGGAAATAGCTTTCTGATGTTTTAAACTCTAGAAAAAAAAATAGCACTAATAAGTGCACTGATTAAATGAATTTAGAAGCATTTGGTTAGTGGAAAGGCAGCCTCTAAGACAAGGACACTTGAGCATCGTGTTTTATATGGGCGATGCAGCCGGGGCCATAATGAAGAGTAAACAGAAGAAAGGTATTCCACTTGAGGTCTCCGGTAAAAAGTAAATCACTCTTTGATGAAGGAGTCCTCAGATAAAACTCTAGATGAATTAAAAAAAAAAAGATTTGATGAGAATTGGAAAAATGTTTGCCTTGAATGTCCCCCCCCCCCCCACAATGTCCCTTTAATAACAATCCATAGCCATCTGCACAGCATTCAGCAAACTTCCTTCTGGGGAACTGATTGAAATAACACTGAAGTTAATCAGTAATCATACTTCTCATCCTCTTTTCAGGCAGTTGCTTTGGCTGGTGTGAAGAGGGATGTAGTGTGGTGACCGAGTCTGTTCTCAGCAGATTGCACTTTGCAGCAGGCTTTCTCCAAATATAGTCCATTGAATTGCTGGAACTAGCTCCCATCATCTAGTCAGTTTCAGAAAGTCAATATTCTTGGTGTGCCTTGAAGATCTTGAGACACATGTCTATCACACTTCAGCTGCCTGTAGTAACCCTTTCAGCACTGACTTTATAAATACTCTGGGTTTATAAAGAATCCAGAGCACTTAAGCACACACCATGCTAGAAGGAATGGAATTTGTGTCTTAAACTGGTGGATCTGGATTGTAGTCTTCAAATGTGGCTTACCAGGCAGGAATACCAGTGCTTGTATCTGGAATTAGGCACAGAAAACAGGAATGTAGATGCCAAAGTGCTTTGATATTGGCCGCAGTATGGAAACATAAATAGTATGCAATTTCAAATTTCAGAACTGAAATAACTGAGTGTGAGAATGCAAAATTGTAATAATCCTCCCCACACCACATGCACTCAGAATTTTGGCCATTTCCCCAGCTCTACCAGATATGGGGTTTGCCCTGCTGCTCGCAAAAAAGTCTCCCTACAGACTTTTGGGCTTCTCTTACAGAAATCTCAAAGTTTGCTGTTTTTGAATAAACAGATTTTATTGACACTATTTTTAAAAGCCAATGACCTAACCCTTATTAAAAACATAGTACAATATCTGACAAGTAGTTCCAACACACTAATGGTTTACAGTAGTTATGCTGTAGCATTCTGGGCTCTGACTTTAGAATAACAATAACACGAACTGTAGTGATTAACGTTTGGCAAACCCTGAAGACTTAATATTGTGTCACTCTGTACATGTGCACCGGAATGCAGGGGAGATGAAGAGCTTATTTTACTCAAGCAGTGAGCAAGCACTATGCCTATTCCAGAGATAGCTAGTGCTCCCCACACCTTTACTCTTATGTTCTGGGATGCTGACCGGATCTGTGTGTGTGTGTGTGTGTTGGGGGTTCTGCAGCACAACAGAAGGGTTGCATTAGGGGAAGTGGTTTGCTGCATCTTTAAATTGGGGCAGCAAGAACCACACTCCTGTCACTATTTAAGAGGTATTGTGGATCATAATACTAGTGCTCAGGTATTTATTATTGTCATTACTATTTTATTATTTATTTCATTATTGAATTAATTTATTTATTATTTACTAGGCCTAGGATCCCTAGTCTTAGACCATTACCTAATTTTGGTAGGGTCCTGGTAACACACTTTGTTTTAAGGCATAAATGTGCAAATCATTTGGCTCCCAGGAACAATATTCATTCCTTGATTGAAATCCCCTTAGTTCTGATCTTCTCAGTTTCTTTCAGTACTTACATCCGATGCTCTCTGCCTGCGCACTTAGTGCTGCCAGCTGCATAGTTACTTGCTATTTACACTAAAGTCAGAGTCCCATTAATTTGCTAATGAATTGATATTGACTTCACTTTTTGCGAGTTGGCAATGTTTCAAAAGTCATTGTTACCTCATTTCCAAAATGAACATCGACAAATTTCCCCTACTGCAGAAAATGCAAAAATCAATTAAAAATGTAATTGGTTTAATACCACCTGGTTTCAAATTATGGAGGTGGCACTTGATCAAAAACTCTTGATCCGCCAGGGCTGGAGTGTGAGTGACTCTTTGGACCTACATGTGCGGTGTGCATGCAGCAACGGTAAATAGGAATCTGGATAGCAAATTAATAAATTGAATAAGAGCTGAGCAGTATTGTATTTATATAGGGAATGGGGAGACAGTTTAGAAAAATAAGTTCCTGTCACTGAACCGTGACCAGATAAAGAATTAATAATTTTCTGAAATGTCTAGAAAAGCTTTCCCCCCTGTTTACAAGTTCTGGCTATCTCATAGGAAAAGTTATCCATATGAGGCTTTAAGCCTAACTTGTCCCATTCGTCTCGGATCATTTCAATAATCTGGCTAAGCGTCTGTATTTCTGGATGTTTATCTGATGAGCCTTTTGCACTGCAAACTGACTGGTGTGTCAGAGATGGGTAGAGAATAGTTACTCCGTTTTGTGCAAGACTTCAAGGTTTGTTCCATTCTGATTTGAAACGAATATAAAAAATTTAAAATTCTCCACAAAACCGAATTATCATTCTCTGCCCAGTTCTGCTGGGCGCACTTGCTCTGGGCCAGTTCACCTGGCAGGTTCCTTTGGAGCTGGGGACCTGGAAGCTGGGACTGCTTAAGAGCTCTTAGCCTGGGGCTTTCAGAGCTTCCAGACTCTCAGCTTCCTCCCTCCCTCCAGGTGGTAGAGTGACCAGATGTCCTGATTGTATAGGGAGAGTCCCAATATTTGGGGCTTTGTCTTATATAGGCACCTATTACCCCCCCCACCCCATTCCCTCTCCTGATTTTAAACACTTGCTGTTTGGTCACCCTACCAGGTGGGCTGATGAGGAGCCAAGTGGATGAGAGGCAGGTTCCCATTGGATTCCTTCCTGGTTGCCAGCAGAACTTTGTCACAACTGACATGGGCCCACAAAATGTTTCAGTTTCAATGAACTGGCAAATGATGATGAAAAAATGTCTTGTCAGGTTTTTTTTCTGACCAGCCAGGTGAGGGTATATTTAACTCTAAAACTGTTTTTAGTTTCCTGTGCACCACACTTTCATATTTTGAAAGCAGTCTCCCTGTGAGAAAAGTCCAGGTGAAAATCCTGCCCCCCATTTAAGCAAATGGAAAGATTCCCATTGACTTCTGAGGGCTCAGGATTTCACCCCGCTGATAAATGGAGGATGGGAGGGAGGAGTAGCTCCCTTTTCTGAACACCCAGCAAGCCAATTAGCTACAGAATTCCTCTTGGTGGCTGTTCTCTGCTTGCTTTACCTGTAAAGGGTTAACAAAGTCCCCCAGGTAAAGGAAAAGGAGTGGGCACTTGACCAAAAGAGACAATGGGAGGGCTAGAACTTTTTAAAATTGGGGAAAAAACTTCCCTGTGTCTGTTGTTGCCATTCTCAGGGAAGGAAGGAAGACACAGAGAAGCAATGCTGTAAGCAACTTTAAAACCAGGTATGAAAAAGCATCAAATCATACCTCAACCCTACTTATCTGAAATCCCAAATATGTAAGTAATCAGGGAATGTCTAGGAAGACATGATTAGGGTTATTTGTTTTATTTCTTATTGGCTTGTGGATTCTTCTGTGCTTCCCCAGATGCTTTTGTTTGCTTGTAACCTTAAGCCGAATCCCCACGGAAGTTATTTTAGGTGCTTAATTTTTGGAATTTCTCTTTTAAAATCTAGCAAAAGCCTAAATTCGAGAAGTATTTTCTTTCTTTTTTGTTTTTAATAACATTTCCCTTTTTTTAATAACGGGATTGGATTTTTGGTGTCCTAAGAGGTTTGTGCATATGTTGTTTAATTAGCTGGTGGCAATAGCATATTTTCTTTGTTTTCTTGCTCAGCTCTTCCCTGAAATGAGAGTACCCCACAGGAAGGAATTCCCAAATGCATCTTCCTGGGTTCCAAAAGGAAGGTCCCTTTGGGTGGTGACAGCATTTACCAAACTAAGGTCAGAGAAAAGTTGTAACCTTGGGAGTTTAATACAAGCCGGGAGTGGCCAGTATTAATTTTTAAAATTCCTTGCAGGCCCCCACCTTCTGCACTCGAAGTGCCAGAGTGGGAAATCAGCCTTGACAATCCCAGTAGAGACTTTTGTTCTTAGAGCAAACTACTACTGGAGACATACATAGCATGTGTGATCACTTCTATTGACTATACTTTGTTCTTGTTTTATTGTTCTCTTAATATAACCAAGAACATTCTAATTGGTTGACTGTTTTGTCGCTTGTCATAGTTATGTTTTTCTATATTTACAGATACTTTCAAACAAGCACTGACGGGCTTAAAATCAGGGGCCAAATCTTCATCCTGATCTATACCCAGCCTATATGTCTGCATGCACAAAACTGAACATACAGAGTTGTCTGCACTTTTCAGATGTGGATTATGTCCATGTGCACATCAAAAATTCTAATTCCAGCACACATGTACCTGCAAAATCCATTGGAATAACATGGATTTTGCCTGTGGGTACAAATTCTAACACTTCCATGCATGCAGGTGTTAAATTTGTTCAAGTGCACATGAGTATTTGCGCTTATCAAGCACAGAAACCTATATATGCAGAAACAGATTTTGTCAACACATGGTTGACAAAACACGGGGGCTAAAAATGTACCTTCATGTATGTAACTGTGCGCTTCAATTGTATGTGCAGCCAACATAATTGTACACACATATTGGGTTGTGAAAAAAAACCTGTGGATTAGAATGATCAATATATATTTCTGATTATTATGAATTGTCAATTAAAACTTCTCGAATTACACTTCTAGGTAAACATATATTGCTTCATTTTTGTTTGACAGCCCCACATATCTCCATTTATTTTTTGTACATTAACATGTTTCCTATGAGTAAATTGTATCCCAAGTCTTTATTGTTTTAAAAAATCAAAATAATCCAGTGTGTATGCTCAGCAGAATTTTGGAATCAAAATAATCCCTAATGCATGGCTAGCAGAATTTTAAAACTACAGAAACCTGATTAAAATAATTACAAAAAAAACTTGATTTAGAATAAGCTAGTATTGTGATTAATAAAAGATAATTTGATACATGTGTTACCTGATCACATTGGTTATACTTTAGGGCCAAGTGTGCTCTCAGTTACATTGGTTTAAATTTGGAATAACTCCATAAATGTCACTATATAAACAACAAATGATTAGTTATTCCAAATTTACATCCATGTTGAGGAGAACAGAATCTGACCCACTTTCTTCAGCAATGTCTGTTTCCCTAATACTACTACTGAGTGCCTTCATTCCTCTGATACCCAATTCCTAATGATGCTGCGAAACTTTGAGGCTGATGAGACTGACTTCTGAAAGAATAACTAAACTATACTTGTTTAGTTCTTTCAACAAGCCATGGAAGAGAATAATTGTTTGCTGGTATTTTGAAGGCTTCAACATCAAATAAAGTAAGGAAATACCAGATGAGTTACAAATAGAAGTTGTATTACCAGTTTTCTGTAAGTAAAATTAAGGGCAGGGAAATGTTTGAAGAATACAAGGGGACATTTCTCAAAATAGTAATTTATGAGTGTAAAAAGCCCAAAGAGAAGTGGTGAAATTGTCATCGAGTCACTAGAGACCTAAAACTAGTCTGAAAAATAAATAGAAAATTAGAACTTAGAATATTAAGAGTGATTTCTTGGTGTTGAAATTTGCCTTTTTTGAGTGGGAGTAATTTGATGATTTTTATGGTCTTTTTTTGGTAGTAGGATGACTACAAAAATGTTGGATTTATTGTGATTGTTCCTGTAGGTCACATGGAATTGGTTCTGGCTGCCGGATTGGCAAAGTGTAACACATGTGGTTAAGACCATTTTGATGCCGGAAGCCCAGCAGGCCTTTGCTGGAAGACCAGGTAAGGATGATGGAGTGACTTCTGAGTGGGTCTTTTCAACGTGATCAATATTTGCATAAATGAAAAAAATCTTTCTTTTTTTGAAGCCTGCAGAATGAAAGTTACTTTGAAGTTTTCAAATATTTTCCCAAACTCATTATCCTGTTTGACCAGCTATGTTCAGAAGTACAGAGCATCCAGAACTTCAATTAACTTCAGTGGGAGCTACTACTACTCACCAGCTCTGAAAGGCTGCCCCCTGGTATCTAAGCACATTTGGCATAAATCACTCTGCTCCAGGTGCACATGGATCTAAATCAGTTTTCTGAGAAGAAAGCACATGGGACTCACTCCACTTTTCTTCTCATTCTGGTCTTCGACTCTGTACCCAGTCTTTTGTCTCTTTTGTTCCTGCCCTAGATTTCCATATTCTCTTCAGTACAGTTACACATGGATGACTGGCATTAAGGCAAATTGAAGGGAACCCATAATTCCCATTCACTGATTGTTATCTATGCAGGGGTGGCTCCAGGCCCCAGCACGCCAAGTGCGTGTTTGGGGCGTCATGCTGCGGGGGGCGCTCTGCCGGTCGCTGGGAGGGCACCAGGCGGCTCCGGTGGACCTCCCGCAGGCACGCCTGTGGAGGGTCTGCTGATCCCGCGGCTCCGGCGGTCCACTGGAGCCACCCGCCGCCCTTCTGGCGACCGGCAGAGCGCCCCCCGCGGCATGCCGCCCTGATTGGGGCGGCAAAATGTCTAGAGCCACCCCTGTATCTATGCCTTCAAAATAAAATTGTCGTCTCTTCTGTAATGTTTATGTCTAGGAGAAAAAAAAACTTATTTCTTATCATGACCATTTTTATGCATCCTTATAATTAAACAGCTAGTTAAAAATGGAGAAGCTTTATACAAATTAATTAGCAAACTATTTACCATGTCTTGTTTGCAGTTGGCTTTTTAAAGCAATTCTGTTAAGTTATTGTTCGTAGCTTTTAAAATTCTTATTTAACTCACCATTTTACTAATGCCCATTAACAAAGAGCCTAGAGAGCTTCCTGAATTGAGATTCCCTGCTTGGTAACGTGTAACACTATTCAGTTTGTTGAATTAATTATAAATATTCACTGGGAATTTAGACCTTTCTGTCTATGAATCATCTATGAACAGATCGTATTTTCTGTTGTTCATAAGGATTCAGTGAATACTTTGGACAATCCATTTTCATTCTATGGTGTGTTTGTGAAACATTCACTCTGACTACTTGCTGTTTTGTTTCTTATGCTTTGTGACTGGTCACCTGAGGCACCTGGTGTTTTTTTCTGCTCCCTGTTTGGTTGAGTGGCACTCTTTGAAGTAGAGAACGATACATAGTGACTGACAAATACTGAGTAGCAAAACAACACACTTTGCTGGATGAATTTCAGGCAACACATCAGAGTTTGTGCTAAAATGCTTCAGAGATGGGCTCAAGGAACTCTGCAGTGGATAATTATGGAATGAATTGCCCACAAGGGAAATTGTTTCTAACTCTGTCATTCAGAATTTGGCTTATGTCCTAAAACATGAGAAATTAAATCCCTTATTCCTCAAGTACATATATGGCACTACATAAATAATAATATGCCCCAGAACTAGAAGGTTTAGAGGGACAGAACTCTCTGCTTCTTCCATAGAGGAAAAACCAGTTGTAGTCAGCTTCCCCCTAGTTCCACACCACACTGTATTGTTGCTTTAGTTAGATTTCTCTATATGCTGGTTGAATAAATGATGATAGATTGTTACTGTGCCTCTACACGTGAAAGGCCTAAGAAATGTGCAAGATATGCCCCGGAGTAAGTGGGTCCCCTGACCTTTTGGGTAGTGGACTCTGACTTGAGAATGGGATTCAAGTTCCAGAAGAGCGTGTCAAGGGCTCCATCTTATAAGGCTGGTCTACCCTACTGCGGTAAAATTAATCTAACTTGCGCATCTTCAGTTATGTGAATAACATAACTGAAGTTGACGTAGTTAGATCCATTTACCATGGTGGCTACACTGTGCTGTGTCCACGGGATAGTGTCTCCCGCCAACTTCCCTTACGCTTCTCAGGGAGGTGGAGTACACAAATCGATGGGAGAATGCTCTCCGATTGATTTAGCATGTCTTCACCAGACCTGCTAAATCAACAATTGCTGCGACAATTGCTGCATCGATTGCAGCAGTGCCGATTTACTGGTAAGTGTAGACATGCCTTAGAGACCAGGAGCTCAATCCCAGGGAACAGGGACTCTTCCCAAGAGTTCTGTTTTGTTCTGGGTTTCCTGTCTGAGGATTCTGAACTCTGAATGGGAAGATTGTGTAGGACTGGACAAGTTGTGGTGCACAACTTGCTTCACAGCAGGGACCTGACCAGACCTGGGGTGGCACAGAGCTAATTTCACAGTGGTCAGATGAGCAGTAGCAGAACTTATGTCACATAAATGGATCTGGTAGCTTCATACTGGAGTGGCACCTGGTAGAGTGGACTTCTCTGGATTGGATCAGACAGGCAGAGGAGATATATTACCTGACTAACACTAACATCAGGATAATAGGGTGTTATCTCAAGTAATTAATATATAGGATAGGCTCAGGAATTATTTTGAATTATTTCAGTTTTTTCTCCTTATCTTGTCTTCATTGACGTTTTGAGAAACACACTAAACTGGTTAATCTTTTATAAATTCATTAAAAGACTAAGCAAGCAGTTATAGAACAAATATAAGTTTAGGGGAAATATGTCACCAGCTAAGTTAACGTATAGTTTTCCAAACCTAAGTACAATGGTACAGTGCAATGGTCAGGTTAAGGTTATAATTGAAATACAATCAATAAATCCATGTTTCATTTTATCTGGCTCAACAGTTACTGCAATTAGTAATTAAAGCTGATTATAATAAACAAGTGAAGGAAAACAATTCTCTTAAGGTTTTATGGGCAGGTTAAGGGGAAAAGCCATTAGCTCTGATTTAAGTCATTTAGCTAAGTGACTGTCAAAGGCAGAGGCTATTCCTTGACTTACTTTTAAGGAAGTACAGCTTTTAAAATGATTTCCTGGTAACTTCCTTCTCTGGCTGCTTTCCCCCTTTAAGCTTCCCTATTCACAGAAAGTACATCAAGGTATTGTTTACCTAATGTATTTCCCCTCCCCACTTTAACACAATGCCTGCAGCTTTCTGGCAGACTGGCGCACACAGAGAATGATTTATAGAATCCCACATTTAGAACACTAGTTTAACCCAGAGATGTTTTACAGTTTGGATAATAGACTTAGGGTTTCAGTGTCTGCTCTGGGGAACAGTTAGGGCTTGTATTCACGTACAGCTGTGCCAATCTAGTGCTTTAGTGAAGATGCTCCTATGTCAACTGGAGACATTATTCTGTCAGCATAGTTAATCCACCTCCCTGAGTGTCGGTAGATATGTTGGTGAAAGAAGCTCTCCCACTGACACAGCGCTGTCTACACGGGGGGTTAGGGCTGTATAATTGCGTCACTCAGGAGTGTGGATTTTTCACACTCCTGAGCGAAGTAGTTGTGCCGATATAGGTCTGTAATACGGACTTGGCCTGAGTAATACACAAAGAGACACACACACTAATGGGCACTGGAGTGATTTGAGCATCCTGAATTGCTCTGAAGAAGGATTTTCACACCTTCTCAAAGTCTTTAGCTCACATGATTGTTCTTATTTGGAAGTAAGTTAATATTTACCTGTAACTTCATAATAAGATGTCACTTGAACTCTCACATGTGGGGAAATTGTCAGTCTTTCCTCTCTTTTAGTTGTACTTCAGCTTGGTGTGATCAGTGGTCAGAGTCCATCTTTAGATGGCCACTCTAGGGAAGACAGCAGGTTATAACTTCAGGCAACACTGGTGTGAGAGAGTTTCCCCCATTCCCTCTTTCCCCATGACTAGCATATTTTTTAGGGTTATGTGTCCTCTGGCTCAGCTTGAGGACCACCCTTCCCTAAATAGAGATCCCAGAATATAGGCTACAGTTCATCATGGACCAATAATTAGGAATCCTGATCTGAGGTTATAGCAGAAGATTCCAGTCTGATGTGCACATTTTCTTGAAAAATCCATTGCTGACCACAAGCCAAAGTCCATGTTATAAGCAGGACATGTGAGAGGCCCATGTAAGAAGGCATTGGCAATAGATTGCACTTAGGTCCAGGACATAAATGTTGTAACTGTTTAAATATAATTAATGACCAGTCAGAATTACACGGTCACTCATTTCCACACATCCTTGTGACAGTAAGTTAATTATGACACTGGGAAAATAACTCTATGAGACAGGGACAAAGTCTAGAGCAAGTGAGTCACCTTACCATGATAACCTTTTGCCTACAAGCCAGAAAGTTGCTTTGAGCATTTTTAAATAATGCTAACTTTAGCATTTGGCCAACTAATGCTACTCAGGTCTAAATATGGTCTATGTTCCCTACCCTAGGTATGTCTACACTGCAGTCAGAGACTGCAGCACATGTAGACATACCTGAGCTAGCTGTGTTCTAGTCAGCTCGAATAACAATAGCAGTGAAGCTCTGGCAGGATAGGTAGCAGAATGGGTTAGCTGCTCAGGTACTTGCCCAGAGTCCCAGGTGGGCTTGTGCAGACTGTGCTGCTTCCCATGCAGCCACCACTTCACTACTTTTTTTGAGCAACTCAGCTATGTCTGTACATGCTGTAGTCACACCTCTGATTGCATTATAGACCTACACACTGAGTCTAACTGAACCTATGAATGGGGTCTGTAGAGTTCTGCACCTCCATAAGCCAGACAAATAATACCTGGAACTGTGAGATTGGCCAGACTCCTACACTGACTGGACTTTGCTGTGTTTATAACAAATGTAAATGTGTATGTGGATATTGTGTTTCTTTTATTTGCTTTTTCCCAGTAAATGGTATTTGTGGTTCCATGTTCCCAAGGAGTCCTGAGTAGAGGTGGTCGAAAATCAGAATGTATGTTCCCTGGGAAATTCTAATATTTCAAATTTTCTTCCCAAATTGGGACAAAAATGGAAATATTAAAATTATTTGCAGAACAAAAAGTTCTGAAACATTTTGATTTTAAAAAGTCAAAATATTTTGTTTTGACATTTTTTGATTGGAATGAACCGCTTTGCTGCACCCAAATCAAAGCATTTAATTTCAGCTTGGATCAGCATTAATCTGTGTCTCTCTGAGCAGGGTGGTGCCTCATGAAAATTGCACTTCGAGTACTTCATGCCCCCTGATTCTCCTCGATGGACCAGGCTCCTCATCTGGACTACATCTCATGTTGAAAAAGTCATATGACTATAATTTTGCCCTGTGCTGGTTCAACCAGATGGGAGACTGTGATGCATCCTGGGAAATGTAGTTCAGCTAGGGACCCTGACCCATAGAGGAGAATGGGGGCATGAAGAACCTAAAATACAAATTGTTTGAGGCACTGCAGCAGATCACAAGGACACCAATAAATCTCAAACTGAACTAAACTAAAACCTTTCAATTCATTCAACAAACTAAAATGTTTCAATCTGGGTCAGCCCAACTCAGCCCAAAATATTTTCATTTAGAACTTTCCCATGGAAAATCAAAGAAATTCAGCAAAACTGAAAATTTCCCATGGAAAATTTCACTTTTGCAGAAACTGCATTTTCCATTAAACTCTTTTCAATGGAATATTCCTGACCAGTTCTGCGACTGAGTGCTCGAGGGAGAGTAAACACTGTGGAAGGGTTTCAAGAGAGGTTATTTTATAACTCAGATTCAGAAGTAGGAGTACACTTTTGGGTGGAGGGTTGAGCCATAATTTGATTGATTTTATTTAAAGACTTCTAAACAGTTTGAACCCAGGTCTTGTTGCCATTGGCCCTGGCAGAGAATTAAGTCCTATTCTGAATTAAACATAATTGTCCGGTACCTTTACCTAGAGACCAGAACACACTAGTTGTTAAAAGAGACATTTTCTTTTGTAAGAAGTATGCAGAATATAGAGACCATGATTGCATGTTTATATATATTACATGCAAAAAAACTATGATAAAAGAATATTATTAAGGTTGCAAAGTCAGCAGTTAGGAAATGCCAGGATTTAGGCTGGTTGTGCAACTTTAATTCATTCTCTTGTTCACATCCATTATGATTGGGGTTGCCACTTTGAAGGTATAAAAAACCAGGACATCCAGGCTCTTAGCCCATAAAACTGGACAGCTGGCTGTGTGAACGAAGCACCTTTTACAGATTTCCCAGGACATCTACCTCAAGAAAGGGCCAGTCCTAGGAAAATGTGGCAACCCTAATTATATCACTGCTGAGGAGGGGACTACAACACCAATCAGCCTCCTTTCCATTTCATTTCCCTTTCCCTGGCCCGTTAAGGGGAAAGGTGTGCCTTGACTCTGCTGGGAAGTAGCAGCCACATGGCAAGCTAGGCTGCATACAGAGAGGAAACCCTGAGAACTGTATATAGAACTGTGTGTGGTACAGGTCGTTATGTCTGGATATCACAGCTAGTGCAGGTCTGTGTGGGACTTATAGGAGAAGAGCAGAAGCTGGGGAGGGAGTCTGTGCTGAGGTGTCCCAATAACAGACACCAACTGAGCCTGGCATGAAAACCTGCACATTTCTATTTGCTTAAATAGAAAGTGGGCAGGAGAAGGCAGCCCAGGTTCTGGGCCTGCAGAGCCTTGACTCCTGATGGAGTCCCAAACAACAACTGCCATTGCTGATTTTGAACTGTAACTGTTTACACCCCTGTACCTCGGCTATCTGCAGCCTTTCTTTTTCCTGTCAGCCCTAGAAAATACCATTTCATTTAGCCATGTGTCTGAGTGGCTACTGACTACAAGGACCAGCTGCTGAAGTGCTAATGGTGCTTGCCTCTGAGTCATGATACACCTGGCACGATACAGGTACCTTAGGGGTTTGGTGTACTCCAGCACTGAGCAGCCCCAATAATTACACTGCTTTTTCAATAACACCTCTGCCTCAATATTTTGGATTCTCCTCGTTCAGTGTTTAGCCCCATGCCTTATTTACAGCACACTTTTCAGACTGTACTCTGAATACACAATTATTAATTTCATCATGGGCTCTTCTGTGGCACTGATCACTATAGTATCAGAGTACCTAAAACATTATTTATCTTCACAACACCCCTGTGAGTGGGAGGTATGGAGAACTGAGGCACACAGAGATTAACATCAAAAGTTTCCACTAACTCTGGGTGGGTCCAATGTGAGATGTCTAGAACACGATATCTCAGAGTACATAGCATTATATAGCATTTTGTATGTTCAACGCACTGCTCCCGTTGAGCTCAATTGTAGTTATGAGTGCTCAGCACTTCTGCAACCCAGACTCCAGGGTCTCAAGTTAGGTACTCAGAAAATGAAGTACACCCAATTAAATTTTAGCTGTTAAGCTCCAGAAAGTGTCTACTGAGCATGTGCTAACTGCAAATTTTTAAGGGCTTATAACATGGCCATAAATTTTCCTGGGGGTGCCGAAAGGCACATCTCTGCCACATAGGCCACCCTTCAACCAAATTTAAAGTCTTTTTTTTCCAAAGCATTTTAATAAAGATGTCAAGAATTTTTTTGAACTTGGGGAAGACGATGTATTTTTCCTCACCTCAGTCTCAGAAATGGCTGAACCATTTTGGCTGAAGTTTTCCAGAAATGATCAGCCTGAGGGAGATACCCAGCATGGAAAATTTCATCCCAAATTGTTAACGGTTTGCAACTGAAAACAGTGTCTTATAACTAGAAATGTCAGGTAACCTGAATAATAAACAGTGCTAGTAGTCCCTATAATATCTAATAATAAAACAGACCCAACCACATATAAGCATTTTCTAGTGATGTGGGCTTAATAGTTAAAAGTACTGACATTTATTAAGTATGTAAATTGATATCTAATTAGCTGTGGCAAGCTATCTTGTTAAATGCCAATTAAATATATTAACATTTCTCACAATTTTAATGTATCAATAAGTATTTAACTGTACCTTTATTGCCATTGTAATTTTGAGTTAATTACATGGCTCGATGATTTATCTTTTGCATAATTATTCAGTCTTAGTCTATGTTCTCTTAAATAATCAAACAAGCATGTTATAGATTGTCTAGAGCATGCAGGGTTTCTCTTTGCTGTTCCTGACCACCACCACTCGTCCCACCCCCAAGATGGCTGCTGTTGGAGGCTAGAAACAAAAGTAAAGGGAGAGGTGGGGATTTTACTGCCTTAAGTCCATGAATACCTTTATTAAGAATCGCTAGAAACAAAAGTAAAGGGAGAGGTGGGGATTTTACTGCCTTAAGTCCATGAATACCTTTATTAAGAATCGCATGTGGTTGGAAGAGGGCTCTGTAGGGTGGATCATTTTATATAAATACCACAGAAAAGTATCAGTGGTGGATGAGTTGCTGGATAGGTCAGTGAATAGGTAGAGAACCTTTTCTCCATAAGGCATTGGTTTGATTCTGACCCAGGTCAATAGCAGCTAGGCGTTATTTCTATCTGTGAATGTGAAATATGCTAATCTCTGTCCAGTCTCAAATGGGCAGGTTTTCACAACTTTAAAAAAATAACCCTACATTGGGAGTCTTATCAGAGAGGCTAAAGAGTGAATTAGCTCTCAACTGAAGGAATGGTCCTTCAAGGATGTTTTTGACAAGGCACGCAGTCACGTGATGTGGCGGAAGTTTGTAATCACTGCTGCTGCCTGTATTATACTTTTTCTATGACTTCATAAAATACCCCAGGCCTGATTCTCCTCCTATTCATAAAGATGTAAATCAGGAACAGCTTCATTGAAGTTGATGGCGTTGCACTGGAGTAAGAGAGAGGTGAATAAGTCCAGATCTACACTATAAAATTTACATCAATATAACTACATCGCTCAGGGGGCGTAAAAAATCCACACCCCTGAGAGACGCAGTTATACTGACCTAAGCCATGGTGTAGACAGCACTATGTTATGTTGATGTGAGGGCTTCTCCTGCCATCAAAGGTACCACCTCTTGCAGAAGTGGATTAACTACACCGATGGGCGAAGCTCTCCCATCGGCGTAGCAGCATATTCACTAAAGTGCTACAGCAGCACAGCTGCAGCATTTTAAGTGTGGACATGCCCTAAGGCCCTTCAATTTCCAGAGCTATTGGCTTACTCCTGGAGTAGCAGTACCTTCCACTCAGCCTTAGGAAAGGTGTCAGACTCTGACCTGTAGAAAGGAAAAGTATCAAAAGTACATGATCAGGTCTAGTGGACCAAGGAATTCACAATCTAAACTTTCTGAATGAAGAAAGGCTGGTGTGTAATTCAAAACAAATGCCTCATGAAAGAATCCATGCTGGGCTTCTAGGAAAAGGGGAGGAAATAGTTCTCTATCCTGCTTATACAATGAGAGGAAAGCAACAGAACAGAATGAAAGCTGATGAGTCCTTCCCATTGCCAGTCAAGTC
Source organism: Mauremys reevesii (assembly GCF_016161935.1). Classification (NCBI taxonomy): domain Eukaryota; kingdom Metazoa; phylum Chordata; order Testudines; family Geoemydidae; genus Mauremys; species Mauremys reevesii. The sequence goes on along the minus strand of NC_052626.1, from coordinate 36,525,594 downwards.
TTTGTGAGTGCAACCAGATAAATAACCCCTCAAGAAAGCTCCGCTATTAAACACAAAAGCAAGTAATGTGAAGAAGGATGGCTGCTTCCAGCTAGCCAATAAACAATATGCCTCCTCACTGGAGCAGCAGCTGACCCCAGCTTCCACTGCAAATGTCATTTTTCTTCTCATCCTGCTCTTCAGCTACTTTGAGGATTTTAGCATTTTATCAGGTGTTGTAATACCACGTACTATAGTCAATGACTTTTCTTACCTCCTAGATAACAGCATGGCCCTATTAGCTGCCCAGAAGTATATTGTCCATTTCTCATCAAACCAAAATGTTTTTCCTTCTGTTCCCCCCCCCCCCCCCCAGAACTACAAGGAAACTGAAAATTCAGTTATTTGCACAGCTCTAGCACTGGTGAATTCATGGATGAATGAGACAGAGTGCCTTGGAGGGTATGTCTACATTGCAATTAGACACCCATGTGGTCCATTCTAGCCAATTCGGGTTAAGGGGCTTGGGCTAAGGGGCTGTTTAGTGGCCGTATAGACCTTCAGGCTTGGGCTGCAGCCTGAGCTCTGAGACCCTCCCACCTTGCAAGATCCTAGAGCTGGAGTCCAAACATCTACACTGCAGTTAAAAAGCCCCTGAGCCTGAGCCCCGCGAGCCTATGTTGGCCGGCACAGGCCAGCCACTGGTTTTTAATTGCAGTCTAGACATACACTGCGTGATCCTCCTGGTACAAGCCCCTTACTTTAGGCAGTGCCCAGCCCAAAGGGAGTGGGGAGAGCGGCAGCTTTAAGGTAACTATAGTTCTTTCTGATGACCTGAAAGTCAGCTTTTCCCTGCAAACAAGATAAAGAAAATAACTCTACATTTGTGCCTTCAGTTCCCTGGAGTTTAGAGTGTATTAATGGCTATCGGATTCAGAATAAATAAACTGGATGGAAAAATCATTATGTGAGTTCCATTTTCTGAATATCAATTTGGTTTCTAAGCACTTCAATAACTTATCCTTAATTTTCAGCTCAGAGTGTCTCTGAAAATAGTTGAAATTTGGGGCATCATTGCCTCCTCTCCTCTTATAATAATGGGATGTGAATGTGGTGGCTGAGCTTATTGAATTTGACATTAGAGGCTGATTCATCTCTTAAAAAGCATTTTTACATATTGAATTTCAGCCTTTGAGGAACAGCAAACAATCAAAAATGCATTGGGAAAAAATTGAAAAAAAGAATTAACCGAGAAAGGCATATGAATAGCCCACCCTTTTATCTCCACAGCAATCTTTAAAAGAAAGGTGTGTGAGAGAGATAATGCATAGATTTTAAGGTTAGGGATGCAGCAAGGTTGTTTTCCAGAATTGTGACTGGAGAGAATAAGCCCTACACAAGTCTGTGAGAATGAGTGCTCTTTGCTCACAATAGCAAGTGTGTGTGGGCATGTGCAACTTGGAGGTGCCGGGCGTGTTCGTAGGCTATATTTGTGTGTGCCGGTAGAATGTTGGGGTACATGCGTGATATCTGGCTGTGTGATTGTGCTGGTTGTGCATGAGGTGTCACAAATTTCTGTGTGTTTGGATATGTGTGTGATAGTAATGTAGGGAGGATTATGCTGTTTGGATATGCATGTGGTATGTCTGCATGAGTTTGTGTGTGTGATACATATGGGATGTGCATGTGTAGATGTGAGTGGTTGGGTATGGTTATGTTCCTTGTGTGTGATGTTTGGATGTGTATGCATGTTGTTTCCATGTGTACCTGCCTCTGGATCTCTCAATGAGTCCTACAAGTATGTTGAGAATCATGCCACTGAAGCAATGGAGAATTGAAATTACTCCATAAATTACGGTAATAGAGGGCCTGATAAAATGAACACAGGAAACATGTGCAGCATTACAAAAATTAGTTGGAGAGGGAAGTAGATGGGCTAAGGTAACTACTGCATGTCAGTAAGAAGGAAGGAAGTGAACGTGCTTGGAACAACTTGCTTAACATACCTTTTGATAATGATGCTTTTGTTTTTCTCTAACCATGTCCAAGAGACTAAGTGAAGAAGAGAACAGGAAAAAGGACAAAGCCCCACAGATGCCTCCGAACGGCACACAGTCACAAGCAAGCACATACTCTCCCAACTCCTCCCTAAGTAATGCAAACACAAGCCTGCATGTATACACACAAACACACTCACTTGATTCCTCCCAAATGCACCTAAATCCAACTGTGCATATACATACAGGCACCTACTTCATCCCAAATGTATGCACATAGAAATATGTACGTACATACATACATACCCACACACAGCATGAACACTCTCCAAAAACTTCAGCAATACAGAGCAGGGAACTCCAAAAAAGAAATGGTTTTCTAAGCCACTTCTTTTAAAACATCAGCGAGAGGCTGAGAACAGAAGAGTTTTGGGAAGTGGAGGTTAGGAAGAGAAAACAGGTTTGGCTGTAATCAGAACCCATTCCTCCCAGGCACCTACACATGTAACACACCCCTTAAGGGAAACACTTCATTTGCCACCTGCATCTAAATGAGGGCTCTTCATCCTCCTGGTGCTGCAATCTGCCTTCCCTTCTCTTTGGAGTAAGCAGCCACTCTTATTAAATCAAGCATGCTGAAAGCTGAAGTCTCTCCCTGGTGTTTAGTCCTGCGCTGAATAAACGCATCTACCAGTGTAACTTCCCTGTCTTTGCTTTCCCCCACTATTCCCAATCTCATTTTTCGAAAGAACAAACACAGCATTTTTAAAACAATGATTTGGTTGAAAATAAAAATAAATGAGGGGAAGACTAGGAAAATAAACCCCTAAAGAATTAAGAAGATGCAAAAGGAAAGGTTTACACAGCTGCCCGGAGCTATGGTGAAAAGTGATATGTGAATCCATAATAAATGAACATTGGCGATTCGATTTAATCAGGTACTTGACAGTTCCCAAGGGCCTGATCTGCTTGGCAGGATATAAAATATATATCAATCAGCTAGTGTGAACAGACCTTGGTGGTCTAGCTGAGCCACGCTTACATTCCTCCTTTAGCTTGATAGGGCATAAGTCTGTAAAACATGAAGCCAAAGAGTGTAGTGCCAGCAAAGAGAACATACAGCTCTTGTGGCTTGGGGCCAACATTTATTAAACACACCAGCAAACAGATCTTAGGACTAAAGTGAAGATTAATGGCCACAGTCCATGGGGAGGAGAAGGGCAATGCATGAGAAAACAGACCCACCTGTGTGTCTGGGAAGCTATGAGCAAACCATCTCCTCTGCCAGTAGTCTCAGACTGCAGCTTATTCACAGGTGATAACAATCCCAACATTACATTCCTTAAAGTGCCCAGTCCGGCCATGGAAGAACACTAGAACATGCAAGAAGCTGGGGAGAATCCTCTGACCCCCCCCTAAATCATGTGAACCAATGTTGCATGGGTATTAATCTCAGTGAAAACATTCATCATCTTATTGCAACAATGTAGACTGCTCTCTCAACATTTCCTAACACTCCCCTAAAAACACACACAATCCCCCAACAACCGCACCCATCCCATTTTGACACCCTCCCTCCTATAAGTGATGTATGGAGAGAAAGCTAATGGCTGCAATATCAGAACCTCAACCTGGATACAGGAAGGTAAGAGACTGAACCAAAAGGTAAAGCTTGTGTTATCTCTGGGACTTCTGACTCATCCATGGAAGCCAGTGGAGTTCCTTTTGGGAAGTACAGAAAACTTTTGTAGGTGCCACCTAATGTACCTCGATTGCAGTGCATCCCTCTCTGGAGAACAGCAGCTCAGTCGTCCCTCATGTAATCTCCACATTGAGTTATAGAGCTGTGTTTGTTACGTTTCTCTTGTGCTTTGACCCCAGCAGTATGTGTGTGACATTTTCATTCTTTGACACATTCATTAAAATGTCCTTGTTATTTCCTTGTGCTAATATCCACTCTAATTCCACAGAATGCAGCCATCCTCAAGGGATTTGTCACACACTTTCTTTTGTAAAACAATATTTTAATACATTATATGCTGGAACAATAGTCAGTCGCAAACAGAAATTCAGCCAGCATACTAGAAGGATAAAAGAATGTCATATATGTGAGCAAAAGAGAGCTGACACTAACAAAATAGGCAAGGTGATTCTGTAGACATTGTTGATTCTATGGGCCTGATTCTCTTTTTGCTTACACTGGTGTAAATCAGGAGTAACACCACTAAAATCAATAGTTACCCCACAGTAAAGTTGACATGAGAGAGGAGACTCAAGCCCTGTGTGTTCATATCTGTTATGGGAATGGGGAGTGGGTTATTTAAGTGGACCCCCAAAAGAAGACCCAGAGCAAGAAAATAGGAGAGAAGCAAAGGAAGACGAGCAGATATAGAAGAGGAAAATGGATAAATAGAGATATAGATGTCATGGAGAAAGGTTATGTATTAAGCTTTGGTAGATAATACTTATGAGCTATGAAATGAGGCTAATGAGGAGCTTAGGGATAATGGTAGGATGACAAATGGAAATGAGGATATGGAGGTAGATATTACCACATCTGAGGTAGAAGCTAAACTCGAACAGCTTAATGGGACGAAAGCGGAGGGCCCAGATAATCTTCATCCAAGAATATTAAAGGAACTGGCACATGAAATTGCAAGCCCATTAGCAAGAATTTTTAATGAATCAGTAAACTCAGGGCTTACCATATGACTGGAGAATTGCTAACATAGTTCCTATTTTTAAGAAAGGGAAAAAAAGTGATCTGAGTAACTATAGGCCTGTTAGTTTAACATCTGTAGTATGCAAGGTCTTGGAAAAAAATTTGAAGGAGAAAGTAGTTAAGGACATTGAGGTCCATGGTAATTGAGACAAAGTACAACATGGTTTTACAAAAGGTAGATTGTGTCAAACCTACCTGATCTCCTTCTTTGAGAAGGTAACAGATTTTTTAGACAAAGGAAATGAAGTGGATCTAATTTACCTCGATTACAGTAAGGCATTTGATATGGCTCCACATGGGGAATTATTAGTTAAATTGGAAAAGATGGGGATCAATATGAAAATTGAAAGGTGGATTAGGAACCGGTTAAAGGGGAGACTACAACGGGTCATACTGAAAGGTGAACTGTCAGGCTGGAAGGAGGTTACTAGTGGAGTTCCTCAGGGATTGGTTTTGGGACCAATCTTATTTAATCTTTTTATTACTGACCTTGGCACAAAAAGTGGGAATGTGCTAATAAAGTTTGCGGATGACACAAAGCTGGGAGGTATTGCTAACACAGAGAAGGACCGGGATATCATACAGGAAGATCTGGATGACCTTGTAAATTGGAGTAATAGTAATAGGATGAAATTTAATAGTGAAAAGTGCAAGGTCATGCATTTAGGGATTAATAACAAGAATTTTGGTTATAAATTGGGGACACATCAGTTGGAAGTAACAGAGGAGGAGAAGGACCTTGGAGTATTGGTTGATCACAGGATGACTATGAGCTGCCATGTGATATGGCCGTTAAAAAAGCTAATGCAGTTTTAGGATGCATTAGGCAAGGTATTTCTGGTAAAGATAAGGAGGTGTTAGTACTGTTATACAAGGCACTGGTGAGACCTCGTCTGGAATATTGTGTGTAGTTCTGGTCTCCCATGTTTAAGAAGGATGAGTTCAAACTGGAACAGGTACAGAGAAGGGCTACTAGGATGATCCAAGGAATGGAAAACCTGTCTTATGAAAGGAGACTGAAAGAGCTTGGCTTGTTTAGCCTAACCAAAAGAAGGCTGAGGGGAGATATGATTGGTCTTTATAAATATATCAGAGGGATAAATATCAGGGAGGGAGAGGAATTATTTAAGCTTAGTACCAATGTGGACACAAGAACAAATGGATATAAACTGGACACTAGGAAGTTTAGACTTGAAATTAGACAAAGGTTTCTAACCATTAGAGGAGTGAAGTTCTAGAACAGTCTTCCAAGTGGAGTAGTGGGGGCAAAAGACATATCTGGCTTCAAGACTAAGCTTGATAAGTTTATGGAGGGGATAGTATGATGGGATAGCCTAATTTTGGTAATTAACTTATTTTTAGGCCTATTTACCTGCTAATAATCAATGTTCTGTGATGCGATGTTAGATGGGGTGGAATCTGAGTTGCTACAGAGAATTCTTTCCTGGGTGCTGGCTGGTGAGTCTTGCCCACATGCTCAGGGTTTAGCTGATCGCCATATTTGGGGTTGGGAAGGAATTTTCCTCCAGGGCAGATTGGCAGAGGCCCTGAAGGTTTTTCGCCTTCCTCTGCAGCATGGGGCCCGGGTCACTTGCTGGAAGATTCTCTGCACCTGAGGTCTTTAAACCACAATTTGAGGACTTCAATAACTCAGACATAGGTTTGGAGTTTGTTACAGGAATGGGTGGGTGAGATTCTGTGACCTGCATTGTGCAGGAGTTCAGACTAGATGACCATAATGGTCCCTTCTGACCTTAAGTCTATGAATCTATGAAATATATCTTTCTGAAGGTCACTTTTCCTTACAGTGCTGTGTTCTATATACACAGTATCATAATGTATCCTAGCTACATGTTTTTTTCCACCTGATCTAGATCTCTGCAGAGAGGTCAGATGTGGTCCATTAAAGACAGCCATAATCCTTAGCTCCAAGCACTTCAGTACTAACAGGACATTTGAAATCAGAACTCAAATGCCAATCCACATTTTGGGAATGGCACCTAGAGTTACCAGGGATGGAACAAGAACCCTCCATGAGAACACCCTAGAATTCTGGAAGTGAATGAAATCTGGATCTATAGGTTGTGGTATGAGACCATGTTTATACTCCAGTTACCCGTTTACTACCATGCAGCACATCACTCATCTGTGGCAAACTTGAAAAACTTCAGAAGTTCATTTTCATTTTCTAAAAGCATCTATAATGTGGATGCCTATTCAGACTTCTCTGAACTGATCCAGCCTCTGGCTGTAAACCTTGCAATTACAGGCTCTTTTGGGAGAGTTCCAGTATTTCTTGTTTCTATTTAGGCTGGAAATCATATCATACTAATATATCTCATAGTATTTCAGTAATTCCAGCCCTGGTCAGAGCCTGTCTGAATGGAGTCATCAGCAAGAATAAAAGTGTAATGGGGAAAATGAGATTTGAGTTTCAGACAAAGATTCAGTTCTTGTTCTGTCCTGTAGCCTAGAACAGTGGTTCTCAAACTATATAGCAGGCCTCTCAAGGGAGGCGCGGGAATGTGTCAAGGGAGGCGCGAGCTGTATGCTTTCTTTTTAAGCGCTCTGTCTGTCAGCCTCAGGTGACTGGGCACACCCGGGGGGGGGGGGGGGATAAAGTGGTCATCCAGAGCACCACCACCTGGGCTTGGGCTCTCCTTCCTCCCCCTCCCTCAATCCCTCATCAGGAGGCAGCCCAGGATCAGGGTCTCTTTCCCTCCTGTCCCTCTCCAGGAGGTGGCAGGGCTCCAGCTGTCAGCCCTGGGGTGGAATTGCCTCCCTTATTTCTGCTGCTGGAGTCCCGGCCAACGGCTGCTGCTCTCCATTCTGCCTTCAGAGCTGGGTGGCGGTATATGGGGAGGGGGGCATATACGACTACAGACACAAAGAAGAGGGGCCCAATCAAATAAGTTTGAGAATCACTGACCCGGATTCTCCCTGTCTTCTAGAACCACCCCAGGAGCTGTGGAATCAGCAACTGCCATTATTGACAACCCCAAATATTCAAAAATCATGAGTCAGCCTCTCCCTGCCCCAGTAATGAGATTGGCTTAAAACATTGTGTTTTTTTTAAATAAAGTACTTTGTGTTCTTTTTATTTGTCTTTTAGCTTTTGAGCCTTTGGAGGGGGGGACAGGTCACATTTTCAAGATTTATGTGCAACTGTGAAGGCTAGATACTTTTAAAAAAGAATGAAAGCTCATATTCTTACATATTCACTTGACTCCAGGTGCTGGGGCTTTATGAAAAACTGTAATTATCATAAACTCATGGTAACATCATGAGAGTTGGCAACACATCCGATGTCAGGGTTAATCTCAGCTTTCATTTAAAAAAAACATTTCTAGCCCTTTTCCTTGTGAAGATACTAGGGGCCTTGACAATTTAAATAGCTGTAAATTTGTCTCTGCAGATGAAGTTTGCCACCTATAAAGATCATGTGTTATTCTCAGCCTCTGTGGTTGTCACATGACTGCAGGAAGCATTCACAAGCATATGTGCAAACTTGAATTGTGATTCAACACAATCATATTTGTACCATTGTTTTTCCTGTTTTTGTGTAATTGTTCATGCTTTCAGTTTTCTTTGCCTAAATGATGATTATTTATACTGTGGTAGTGACAAATCAGTACAAATCAGACTCTGTACAAACCTACTGATGTAGTAATTTGCGGAGAGAATTTGTCCATGTGAATGAGTATTTGACTAGGAGTTAGCATACACCACAAAAACAAGTGTCATCATAGGGTGAAATCTAGGTCCCATGAAATCAGTGGCAAAATTTCCACTGACTTTAATGGGGCCTTGACTCCACCCATCATGTGTAAATGAGTGTATTCATATTATAATTGCTCATCCAGACACCCACATTGATGTGCAATTCCTTAGTAGGAACGTCACAAGAGATGCTTGGATTCAATGTCTGTTATATAGCTAATAAATCTGGATTATCTCACTCTCCCTTAGTCAGGAAAGAAACTGGCTATTTTAAAATGCAGGGTCCTTGGGCATAGCTAAGTATAATGCTCTTTCTTGCACAAAAAAGGATAGGAAAAGATGTAAAATGTCCTGGGCCTGTTTATCTCCTGCTGCCTCCTTCTCCCTAAAGTAGTGGTGCCCAACATTATTACAGAGGAGGGCCACATAAACCTACATATTTATAGATTATACATATTGTAATAAAATTTAAAGTCACCTGTATTGATTTATATTTTAAGATAGTTAAGACCAAAACAGACTGTGAAGAACTTCAAAAAGATCTCACAAAACTAAGTGATTGGGCAACAAATGGCAAATGAAATTTAATGTGGATAAATGTAAAGTAATGCACATTGGAAAAAATAACCCCAGCTATACACACAATATGATGGGGGATAATTTAGCTACAACTAATCAGGAAAGAGATCTTGGAGTCATCATGGATAGTTCTCTGAAGACGTCCATGCAGTGTGCAGCAGCAGTCATAAAAGCAAACAGGATGTTAGGAATCATGAAAAAAAGGGATAGAGAATAAAATGGAGAATATCTTTATGCCCTTATATAAATAATATAAATACCTACATCTTGAATACAGCATACAGATGTGGTCTCCTCATCTCAAAAAATATATACTGGAATTAGAAAAGGTTCAGAGAAGGGCAACTAAAATGATTAGGGGTTTGGAACAGGTCCCATATGAGGACAGATTAAAGAGGCTAGGACTTTTCAGCTTGGAAAAGAGGAGACTGGGGGGGGGATATGGTAGAGGTATATAAAATCATGAGTGGTGTGGAGAAAGTGAATAAGGAAAAGTTATTTACTTGTTCCCATATTATAAGAACTAGGGGCCACCAAATGAAATTAATGGGCAGCAGGTTTAAAACAAATAAAAGGAAGTTTTTCTTCACACAGCGCACAGTCAACCTGTGGAACTCCTTGCCTGAAGAGGTTGTGAAGGCTAGGATTATAACAGGATTTAAAAGAGAACTGGATAAATTCATGGAGGTTAAGTCCATTAATGACTATTAGCCAGGATGGGTAAAGAATGGTGTCCCTAGCCTCTGTTTGTCAGAGGGTGGAGATGGATGGCAGGAGAGAGATCACTTGATCATTGCCTGTTAGGTTCACTCCCTCTGGGGCACCTGGCATTGGCCACTGTCAGCAGACAGGATGCTGGGCTGAATGAACCCTTGGTCTGACCCAGTATGGCCATTCTTATGTTCTTATGGTCTTAAGTTCAGCTGGTTTCGTATGGCTTAGATTGGTTGTTTCTATGTACAGTATTCTCTATTTACACACTGTGTAAACTAAAATGATGTAAACAGGACAAAATGCTAAGGATTCAGCAATTAGTATATTGTGTTTAAGCAGGTTGTGGGCCTTATGAAAGGTGGGTCGTGTATGCCCCAAGAGCTGTAGGTTGGGCACCCCTGCCCTAAAGGGTGTCTCCTTCTCCCTTGAGAGATTCAATGCCCCAGTGATTCCTTCAGACTCAAAATAATAATAATAAAAAAGATGAGACATTGAATAGTCCTTCTCTGAGTCGCAAATTAAGCGTAAAACCACAGAAGTGCAAGACAGATCTAAAGGATAAATTGTCATTCTCTATGCAGCTGTGAAAGCTGCTGGAATAGATACAGCCACTTCAGGAACAATATAGAGTGCCGGATTTCAGGCTACTAGAGAAGATGACTCTTCGTCAGGCTTCCTCTAACAGCCACTTACTGCCTCTTTGACCGTCATGGAGGGTAGTCCAATTTGAACAAATCATCACACGCTTCTCCAGAGTCAGGATTCCCACTGTGGGATGTGGATGGAGGGCTTGCACAGCTGCTTTCTCTTGTCCTCCTGCCTTGTGATGTGAGCTGCTTGCAATCACTGAGCAAAGTAAGTGATCCCTGCTGTATGGAGGTGATGAGGAGGGATAGCTCAAAGGAAGAAGCACTCCCATTGGCCAGAGGGAGGGGTCAAAAGAGGGAACTCTTCTGCTTTCAGACCTTCACACCTCCTACTTTAATCCCTGTGTGTAATCACACTGAGTATGGGCACAAACCCTGCTACAAACTGTCCCTGGATGGAACCCTTTTTGCAGGTGATTTAAACCTGATTTCAAGTGGACCTTGTTGAGAGAAATTTTAAAAGAGATGTGTGGGCAAAGATGGAGCTGGAAGTACTGCAGCCTCACTAGAAGCAGGCTGTATAAAGGGACGGGCTAGTGCTGTTAAGATGGCTGAGATGTGCTCACGGTTCCTACAGGCTTTTCAGAATGGGACCCCAGCTACTGGCAGCTCCTTAAATCAAGGCACTGAGACGCTCTAGTGAGGTACAGAAATTTGAGCTATACTGATCATGTCCATGCTGCCAGGGTATCCACAGGGCACTGACTAAACTCCCAAAGTGCTGTGTCAGGCTGCACTGGACTCACTGTGAAGCCTGGGATGGATTTTTTTTAGGGACAGTCTCTTTTGCTCTGTTCCTCCTGGTCAGGAATATTGAGGGGATGTCCCAGCAACAGCACAGTCACTGCTATATTTTAAACAGATGATACCCACTAAAATAAATAACAAAAGATACAGAAGGTAATCACTGTAATGGGCACCAAGTACCCGAGAACAAGGTCTTTTGGCTTCAAATGACAGGAGCAGATTGCGTTGTGTACCAGAGGTACAATGGGTATTTTCACACCAAAAGCAATGTCAATACATTATCTCCTCAGGAATACAAGATGTTTGAATGGCCACAGAGTCATGGGATAGGTGGTGAAGGACCTTTTATTGCCAAACAACCATCAATAATTCATCAAATGGGTGGGGGGAGGCGGGAGGATGAAAAAAGGAAAGCCATTTGGTGAGGTAGAAGGATTAAATATGTTATGACTATGGCAGAAGGTAGAATCAGCAGAGTCAGAAAGGAGCATGAAGTGTGGGGGGGTCATTACAGAGCTGGGCTAAAAACCATATGGGTCTGGAAAACAATGTCCCCTCCCCGCCCATCTGAACACGTGGACAGGTTCAAACCAGTTTGAGCCCACGAATCATGAGATTTCAAAACAATACGAATACATTTTGGGTTCTTTTTTATTTGAGCCTTTAGGGCTCATGTTTCCAAGCTTTTCTCTGCTTCCAGAAGGGCTAGAAACTTAGTTTTTAAAAAAATGAAATCTGAGATTCTTGTGTATACACACATGACTCAAGGATCTGGGGCTTTAAGGAAAACACAACTTTATCACAAGACTTGAAATAAAGTTGTAAGGATTGGCAACATTGCATAGTATAAATACATTACACAGTATAAATATTTTTTTCAGGGGAAAAGGTTGGCTCAGTGGTTAGGGAGCTAGCCTGAGAATTAGGTTCAATTCCGTCCTCCAACCCGGGGCGTCTCTATGTATTTTGCTGCCCAACCACAGCTGTCACGTGGCTTTTGGCGGCATGCCTGCGGGAGGTCTCCAGTCCCGCGCCTTCGACGTACCTGTCACCGAATTGCCGCTGAATCCATGGGACTGGCGGACCTCCTGCAGGCATGCCGCCGAAGGCAGCCTGACTGCTGCCCGCACAGTCCCCTGCGGCTTGCCGCCCCAGGCACGTGCTTGCTGCGCTGGTGCCTGGAGCCACCCCTACCTCCAACACAGACTTTCTGTGGGATCTTAGGCAAGTCATATAGTGTCTTTGTGCCTCAGTTCCCCACTTGCTGAATAGGAATAGTAGTGCCTCACAGGTATGTTGTGAGGTATTCAGATGCTCTGGTCATAGGCTGTATTATAAGTATGATAGATTTCAGTTCTGTAATGTGGCTGAAAGTGCTAATTTTTCAATGCACAGCCATGCTGTGGATCTGTTATCTGACATTCATTTTACTAGATATTTGAGGTATGGAGCTTGTGACAGATGGTCCCCGTGGGTTTCTTTCTCCTTTTCCCCTCCTCTGAAGAACCTGGGAGCATGTGTGTCTCAGTTCACTCTTAGTTGTTTAATTATCTTACTCTGTTTCATTTATAACATGTACCTTTCCAAGGCACATGCACTTTCAGACTTTGAAAAAAAGAAAGGAAGAAATGCAGAAGAATTCTAACTGTCCCAAAGTAAACATAAAAAGACTCCCAAGTAAGCATTGTCCAAAGCATTAAAACATCGAAATACTCATGCAGAGATTGACTCAATTATCAGCCCTAATAGAATCAGGAGGGAGGCAAAGTGCTGCACAGTGAGAAAATTATACTAGCAAACACCAGTCTGCATCAGTGAATTGCTGTGAGTAATAGGTAACACCTTCAACGTGCTTTGCAAACATTAACTAATTAATAAATACTCAAAAAGCAACAAACACACCCCCTGGGGTGAGCAGGTGGTAGTGCCCCCTCTTTACAGGTGATGGGAGAAACTGAAGCACAGATTTTTACAAGTGTCTCACACAGGGGCATTGAGGGAGTTTTATGAGAAATAGAAGGCAAAAATATGAACCCTTCTGCCCCATCCTGTGCATGGACCATCACATGCCACCTCTCTCTTTCAGGCTGGGCTGCAGACAATTCCAAGTGTATCATTTCAAAGAATAAGCACCCATTGTTTGGAGTAATTCAAAGGGATCACACTGACTATGTTCCCCAGGAGTGCCCAGTTGATCAGAGAGATGCCTAGTATCTGCAAGGATATTAATGCATTTTCCACTGTGTGTATGTGGGTGTTACATCTCCCAAATCTGGTGAAGTGTCTATCTTTTTTTCTGGCTGTTTTTTCCCTTTCTTGGTAGCTTTTCTTCAAGTCTTCAGACAAAGGGCTGCATCAGGGTTCCCCTCTCCCTAGGAGAAAGGGAGGACATGTCTGGGGATCTGGTTACAGCTCTTCACTTCTCAGAGTTGATCCCAATCCTGACATGAGTTTGAACAGGTGGAGAGTTGCTCTAAGTTGTGCTAATGATTTACGATCCTTAATATAACCTATACCAGTGGAGGAATGGCATCACAGAGCTCTGTCCTGCCACATTTCCTTTCTGCGCCATCCCACCCCTTTCATGCTCCCTACTCTAGGCTATGTGAAGAGGAAGAGCTGATGGCACAGGAACCTACTTCAGCACATTTGCTCCATGGGGGATTAGAGCTGGCCAGAAAACAAGCATTCTGGTATGTGACAATTTTTTTAAGTTTCCCAATTTCTTTTTGTTCTGATGAACAAACTCAAGACTTTTCCAATTTTTTCATGAAAAAACAGTAAGACACCCTGCCTTTTGTTCTCTAGACTAGCCAAGAGCCCAGTGGTTAGGGCACTCACATGGGAGGTGATAAGACCCCCCCCAGTTCAAGTCCCTTTTCTGAATCAGTTAGAGGGGGTATTTTTTGAAAAAGTCAAAATCTTTTTTTTTAAATCATTTTGAAATGAAACATTTTGATTTTTTTTGTTTCAAAGCAACAGAAATCTATTTATATTTATTAAAAGATAAAAAAAAACAAATGAAATACAATGAAAAAATTAAATAATTTTGGGTTGAACAAAATGGTTTTTTTTTTCAACCTGAAACTTTTGTTTTTTCCAGATTTTCATTTGGTGTGAGAGACTGAAAAACATCAATTTCAGTTTGAAAATTTAAAAAGATTTTTTTGATTTCGCTCCTGACTCTCCCCCCCCCATCAATATTTGCTCAGTTCTTTGCAACACAATTACTCAGTTCACCTATCTGCCACTTTATCTTCAGGTTTCATCGCAAAGCTGAAGTCTAGGGTTGGGGGGTTGTTTTGTTTTCTTTTTGACTGGCTGTTTTTAAATTGCAATGCCCACAATTCCTATAGAACAGCCCTGGGAGTTGAATAGCTTCCCTTGTAGAATTTGCCTGGGTCTCTTCACTGTTTATCTCTAATCATTTGTTAAGAGGTTCCTAAGCACTACACTGACCTATTATCTTGCATGAGTTATCCATAACAAACAATAATAATGAGACGACTTGGATGTGCCTTCATACTTATTACAGAAATTACAGGCTGTCCCTTTCCAAATATTCGGTATATATGTTGGCATGAATACAGATTTCTAATACTAGTAGTTGCTCTGCACAACAAACGGCACCATCCAGTAGCAAGTGGTTACCGTGGTATGAGGATTATCTCTATAAAATCAATTAAAGAGAGATGATCAAACAAAACATTGCAAATGCACAAATGAACAACTGCCTCCAATGAGATCTGCACTGGGATCAGAGTGTCACCCAGTGCAGCACATGTATCGGCAATATTTTGCTTCTCTCTGATTTCGGTCCAGCCCAGATTCTGCAAAAGACTGTCCGACTGACTTTATTGGGACTTTACACTGGTGTATGCCTATCTGGGATCTGGGCCTTAGATCATAACCTCCTTTGAGCAGAGACTGTGACCTCTTTCTGTAGAGCCCCGGGTATCATAATAATCATTAATAATAGTCTCTCATTTGTGTTGAGATTATAGTAATAATAAATACACTTAAGGTGCCTTTCATTCAAACATCTCAAACCTGGCAATTCCCTGCCTCCTCCAATCCTTGCCAGGGAAGAGAGAGAAGTGTCATTATCCCCATTATACATATGGGTAAACTGAAGCACAACATGGTTAGATGGGATGCCTGACATGTCATGGCATGATGACAAAATTCTGATGCTGACTATAGGGAGGAAGGAAGTGCTGAAGCTCAGGACTGGGAATCCAGAGATCTGGGTTACAGTTTTGGCCATTCCTTGGACCAACTGTGTGAGTTTGGGCAAGTCAATTAACATCTCTGTACCTCTGTTTATGAATATGAATAAAGGGAATAATGATTATTACCCAGCACAGGTGTTCTGTGAGGCTAATTCATTAATGTTCTAAGAAATCTCTCTCCAGGCATTCATACTATACTCTTCACCAAAGTATCTGACTGCCTAACACTTGCAAAGTGCTTTAAGATCTTCTGTGCTTATGGCTTCCATTTGGATGCATGTGAATGCAGGAAGCACATGAGTGAAACAAGAATTCTCCAGGCAAGACACAGTGGAGTATCCCAGCTGAGAAACAGTCCAGTCACATCAGGTGCAACTGGCAACTTGGCACCTTTTGAGCTGCTTGAGTGCAATGATTCTTTCCCATTACTTTAATTGTCTCCATGAAAGTCAAGGAGACTGACATGTATCTGCTGAAGTGCTCTTTCTGCCATACTGACTAAAGCACTTTGGAATGGATTAGCTCAGGACTTCTGCCTCTTTAAAGTTATTATTACTATTTTTAACAGGCATTTACATAGTGTTCTGCAGAGACCTCAGCTAACACACCCCACTGGAGCCCGGAAATATTGCATCCGAAGAAGTGGGTATTCACCCACGAAAGCTCATGCTGCAAAACATCTGTTAGTCTATAAGGTGCAACAGGATTCTTTGCTGCTTCTACAGAACCAGACTAACACGGCTACCCCTCTGATATGTAACAAGTCTGTGACCATCTAGAAACCTTATGGTTGGCCCTTTGCTATATGCCATTGCTATTTGAAATGTCTTAATGGGAGCAGGGTTAGAACTCAGATCCTCCTGTTCCAACAGCATCCACTGTATAAATTAAAGGAGAAATCCACTGGGGGGGATTTCCCTGTGAGTGTGGGAGATGAGGGATAGAAGGGGGAAAGAGGGAAGCTACTGAGACTCAGTGGGAGAGGGGCAGCCAGCTCCAATCTGGGAATGGGCATCCCAGTAGTTCTTACAGCAGTTTCTCAACAGCTGGTGTTTGGTGGCCTGTACTCCCCACCTCTCCTTGGCAACTGGCACCCTGTGAATCTCCATGTACCCTTCCCATGTGCCACTGCCCTGTTCTATCCCCCAACGCACCCTAGCGGCTGGCGTCCATGCCTCCCCTGCCTCTCCTCTGGGCTGCGTGTCCCTGCCAGGATCCGCAGTCGTTGGAAGGTGGAGAGAGAAGAGCTCTTCGTATCCACTCCCTGGCAGCTGGCCTGATCTCATGCACCATGGTGCTCAGTCCAGTCCCTCCTCTGGGTCCTGCTTTCATCTCTGTGCACCTTCTCCCCTCCTCTATGCCCTCCACTGCATGAGGAACATAGCTGGGTCCTGCTTTCATCTCCATGAAACGTTGTGGGGGGCAGAAAACCTTGCGGTGTGTATGGAAATATAGATCTGCCTCCCAAGATTTTCATTATGGGAGCGGTCACCCCCATCTCCCTGGTTCCGCTACCCCACCACTAACTATAGGACCTATAAAAGCAGCAAAGAATCCTGTGGCACCTTATAGACTAACAGACGTTTGGGAGCATGAGCTTTCATGGGTGAATACCCACTTCTTCGGATGCAAGTCATCCAACGAAGCGGGTATTCACCCACGAAAGCTCATGCTCCCAAACGTCTGTTAGTCTATAAGGTGCCACAGGATTCTTTGCTGCTTTTACAGATCCAGACTAACACGGCTCCCCCTCTGATGTAGGACCTATGGCACACAGCTCAGCAGTTCTGTTTCCAATCTGTGGAGGGTAGTGGTGTACTCACATACTAGTCATTTTGTGAAACTATAGAGATTTTCCTAATAGAAACCTAAAATGTTTCTTGCTGGAGATGGTGTATGTATCTCGGGTTGTAAACTCTCCCAGGCAGGGGCTGTGACTGATGTGTTTGTACAGGGTCTAGTACAAAGGGTCCTGGTCCTGACTGAAGCCTCTGGGAGCTCGTGTAATATAAATGCTAAATAACACTCCTTGTTCTGTCTTCACTGAGGGGTGTAGGGGAATTTGGCAGCTGTAGCAGCACTCTTGCTAATCCATGGCATTTTGGGAAATAGATGGCCATTAAGTGAATGCACAAGGTTGTAATCCTCTCTCTGGGATTTATTTGATGACAGCTCTCACAGTTCAGGAATGACAGCGGTCAGCCCTAAGGAGTGAATTACAACCACATTCAGACACTATGGGTGGCTACTGCCTGTTATTATTTAGAATAAGCAGGACAGCCAGTTTTCTTTTGCAAGTTTTAGCAGCAGAGGTTCTTTTGTGTGTTAAGGGCTTTTTTTTCCTTCTGTCTTTCATTCCCAGCCCCATGGCAGAGTGGGAGTTAGAAGCAGGGGCGGCTCTAGGATTTGCGCTGCCCCAAGCAGGGCGGCACGCCGCGGGGGGCGCTCTGGCGGTCACCGGTCCCGCGGCTCCCGTGGACCTCCTGCAGACGTGCCTGCGGAGGGTTCGCTGGTCCCGCGGCTCTGGTGGACCTCCCACAGGCACGCCTGCGGATGCTCCACCGGAGCTGTGGGACCAGCGGACCCTCCGCAGGCATGCCTGCGGGAGGTCCACCGGAGCCGCCTGCCGCCCTCCCGCTGGACGCTGCCCCAAGTGCGCGCTTGGCGCGCTGGGGTCTAGAGCCGGCCCTGGTTAGAAGCAGGGCTGCTAAATCAAACAGCCTCTTGGATCTTGAACCAAACTGACTGTCTGAACCATTTGAGTTTTGCTGATAAGTAGCTGAGGCTTTGTTTGACAATTTTGAGGTTAAAGCACATTTTTGTATTTGGCCAAATCACAATATCTTAGTGAATGGTTAGTGACCATTATTTACAGTGACATACAAAATGACATCCTGAAGCAACTGATAATGATCACCCCCTTTCAGGCTATATACAGCAATTCCCAAGCTCGGTAAGAGGAAGGCTAGATGGGCATTAAAGCACGGGCTCGGCCGTCATGAGATTGGGGTTCCTGGCTCTGCCATGGATCCTATGTGATCTTGAGGAAATCAGTTAGTCTCCCAGTGCCTGAGTTTCCTGCTCTTTTTGACATCAAAACCTCATAAAGCTACTCCCTGTAAGCTCATCTTCTGCAAGAAGAGCAGCTGGCTGACTGGGAACCTGGGATGACAGGGGGCAAGGAAAAACATTGTGAGATTGTTTATATGGGGAAACTGAGTGATGGTTTAGCTGCCATATGTTGTTTACCATGGTTTTAAATACCACTTCGCACCTACTATGGACAAAGGAAGTGATGTTTAAAAATATGTGGGCTGGCTGCAGTCCTAGAAGCCACAGCCTCCCAAGAGAGCCATGATCCTTAGTGACTGAATACCATCAGAAATGAGAGGAGGATTAGCCACAGCTGGAGATACAGCACGGTCTGCATCCCAGGTTAGTCCTAGCACCACTCCCCTTCTAGAGGAGCCAGGGGAGATCACAGATTTTCCTCTCTTTGTAATTAAATGAAAACTCACCTCTTTGCCTGAATTTGCCAGGAAAATTAGATGAAGAGAAAGCAGATGATGGAGAGGGGTGTGTGTGTGTGTAAGAGAAAACTCACTCTTTTTTCTGGAAATGAGGAGAGAAGACAGAATATGGGTACATGGTAGAACACCCATCATAATGTATAAACTTACTAAGCAGGTGGATATCATGGTATATAAATATCTAGATCAGGGATCGGCAACCTGTGGCCTGTGGTCCATCAGGGAAATCTGCTAACAGGCCGGGATGGTTTGTTAACCTGCAGCATCTGCAGGTTTGGCCGATCGCAGCTCCCACTGACCACGGTTCCCTGTTCCAAGCCAATGGAGGCTATGGGAAGTGGTGCAGGCCGAGGGATGTGCTGGTCACTGCTTCCCACAGTCCCCAGTGGCCTGGAATGGTGAACCGCAGCCAGTGGGAGCCGCGATCGGCCGAACCTGCGGACACTGCAGGTTAACAAATTGTCCCGGCCCGTCAGCAGATTTCCCTGATGGGCTGTGTGCCAAAGGTTGCCGATCCCTGATCTAGATAGATAGATAGAAATAGGGAGTGTGTCATCCACCACTGAAATGCTGCTGCCTTTTGGGGATTAATATTAGTGATTGCATATGAACATGGAAACCCCACCTGTCTCAAAGCTACAGTACCAGGTAGACTGCAATTAAATATAATAACAATAATAAGCATAATATAATTAGTAATAATTGAATAATCTTTGCAACTGCTAAGAAAGCTGTTCTTGTAACGGGAGAATCCTTTGTCTTTGCTGCAAGGAACATATTACAACTTTTAATTAATTAAGAAATGTGCTAGCTGGGCTGGTAATACAAGTTATAACTAATGTGATAATCAGAAATAAAGACCTTGTCTGTTGAAAAGCAACAGATCCTTCCTCTGATATATTCTTAGATGAAGACTGTGCCAAGGAAAGCAGAGTGATTTTTCTAGACAGCGCAGAACACTTTGAGTGAAGAATGCTACCTGCTTTCTTCATCACTCTGCTCCAAAACGACCTTAGACTCCCCATTCTTGTTGTCCCCACAGGCTGTTGAATGAATCTATGGAACAATATTGGCCTCTACAAATGCGTACATTCTATGCAGAATGGTTACCATAGGGGAATGGGAATCTGCTATTTCCAGCTCTGCCACTGACTCACTGGCTATGTCTACACTTGGACCTAGGAGTGTGAGGAGACACACTTGTGCTAGCTGTCATGGAGCTGGCATGCTAGAAACAATAGTGTAGCCAAGGTAGCACAGGCAGCAACAATCAGTGGCACAGACTAACCATGTCTACTATGCCCACAGAGGTCAGGCGGGTACGTACTCAGCATGGCTAGCCTGTGCCGTCATTCACCACTGCCTATGTTTCTCCAGCTGCACTACTATTTTTAGTGTGCTAGCTCAATGAAAGATAGCACAAGTATGTCTACGGTGAGCTGGGACTCACACCCTCAGCTCCAAATAGAGATATACATTGTGACCTAAGATAAGTCATTCATCCCAGCTGTGCATCATTTTCCACCTGTAAAATGGGAATAAACATAATTACCTCCGGGGAGGTGGTAACACTTCACTAGTAAATGTTTGTAAAGTACACTGCAGACCACAAAAGGAAAGCATTATGGTGCTCAGGTACCGTGGTGACTGAAACACTAGAAATACTTATATAGATGGTTACACATGTAAGTACAGAGGTCAATTTCTGTTACCAAGGACTATAAACAGTAAGTCAGTATTCAAGGGCTATCTCAGCAGCACTGTCAGGATGCAAATTTGCTTACATAAAACTAAGCTCCCACAAAACATATCAAGAGACTCTCTAGAGTGCAATTTTTCCATAATTAATCATTAGCCCTTAATTTTAGCCCTACTTCTTAATGCAATCACTGTGGACAGAATCTCAGTTGAGGTGGATGAGAGATCAACTCCCGCTGAAATCAATGGCAATTAGATGCCAAATTCATTTAGGCACATTTGCAAATCCCAAGAGGTGCCTATCTGCTGTTGCAGATGCCTAAATACCTGTGAAAATCTGGCCCTGAATTAGTTAGGGATTGTGACCAAAAATGAAATTCAAAAATGTTAAGAGCAATCTTAGTAAGATTCTTAAAGGAACAAATTCAAATGAGATCTGCATTGATTTTCAAAGCTGCATGAAATATGTAGATGCCTAATTCCCCTTAACATTAATGGGGACTGGGTGTCCAATTCCTCTCTGTGTGTTTGACTAATCTTAGCCACATTCTATTCATGATGGTATGGAAAACAAAGTGTTCTTGTTTTGATTGCAAGCTGGATGATAGCTAAAGGAAGATGGGGGCATTGGAGTGCTAATAGCAAATATCTACTGATGACATAATCAATTTATCTCAAAACTAATAGAAAGCATATAAGATTAATGTAATGCCAGATGTCAGTCACTATAACTCATCCATGGCTGAACGCAGCTAATTCCCTCAACAGAATGTTCTCCTTTTTATTCCCAAATGTGTCTGGAGGATGTCACTTCTTTATTATAATATTAATAACTCTAATGAAGAATGGGTTAACAGAAAGCTGAGTTGTCAAGGCTAGAAAAGATTCCCTTTAATAATTGCATTCTCAGCGGCATTACACTGGGAATAATCACAATGTTTATCTGGTTAGCTCGAGGCTTCACAAATGATACCACTTGTTAACTGTTCTTGTCCCAAAAGAAGTTTATCAAGGTGGATGGGGGAAAGAGTTATTTATGTTGGTGTCATAATTATACTTCATGCCAGCTATTCTCAAACTCCTTGATAAGGTGACCCAATAATAACAACAGCAGCAACAATAATAATAAATTAATAATTAATAATAATTTGAGACCCGTTCCTCATCCAGCCAGAAAGGACAGGTCATTGCTACACCCATATTGAGCATTTACTTCTAGCTTTTTATATTGAGGACCTCAGCACACTTTAAAACTATCAGGGGTGGGGGGAGGGATAAGTCAGTGGTTTGAGCATTGGCCTGCTAAACCCAGGGTTGTGAATTCAGTCCTTGAGGGTGGCATTTAGGGATCTGGGGCATAGGACCGGCTCTACAGTTTTTGCCGCCCCAAGCAGCACACTGAATTGCCGCCATGGATGGCGGGGGCAGTCCGTGTGCCCTTAGGGCGGCAGGCGCATTTCCGCGGTGCCGGCAATTTGGCAGCAGCTTCTATGTTTAGCGGAAGCCGCCATGGACAGCTAAATATAGAAGCTGATGCCGAATTGCCGCCACTGCGGAAACGCACGTGCCGCCTTAAGGGCACACGGACTGCCCCCGCTGTCCGAGGTGGCAATTTGGCATGCTGCTGGGGGCAAAACAACAGGAACTGCCGCCCCTTGAAGATTGCCGCCCCAAGCACCAGCTTGGAATGCTGGCGCCTGGAGCCGGCCCTGCTGGGGCAAACATCTGTCTGAGGATTGGTCCTGCTTTGGGCAGGGGGTTGGACTAGATGACCTCCTGAGGTCCCTTCCAATTCTATGAACTCATTAATTCCCTCATTCATTACTTCAGACTCATAGCACTCCTGGTAGGTAGTTGTTCTTGTTCCACTTTTATTGAGAGTTAAAGTGAGCCTAGAGAGTGTCTTTCCCAAGGAGGTACCACCAGTGACAGGCAAAGATGGAACAGAAGCCAGGAGTAATGACTCCTAGGGTATGTCTACACTACAAAAGTAGTTCGAATCAACTTAAGTCGAATTTGTAGAATCGACCTTACAAAGTCGAATTTGTGTGTCCACAGTAAGGACACTAATTCGACTTTGTGAGTCCACACTAACGGGGCAAGCGTCAAAATTGGAAGTGGTGCACTGTGGGAAGCTATCCCACAGTTCCTGCACTCCCGGCTGCCCATTGGAATTCTGGGATTTCCCCCCAATGCATGCTGGGGGTAAAACTGTGTCGAGGGTGGTCTTGGGTAACTGTCAGCATTCCACCGTCACTCCCGCCGGCGGGAAATCAGTTGGCGCACTTTTCCTGTTAGTGACAGCGCGGACGCCACAGCACTCCACTGCGATCATGGAGCCCGCTGCGATCATCGCTGAACTTATGGCCGTTGTCAACTCCTCGCACCTTATCGTACACCTCTTCAACAGTCAGATGCTGAGAAATCGGGCGAGGAGGCTCCGGCAGCGCGGTGAGGACATGAAGTCTCAGAGTGGCACAGACCTCTCAGAAAGCATGGTACGCCGCGCCGTGGAGATCATGGTGGTAATGGGTCATGTTCATGCTATGGGACAGCGATTCTGGGCCCGGGAAACAAGCACGTACTGGTGGGACCGCATAGTGCTGCAGGTCTGGGATGAATCACAGTGGCTGCGAAACTTCAGGATGCGTAAGGGCATTTTCCTTGAACTGTGTGACTTGCTGTCCCCTGCCCTGAAGCGCAAGGACACCTGCATGCGAGCAGCCCTGAGTGTGCAGAAGCAAGTGGCCATAGCCCTCTGGAAACTTGCCACGCCAGACAGCTACCGGTCAGTAGCGAACCACTTTGGCGTGGGCAAATCTACCGTGGGGGTTGCTGTGATGCAAGTAGCCCACGCAATCGTTGAGCTACTGCTCTCAAAGGTAGTGACCTTGGGAAACGTCCAGGTCGTCATAGATGGCTTCACCGCGATGGGATTCCCAAACCGTGATGGGATTCTCCAACCAGTAGAAGATGCTCACATGTTGCTTATAAGGGGGAAGCCTAACTCTGCTCCTTATGTGTGCTGACACAGGTAAGTGATTGAAAGTTGTTGACAGCAGCTAGGTGGATTATGTAAAATGAATTAGTGGGTTCAGTACAGTGCCTAGTAAAGAAACATTCACATGACAACATTTACCATCACCCTTATTGGCCATCTCAGCACCGCAGCTAGCTATTTGCATGAAGAGGGAGACAGCTTTCTTCTGAGCTAGAGTGATCCTTCTAGGTCAGGACCGGGACATATGGCCAGGTGGCTGGCTTCCACTGCCACTGCCCTGGGTGTAGCTGTTCTGTGAATAGGGAGGACCTCCATCTATCACTAATGTATAACTCTGTCTGCTTTACCTTGATCTCCTTTGATATTCTGGGGGCAGTGTTCAAAGGCATCCTTGGAAACCATACTCCAAAAATACACTTCTTTGAACAACCTGAATGTCCTCCAAACCCATCACGAGCGGTGGCTCGACTCCCGACAATGACAACCCATCTCAGTAACATGAGACACGTGAACATCGCAGCCCTTTACTGCCTGAAAGATTTCAAGTATTCTCATCATCCCTTTGTGGAAACAGACAGGCCCAGCTGCTGAACAACAATGCCAGTCCCTGATATCATTGCCACATGGCAGAGTGAGGACAGGTGCTGAAGGTCACTCATTTAATTTCATTTGAAACTCAGAGATACAAAAGAAAATTGCAGCTGCTTTTGCTACTGCATTAACATTTTTTTCTTACTCATCCATATTTACAGGTAACCTTTCTTTCTCTTTAGGTACCAATGGGAATTTTTAAACACTTGCCAAATAAAGCTGTACTTGCACAGGCACAAAAGCTGTTTTTGCAATGATACCAAAATAATTATTTGTTAGTAAAGATTCACTCCTTTTCCCCAAATACCAGCAGCTTCTTCAAGTAAATAACATTGATAATGGGGTTGAAATACTTGTTTATTTTAACAATAAGGTCAAAATGTACATGTGCTGGAACTATGCAGCTATTAAACATTAATTTTGCTCTAGCTTAATCAATGATGAAGCAATAAGTAAGACTCTCTTCTTTTTAGCCAGAGAGAAACTGCTGGCTTGATATATGGCTTGGTCAATAATGCTGAAATTGTGAATAATAATGGAACATGTAGAGAAGTAACCTTCTGATCTCAGCTTTGAAAGCAATAATTGTACTAAAAAACAGAGCTAATATTGTTATCAATATCACCCCATGTAGATGGTGATTAGGTTTGATTGTATTATTTTCTCTTTTACAAGGAACAAACAGAGAATGTGTTGTATTCAAATTACAAATGATCCATTAAAAATAAATTATATGGGACTTTATAATGCTCTCAGTAAGGAGATATTAAAGACTGTGGCTGAATCACTTTATGATTGTTTATTGCAAATGTTATAAAGCATTCAGTAATCAAACCCCAACCCTGAGCATCTAAATGAAATTACCCAATATCTTTGTTGTGCATCTCTTCTTCACTCATCCTACAGTAGCAAAAAATATTACTTTGTCGAATTAGAGACGTCTCTTTGTTTGAGGCATTTTCATCCAGCAGCTAGGGAACCAGACTGGGAGCAACCAGGTATTGTTTTAATTCCAGGTTTTGAGTTGTTTTATGCCTTTGGGTAAGTCACTTCAGCTGTGCCTCAGTTTCTCGATCTTTAATAACATAAGGATGACACCCACCTTTGCAAAGACGTTGAGATGAGACATGCTAAGTATTTATTAATAAATTCTAGTCCCTCTTCTCTACCTTTCCCAGCTCACATATGGGAGATCTGAAGCAATCAGTTTCAAAGCCCAAGCATCATTTTGGATGTAAGACAAAGTTTGTAAAGGTCAGCTCGTCCAATCAGGGAACAGAAATAATGCTATGGGACTTAAGTAAGCAGTCACAAAACCTAAAGAGTGACTACTGAATAATAGACGATCACTTTGGGAACAATCTAGAGCAGCGGTTCCCAAACTGTGCGTTGGGACCCCCAAATGGGTCATGAGCTTGTTTTAATGGAGTCACCAGGGCTGGCTTAGACTTGCAGGGGCCTGAGGCCAAAACCCAAGCCCCACTGCCCAGGGCTGAAGCTGAAGCCCGAGCCCAACTGCCCGGGGCCAAAGCTGAAGACTGACAGCTTCAACCCTGGGCAGCGGGGCTCAAGTTACAGGCCCCCTGTCTGGGGCTGAAGCCCTTGGGTGGGTCTCGGGCTTTGGCTTTGTCCCCCCCACCTGGGGCAGCAGGGCTCAGACAAGCTCTGTCCCCCTTCCTGGGGTCATGTAGTAATTTTTGTTATCAGAAGGGGGGGGGGGGTCACAGTGCAAT
This sequence comes from Mauremys reevesii, assembly GCF_016161935.1. Lineage (NCBI taxonomy): Eukaryota > Metazoa > Chordata > Testudines > Geoemydidae > Mauremys > Mauremys reevesii. The sequence goes on along the minus strand of NC_052626.1, from coordinate 36,499,704 downwards.
GAAGTTTGAGCAACCCTGATCTAGAGGCTCAGGTATGTTCCTGAAAACATGCCATAGAACAACCGTGAAACCTGAACAAGTTAAGATCCTCATCTAGTTGTGATTGGAAACAAAATACTGACTCTATTGTCATAAATTGTTCACAGCAAACAGTCAGACTAGTTCTACTGTAGCCTACTAGAGTACAGGCTTATTTCAAATAAGGGTATATTTGAAAAGGTAAGTAAAGCTGATCTTCTGGTTAGGGCACAAAACTGGGACTTGAGAGACCTGGCTTCAGGCCCAGTTCTACCACAGGCTTCCTGTGTGACAGCAGGGAAGTCACTTAGGCCTTGTCTTCACACAGAAGTTGACTGTTAGCTATACTCGAATAGTTTAAGGAGTACAATGCTAAATGGAAAGAGGAATAAGATAAATCAGGTATAACTTTGTCCAGGATTTGTATGGCATAATTATAACATCAAAATATTACACATCTAACTGATATAGTTATACTGGTTTTAAATATGTGTGTGGAACAGGCCTAAATCTTTCTGTGCTTTTGTTCCCCAACTGCCCAATCCCCAACTGATAATATTTACCTGCCCCACCAGGATGTTGTGAGGATAAAGCCCATTAATGATTGTTAACTACTAAGATACTGTGATGACAAGGTCCATATAAGTACCTAGGCAGATGGATCTGATGCAGGTTCAACCTGGATTTAATATTATCCCGATTGGTACACTCATCTCTAGTAATAAGTGTATTTACACATAAACCAGTGGATTTTTAATATACAACACACTGTGGCTTTTTATTGGTCTAACAACTGTGACCAAATCAGTTTTTAATCATATTAGTAATGATTTCCTGTAATTAAGGAGGGAAGAGGTGTAGTGGCTGCCTAGCTGCTAGGTAAAGGGGAAGAGTCAAAACACAGCCTCTTCATGCCAGCCATGGGACCCATTCCTGCTTAATGAAACTGCTGGATTGCTCTGCCTTTGTAACTAATACTGCTCAGATTGGGTATGCAGGAAGCAGCATTTTTCTGAGCAATGCATAACAAACTTCTCCATGTAGAACTTTAGAATCTGACATCTTAATACCCACTGTGTGTGTGTGTGTGTGTGTGTGTGTGTGCTCACTGCCACAATCAGTGACCTCTGTAAAAAATTGCCAGAAGCAGTTGAGAGAGGAAAAAAGAAAATAGGTTAAACAGTTCTCCCTGCACAAGGATCTGTTAGGTAGTGGAAATGGAGCATAATATATCTGAGATTGATTCGTGTGGTTAAGTCAACATCTTGAGGACAGGGAATGTTGTTCTGAATCTCAATTTTAGAAATTAGAGAAGGGAAAAGATTGTAGTCTCTTAGTCCATGATAGCTCCACTGTGTAAAACAGCACAAGGGCCAGAAGAGAGTGAAAGGAAAATCAATACTTTTGAGGGTGATGTGGAGTGGAAGTGAGTTTGGATGGCTCAGTGAGAGTCATCTGGTCATGAAATAAGGTATTTTTTCCATCAATATTTTATTGTGCTTGCCTGGGGCAGATGTGATGGTCTTTTGTCTCTGGCATATCCTTATTTATGAAAATTGTAAAAAGAACTTTAACTGGTTGGTAAGGTTGACAAGGAGAGGGTTAATAATCTCCCCCTGAATAGGGAAAACACCACAGATCTCAGTGAAGGGATTACCTGGGAACCTGGGCCTGAGGGTGCTGTTACTGGGCCCCTCTGAAGTGAATTACCTAACTCCTCATGCATCTATAAGTGATGGATATTCTGGAGAGTGTAGTAGCCTGTCTTAGAGGACTGAGATTCCAAAGGGATATTTTTTTTCATTTTATTTAAATGGATAAATTACAAGGAAATGATAAACCTTGACAGGCAGGAGAAGACTTTTTCCTGCCTGGTTCATTATATATAGTTCCTGACATCCATAGAGCTTTTAGAATCCAGGTAATCAGTGTGGGAGGTCCTAGCTCTGAGGACTTAACTGTCTAATTTGGATAGATGCAGTGGTAACATTTGAAAGATGAGGCATGAGTGAAGGCAGTGGCAAAGGTCTAGAGGGATCAGTGGCAGAAGGGGATGGTGGATAAGGCCATGGTGGTAGATAAGGCCTTGCTTTCTGCCTCAGGGACAAACCTTGAGCCAGATTCTGTGCTGTGCTTCTCAGGAGTGCAGCCCAGAAACAGGGGCGGCTCTAGGTATTTTGCCGCCCCAAGCATGGCAGGAAGGCTGCTTTGGTGGCTTGCCTGCGGGAGGTCCCCGGTCCCGCGGATTTGGCGGCAGCCTGCAGGAGGTCCGCCGAAGCCGCGGGACCAGTGGACCCTCCACAGGCATGCCGCTGAAGGCAACCTGCCTGCCGACCTCGCGGCGACTGGCAGAGCACCCCCCGCAGCTTGCCGCCCCAGGCACGCGCTTGGCGTGCTGGTGCCTGGAGCCGCCCCTGCTCAGAAATGTGGAGGACAAAGCTGGCTATAAGCCATCTTTGCACCTCCTGATTCTGAATTTATTCAGGAGTCAGCCCTGGCCACTGAATTCAGTCAAAACGATACTGGAGGCTGCTATAATTTACAAGAACCTCACTTGGTTCTGCAGCCCCAAACTGCTAGAGTACAAAGTGCTACTTCCTCTCTCCCCGCCCAGGCTCTAGAATACCCCTGTGCTGAGTGCTGCAGGCACTGATGACAGCTTCGAGCAACCTATGCTTGCTGTGCAGTGCTTCTACTGTAGAGGAATTCCCCACAGGGGCATTATAGTCCCTTCATACTGGAGGAGCAACATTTGGGGAACAAAAGCAGGGCCAGAATCAGTCCCTCAGTTGAAGGAAGCCCCTTGTAAGTTAATTTGAAACTCTTCTTTGGTTGTGCAGAACCTCCCTTGGACCTTCACTAGAACCCAACTGTGAAAAGCCTTTGAAGTTGTTGTTGCTCTTTTATGCTGAGGCAGCAGGAACCCCGTGTATCTGCGGTACTGATATGCCCTCCCTGTTCCGGTGGGATCTGAATGCTCCATGATGTATTTGTCCTCACAACAGCCCATGCAGTAAGGGAGTAAATATTATCCTCATTTTACCTATGGGGAACTGTGGCACAAAGAAGTGTAATGACTTGCCCAAGTTACACTGGAAGTTTGTGGCAAAGTAACCCTAAATAGCTGTCTAAATCTCGGGTGTGCACCTGAACCACTGAACCATCCTCTCTCCCAGAAAGAACATAAAGCCTGCTCCTAATAGTTGTTTGTATTATAAATCCACCTGGCCATAGATTATCTGATGTTATATTTCACATAAAACTGACCATCGCAACCTGCTTCCATTTGGTAGCATTGTCAATAAACAAGCCAAGAACAGAATGGGCCAAGGATGCTGAACTCCTCTCTTTAATAATTAAAATGTTGAAACATTATCCCAATAGTATATGCTACAGTACCATTAAAAGAATAATTACTGTATATTGGCACACTTTAAAGGGCAAAATCATGCAACATGCACACCTGCCATGTTGACATTGTGGAACAATTCTGGGGTCTTGTTTATGTAGCTGGTTATATCCTAATGGGAAGCACTCTGGCAAAGGACCAGTTGAATCATTTCACAATGTCATTTTCATAACTCTGAACAAATTTTCCCAACAAATACAGATACAGCCTCATCTAGGTTATTAAATTAGTCTCCCCTAAAGGATCAATAAAAAGAAATGCAAGTGCATAATCATCATTTATGAAACTTATAATTCTTTTAACTGCAATAATAATCTTTTAGGAGCCAGAACTATTTGAAAGTGAAGGGAAAGTAGATCAGTCATGAGGCACCTCTTTGTGCAATGGCATCAGGTTGTATTCTGGAATATATGATCAGAGCTGCAGAATTGAATACTGACTATTTTAAGGAAATGGATGACTTGAGGGACTAAGCATGGGAATAGTCATCTTTTAGCTATCTTAGGTACCTATAAAATCCCAAGTCACTATAGTGTCCAAGTGCCTCACAGTCTTCAATGTATTTATCCTCACAACAGCCCCAAGGGGTAGGGCAATAGGATTTTACAGATGGGGCACTGAGGCACAGAAAGACTAAGTGGCTTCCCAAGGTCACACAGGATGTTTGTAGTGGAATAGGGAATTAAACCTGGGTCTTCTTGCTCCCAGGCTACTCCAGCCGCTGAACCATCCTTCCTCTCCACTGAGATTAATAATGACTGAACTTTGCAATTACCTTCTCCTGGCTATTTTGTGGACAAATACCCACCGCACAAAATCATTGTCGCAACTGTTGATACTCTCAACAGAGATTCCAAGGACTGAGTGGGGCATAGAAAACTAGTCTCTGACCTGTAAAGGGGACCACTCCAGGCATTTGAGGGGATGGTCAGAGTAAGCTCGCACTACAGTTGCCTGTGCTGCATTGGTTCTGTGTCTCTGAAATTCACATGAAATTCAAACTAGACCCTGATACAGGGAATGACATAAGGTCCACCTTGAGGAAGAACACCCCTTTGATTCCCTTCTATAGCCTGAACAATTGAGGAGGATGATCAAATAAATTTTCAGCTGCATTTAATGCTGATAAAAGATGCCAGATTATTATAACTCTGGAGTCTGAAATATTTTTATCCACTTAGTGGTTACAGTACATGCACTACAGAGCAAGATTTCCCAGTACCCTGACTTAGAGAGTTGAGCTGTAGGGATTTAAGGGGGGAATTTATTGTCCATGCCCATTGATTCCTTCATGGCCTCTGTGTTGAGAACACCAAGGGTGCCATTTGTGTTTTTGTAACATGTGCACCTATCCACTGAGAAACAAAATTGAGGTACCACCAAACTCATTTTGCATAGGCCACCACACAGCCATCAGATGCTCAGAGCTTTTACTCATTACTGGCTTGATCATAATTGGTGACCTAGAAATGGTAAGTGCCCAGTCCCACTAACCTGATCTACTAGCACCTCTCTCAATTCTCATTCATTTAGTATTTAACTTTTAGGATGCAAGAAGAGCAAAGGGCCCAAAATGCATCACTTAAAACACTGTCCAGTACCTAAAATAATGAGTACAGACCTCAAATGTTGAGGGAGGCATTTTCCCTGATATTTTGAAACAAACAAAGAAAACAAAACAAAGAAAGAAAGGAAAAAAAAACAATGCTAATAAATCTCAGCTAAGACACAGAAATGCAAAATTCTGGTTACAGAATAATTCTGTAGGCAGAACTGTATGACAGTGATGATCTCTTAGAGTTCACATCAGAGAAATATTTCAAATACTAACCACCTCATTAGATTTCCTCTCTGATTATAGATTTGACTATACATAGATCTTCTACTCTGACACCAAGAATATGATTTGTTTTTAAATGTTTTTATGATCTACCATATATATTTCTTACTGCTGCTACAAGGAGAAGCAAGCAGCCAGCAAAGGGAGATTAATTAACTAACTGTAACATAACAAGTGAAACTCCTGTGCAGTGAATTATGCAGCCTGCTCTAGAGTTTGTGAATCCAGCTCAATGAGCTAGTAATCCACAGAAGAGGGGTTTTTTTGCTCCGGTCCAATGAACCGCATAAACAACATAACATTTATGTGGCTCCAGTATAGTGAAATAAATTGTTTGATATGTTTTTTGACAGAATGTAGGTGTCTATTTTGTTTGTGTGAGGGTATGTCCTGTAGACAGCAGCCCTATACTAAGATATTATTCCAGTCAAAGAGATCCAGACAGAGAAAATCAAATTTACTGGTGATAAGCAACAGCTTCTTAAAAGAATTGCACCACAACTAACATTTAATTTCTCCAAGATCTAAACACCCATAGTGGCATGTCACAGCCCATAACAAAGACAACTTAAACATTTATTACTTTTAACCTGGGTAATCTCCAAATAACTTACTATCAAATGTTATGTTTAGTTTGACAGCAGCAAATGTAATTGATATATATGTACATGTGATCACACATTATTCTTTCTTTGTATTTCAGAAGCACCCTGTGTCACTGTGGTGCTCATTGTACAAACATATAGTCTATGCCTCAAAGAACTTTTTCTAAATTAAGACAAAACACAGTAATTGATAGAGGCTAGCCTCCTCATTTAATTTTCTAATCTGGAAGGTGTTCAGATTCCACAGTGATGAGAGAGACTGAATATTGTAGAAACAGGTCTTCTCTGGCAGAAGTTAAGCAGTTTCTGACAAGGAGGGTGAGCACTACCAGAGGCAGGGGAATCACTAATCTTCAGTTTGATGATAGAATTTTAACGAGCTCTCAGGGGCTTCCCAGACAGTCCCCCTGCCTTTGACATCCATTGAGATTGATGCCAACTTGCCCAGGGGGTTGGGATTATGATGGCTGTAGCACAAGGCTTGGGTGTCACTTTGAAAATACAATTGCAGAAGTATTTGGTTTATTTTTTGTCACAGTCACAGTGAACAGACATCACTGGTTTAAGTGCCTCATACTGGGACACTCCATCAGCTGCCTGTTCATTCCCAGGCTGGTGCCAGACTGTTCATTTACTCCATTCTTATCCATTTCTGATTTCTAAAAGGCAGGCATGTTGAACAGAGATCCAAATTTGTGCCTTAAACAGGGAGAGCTTTGTTAGGAGATGTCATTGAAATAAAGGGACAGAATAACAGCTCAACACAGATACAGACACTGACACACACACATGCTGAGCACCCTGTAAATCATGTTTGCATAAAAATATTCCAAAGATCTCAACAATGCAGGATACAAGTCACATACAGCAAGAACTCACTCATTAGTTTTGAATTACATACCAAGTTTAGGTTTCAAAGTAGCAGCTGTGTTAGTCTGTATCCGCAAAAAGAACAGGAGTACTTGTGGCACCTTAAAGACTAACAAATTTATTTTAGCATGAGCTTTCGTGAGCTGCAGCTCACTTCTTCGGATGCATAGAATGGAACACACAGACAGGAGATATTTATACCAAGTTTAGAAACCCATGAATGGTACAAAATGTACCATGATCATAACTGATAATACATGTATATAGTAAAGCTTTACAAAATTTAGGATTTTTGGTTCCAAAACAGACCCAACCCATATTTTTCAAAATTTCTCACAAACTGGAAAACCTGGGGAAAAAATGTATTCCAAAACCACCAATATAGAGTGTATCCAAAGCAAAATATTCTCTGCTGAGGGGGAGTTGATCACTGAAATTGACATACCTGTGAGTTTCAGATAGCCCAGGTCTGCAGCCCTTCCCTTTCTGCAAATTCCCCCAGACCCAATTCTTTTCTAGGTATCACCACAATACCTCCTGGACCCGTAGTCCCATAGATTATGTCAGCCCATGCTGGATTTGAACCTGCTGGTACAGAACACTACAACATGCTTTCAGAGCTCTGTAAATAAATAATAAGAAGAAGAAGAATAAATAATAAATCAGGAAGAACCTCCCTTGGATGCAGCAGAGTTTCACTTTTTGCATTCAACCCCCTAATGTGAGGGATTATTCATGTTGGACGGGTGTAACAAAAAGCACAAAAGCCGACAGTTCGCGTGACTTTATTGAGGTTTGTTGGCTTACATGACCAGTTCCCTGCCCAGACTTTGAAACAGAATAATGATTACAAGATAAAAGACACAATTTGTAAACTTTAATTATGGCTTCCTAGAAGCATCCAATGCATTTCAAATTTGTAATCTCAGTCACAAACTTTTAAAATTGCCAATTAAAATTGTTGTCCTGTGTTTTCAGTTCCCTCACACAAATAACACATTTTGAATCTGGCATTTTGAAAATCAATTACATTTTTATGTAAAGCTGAATTTTAAAACAAAACCAACCCCCCCCCCCAATTCTAATCTGTTTTCTGATGGCTGGTGAGAAACAGCCTGAATTTATATATCTTGAATAGTCTAGTATCAGAGGGGTAGCCGTGTTAGTCTGGCTCTGCAGAAGCAGCAAAGCCGTGTTAGTCTATAAGGTGCCACAGGATTCTTTGCTGCTTGAATAGTCTAAGAGCTTCGATTCAATATTAAAGAGGCCCATATACTTTTTAACAGCATTGTGTTATTTTAAACAGCAATGTGCCAAATTATAGACTTGTAAATGTCACAGTTTCAGACCTCTTTCCTCTTCCCTGCTGTTCCTAGCTGCTAGGAACAATCATGAATGCATTAAAATAACATTGAAGATTGTATCAAAATGGCTAATTCCGATACCATTCAAAGAGATGGTTCCTGGAGTAGTGCTCCAGTGTTAGAGCATTGTGGTCATAGGAAGAGTTGGCTCAGAAGTATAAGGGAATCTGCGTGGGGTTTTTATAGTTCTCAGAACAGGTTAGGAAAGTTTATATGTTTGATAAAAAAACAAGGGATGTCGGGGGATGTGAATGAAGCTTATACTATTCTGAGGAGGACAGAAAAGGCAGATGCCCTGACACTAACTAAGAGGATAACAGATTCCATAAATAATCCTAAAGAAAGGCCAAACACAATGAGATAAATCCTGTTCTCAGTGGTTAGCCGGGCCTAGATATCTGGGGGACATATATGTGGGTAGGATGGGAAGAAACCTCCTCCTCCCAAGGTTGTGTTCGTTACACCTGCCTTGTGACTGGGGCAGTGTGTACAGCCTCCATGACCTTCACATAAGAACATACAGTTGGCTATACAATAGTCCATGTAGCCCAGTATCCTGTCTTCTGACAGTGGCCAGAGCCAGATGCTTCAGAGGAAGTGACCAGAACAGGGAAATTATCAAGTGGTCCATCCCCTATCATCCAGTCCCAACTTCTGGCAGTCAGGGGTTTAGGGACACCCAGAGCACACAGTTGCATCCCTGACTAGCTTCGCTAATAGCCACTGATGACCTATCTGCCAGGAATTTATCTAATTCTTTGTTGAACCCAGTTATATTTTGGCCTTCTCTACATCCCCTGGCAATGAGTTCCATAAGTTGACTGTGCGTTGTGTGAAGTACTACTTTGTTTGTTTCAAACCTGCTCCCTGTTAATTTCATTGGATGACCCCAGATTCTTGTATTTATATGAAGGGGTAAATGACACTTCCCTATTTACTTTCTCCACATCATTCATGATTTTATAGACTTCTATCATATCCCTCCTTTAGATGTCTCTTTTCTAAACTGAACAGCCCCAGTCTTTTTAATCTCTCCTCACATGTAAGCTGTTCCATACCCCTAATCATTTTTGTTGCCCTTCTCTTTACCTTTTCCAATTCTAATATATCTTTTTTGAGATGGAGCAGCCAGAACTGCAGGCAGTATTCCAGGTGTGGGCGTACCATTGATTTATATACTGGCATTATGATATCTTCTGTCTTATCTAGCCCTTTCCTAATGGTTCCTAACATTCTGTTAGCTTTTTTGAATGCTACTGCACATTGAGCAGTTGTTGGTTTTTTTCAGAGAAGTATCATCAACAGTGATTCCAAGGTCTCTTTCTTGAGTGATAACAGCTAATTTAGAACCCATAATTTTGTATGTATGGTTGGAATTATTTTTTCCAATATGCATTACTTTCAATTTTTCAACACTGAATTTCATCTGCCATGGTGACAGATTTCAGAGTGGTAGCCGTGTTAGTCTGTATCAGCAAAAAGAACAAGGAGTACTTGTGGCACCTTAGAGACTACCACAAGTATTCTATCTGCCATTGTGTTTCCCAGTCACCCAGTCTGTATGTTCTGTTTGCAACTCTTCGCAGTCTGCTTTGCAGGGCTGCCCGGGGCAGAGGGGGGGGTGGGAGTTGGGGCAATTTGCCCCAGGCCCTGGGCCCCACCGCAAGAATATAGTATTGTATAGTATTGCAACTTTTTTTTTTTATGGAAGGGGCCCCCGAAATTGCTTTGCTCCAGGCCCCCTCAATCCTCTGGGCAGCCCTGCTGCTTTGGACTTAACTATCTTGAGTAATTTTATATTATCTGCAAATTTTTGCCATCTCACTGTTCGCCCCCTTTTCCAGATCATTTACAAATATGTTGAACTGCACATGTTCCAGTAGAGATCCTTGGGGGACTCCACTATTTATAGAATCATAGAACTGGAAAGGATCTCGATCAGTCATCTAGTCCAGTCCACTGCACTCAGGGCAGGACTAAGTATTATCTAAACCATCCCTGACAGGTGTTTGTCCAACCTGCTCTTAAAAATCCCCAATGATGGAGATTCCACCACCTCCCCAGGCAATTTATTCCAGTGCTTAACCACTCTGACAGGAAGTTTTTCCTAATGTGTAACCTAAACCGCTCTTGCTACAATTTAAGCCCATTGCTTCTTGCCCTGTCCTCAGAGGTTAAGAAGAAAATTTTTTCTCCCTCCTCCTTGTAACAACCTTTTATGTATTTGAAAACTGTTATCATGTCTCCTTTCAGTCTTCTCTTCTCCAGACCAAACAACATCATTTTTTTAAAATCGTCCCTCATAGGTCATGTATTTTAGACCTTTAATCATTTTTGTTGCTCTTCTCTGGACTTTCTCCAATTTGTCCATATTTGTCTCCATATTTCCTGAAATATGGTGCCCAGAACTGGACACAATACTCCATTTGAGGCCTAATCAGTGCGGAGTAGAGCGGAATAATTATTTCCTGTGTCTTGCTTACAATACTCCTGCTTATACATCCCAGAATGATGTTTGCTTTTTTTTTGTAACAGCGTTACACTGTTGACTCATATTTAGCTTGTGATCCACTATGACCCCCCAGATTCCTTTTCGCAGTACTCCTTCCTAGGCAGTCATTCCCCATTTTGTATGTGTGCAGCTGGTTTTTCCTTCCTAAGTGGAGTACTTTGCATTATCCCTTTCCATTGTTAAAATTGACCATTTATTCTTACCCTTTGTTTCATATCTTTTATCCAGTTACTGATCCAGGAAAGTATCTTCACTATCGTCCTATGACTGTTTGCTTTTCTTAAGAGTCTTTGGTGTTGGACCTTGTCAAAGGTTTTTGGAAAGTCCAGGTACACAATGCCAACTGGATTATCCTTGCCCATATGCTTGTTTGACACCCTCAAAGAACTCTATTAAAATAGTGAGACATTATTTCCTTTTAGAAAACCATGTTGACTCTTCTCCAACATATCATATTCATAATCTATATGCTTGATAATCCTGTTCTATACTATAATTTCAACTAATTTGCCCGTGTGACAGGATCCCCAGGGTACAACCTGGAACTGTGGGATCACTGTGCCTCCTTAACTCTCCAGCCTGGGTTGTCTCTCATGAAGCTATGCCAGTGAGAAGCAGAAAACCTCTCCAGGCACTGTGATCACTCAGCCATCAGCATATGGAGCCCCACACCCAGATAAATTGCATGAATGCTCCCTGACATACCCATGAATCATATAGAGGGAGGACCCAGGCCCATAGCCTTGCACTCCAGAAATGTATCATCTTACACTGCTCAAGACTCATTTGGACAGTGTAAGCTCATTAACAGGTTTGCCACTTCTTCATAGGAAAGTGGACATGCACCAGCCTTTGAACCTGAGCTGAGATTCCCCAAGCAATTCAAAAACAGATTGTTTTAGGTAAAATATAAAACAGATTAACCACAGAAAGATAGATTTTAAGTGGTTATAAGTAGCAGGCAGAGATCAGGGTTGGTTACTTAAGAAATAAAAATAAATTCTACAGGCTAAGCCAGATTTGAATCAAGCAGTCTCTCACCCTCACAGTTTTCCGTACACAGGCTGGGTTCTCTTCCCAGTCTGGGACCAATCTCCACAGTTCAAAGTCTTTGTCTTCCAGATGATCTTCTAGGTGCTGAGATGTGGAAGAAAAGAGGCCAAGTGATGATATCACTGTCCCTCTTTTCTATTTTCTTCCAGCTGCTAGACCGATGCTTGCTGTGACATGGGGTCAGGCAGTCCCTATTGCGTACATGCCTTCTCTAAGGAGCCTCTGAGGGTACGTTTACACTTACCGGGACGGTCGACGTGGCGAATTCGACTGCTCGGAGTTCGAACTATCGCGTCTGATCTAGACGCGATAGTTCGAACCCCGGAAGCGCTAGTTCGAACTCCGGTACTCCACCGCGGCAGGAGGAGTTGCCGGAGTCGACCTTGGAGCCGCGGAGTTCGCTTCCGCGGCGTCTGGACGGTAAGTAAGTCGAACTAGGGTAGTTCGAATTCAGCTACGTTATTCACGTAGCTGAATTCGCGTACCCTAGTTCGACCCCCGAGCTTAGTGTAGACCAGGGCTAAGAGAGTGGATTCTTCTTGATGGGCCATCAATGCCTGTCTGGCCAGTCATGGTTGACCCTTTGTTGTTACTGAAAGGCCAGCTGTGGGCATCTCACAACATATTTCAGTAACACATATAGCAATACTTCATAATTTCACATACAATGATAGTATACACGATCAACAGGTTATTAATGTTCAACAAATCAATTCTTGTTAAATGATACCTCACAAGGCATACTTTGTACAGAACACATCATAATCATATCATAGTGGTGCAAATGGGAGTTCCAGAGTGCTACTTTGAGGTACAGAGTATCACAACCTGGTACTGAAGTTAGTCTTATTGGCCTTTAATTGCCAGAATCACCTCTGGAGCCATTTTTAAAATTGGGATTGCATTAGCTATCCTCCAGTTATCTGGTACAGAAGCTGGTTTAAGCAATAGGTTACATACCACCTTCAGTAGATCTGCAATTTCATATTTTAGTTCCTTCAGCACTCTTGGGTGAATAGCACCCAGTTCCAATGGCCACATAATCATCAATGGCCAGTGAATTGATTTAACATCATTGTTTTAATGAAACAATTTCTGAGTAGTTTTGTTTTCTGTTGCCACATTTTGCACCATTGAGCTGTTGACTGCCATAGTCTGAGACTCTGACCCAAAATCTGCTATCTGTGAAACTTGTGAAACTCCACTGACACCCTGGGGTTCTATAAGTCTCTCTGAAAGCCAAATGTAGTCTTTAGACATCCAGTCGCAGCAGCAGAGTCTGGCTATCTAGTGGTGGCACTTTAGCAGAAAAACAAGTATTTATATAGTGTTTGGATTCTATGGTCCTTGTTGTTCAGGCCTCAGGTTTCCCAGCCTGCCGTTGCAATTTAACCAGGGATGGAAAATAAGACTTGCATTAAGTTACAGAATGACTCCATGTGGGAAACTGTGCATTCCTCTCCACCAGGCCTTTGGTTCACTCAAACTCCTGTCCCTTTGACAGAAGAACACTGCTAAACAGTAGGTGTCCTGGCATTTGCCCAGGAAGAGTCTTCTTTATTAACTGCATACAATTCCCGCTCACGGTAATGTCTATTTGATGTAGGATTCTCCTGCAAAGTGAATTTACCTGGAGAAATCTAATAGAGTTCCAATGACCACTGTCTGTGAAATTGACATTGGAGAGATTAACAGGATAGTTCTTAGACATCATTACTGACAAGAACATGGTATTAGGCAAATTAAAATCAAGCCCCTGGTGTTTAAGGTTCCAGGAAGCACAGATGTACAGAGAGGATTTCTTGTACTGGGGCAGCTTAAATATCTCAATTATGATTGTGTTTCTATTACGGCAACTCTCTGCCAAATATAATTTCCAGACATTTGCCCACACTTATGAGGACATCTTTATCTTGGCAGCTAAGAACTGTCCAGTCTGACATGCAGAATAGAGATGCATTTCTAATGGACTGCAAGATTCTCATTCCCACGTGAGAAAAAATGACCTCTTGAGAGACTTGATGTGACTTTTTAAAATTAATATTAATGGAGAGGGAGAGAGAAATTCAAAGGAGTTTTTGTTTTACATGAATCTAAATCTTTCGTGAGCCTTTGACATAATTCTGGGAGCACTTTTGGAATGTTTCACAAAATGCCCTATAATTTTCAAGGGCACAATTACCCAGATGAGCAAATAATGTGTGTCTTTCTCTCGTAGTTGTAACATGCATTTACATTTCAGTCTCTTGGCCTCCCCTTGGCTTGGCAGAATTGCCACGACATCTATTCATTTCTTCTCTTCTGTCTGTTTCTCTTCCCTTTGTTTCTCTTTGTCTGAGACAAACTGGGTGTAAGAGACTTACATGTAAGGGGCTTAGTGTAAGAGACTGCAAATCCGTTGACCATAGGTTTGTGCCTTTTTACATCAGGTTTGTTTGACTCTCAGTCTTGCTTTCTTTTGGTCTTCTTCTTTTCTGCCTGGCTGGCTTCTCTATCCATCCATCCATTTGTCCAGTCTAACTGTGGGCTTCCAGAAGGATGATATACTCCATCAGTGGTTTGGGACTTGCCTACCTGGGAGATAGATCATCTCTTTCTCTCTCTCTCCAGGGAAAAATGCCACAGATGCTGTCAACAAAGGCACTCAAGCTGAGTAGAGACCTGGAGGCAGTACATTTTCTAGGTAAATGGAGGAGTATATTTCAAATTATTTCGACCCCCATCAACCTAGTGTAGAGACATGTTCTGGAAAAGGGCCAAGTTGTCTCAACTATCACTGATTTTAACAGGAGGTGAGGGAGGGCAGCATCTCCCAGTTGGTGCTCAGTACCTTGCAATATGAATAGGGGAAACAATGAGACACTGGAGCAGCTTTTCTTCCAAAACTTGGCTTTCTTCTGCAGTAAGAGCTTGATTTGAAATCAATGGGAGTTTTGCCATAGATTTCAATGGGATTTGGATCTGGTCCTAAAATAGGGTTTAAAAATATTTCCTCATTTTGTTTCAATATGGAGATTAAGCAAGGTGACACAGCTATACAAAAGTAAGTCTTTTCAAAAATTGCCCGTGAAAGCCATCATCAGTTTCTTCAAGCCATTCTGTAACCCAGAAATTGCAGGTGGGTGGGAGTGTGAGGGGTGGGGGTGAAATTTCTGCTAAATCATAATTTTCACATTGAAGTCATACATAGTTTAAAATTCCACACGCTATGGATGCAAACTGACTTTAATTCAAAAGAATTTTGAAACCTTTGAAAATTTTGCATTTTATGAAAAATGTTCCTATTTTTCATCAAAAAAACCCCAGGAAATATCACGGGTGTCTTGCAAATCTAGATCATTTTTGAAGAATCAAAGTAAAATGGGAAAATACTGATTTTCAAGATTTTTAAGTTTCATTTCAAGTATTTCACACATCTTAATGTTATTTTAGTATGTCCATATCAATCTACATCTCTATATCCAAATCCAGCTAGATCCCCCCCTGCAATTTAATTTGGATGCTATTCTTGTTTACATTTCAGTTTAAACTATTGCCTATGGTTGCTATTCACTATTAGTAGCCACGTTACACTCCTGTGGCTGCTGAATTTCAGTGCTGTATAAAGTGATCTTTGTATCTTCATGCCAATATCCTGATCCTGAATCCATTGTAGTCAATGGCAACAGTTCCATTAATGGTATTGGACTGGTAGGATCAGGCCTGGTAGCTCCTCTTGTAGGTGAAACTTCCATTGAAGTCAATGAGACTTTGATGTTTGCAAGATCAGATCCATAGTGTTCTCGTATCTATAATATAAGCGTAATATTCTACTATTCTTCATAGGCGCTTCATTTAAAATTAATAATATATGTAAAATAAATATCAATTCTAAATGAAATTGTGATGGATCACCCTAGTGTATGAATTTTCACCTGTAAATAACAGATGTATACTCAGATTTTTCTGAAATCTGCCTCACCGGTCCAATTTCTTACCTATGAATGAAAAACAGGAGCTCACTTCAACTTCATTTTATTGTTACCATCTTAAGGAATAAGCCACTTCAATGCACTTTTAATTAACATTCCAAGCTTGGATTTTAATAAAAGTTCCCACTCCTGCTGGGGACAAAGCCTTGAGTCACAAGATATTTTTGGCAAGCTGAAAGTTTCCATCTCAGTACCTTAAACTCATATTACAAACATAACATTGCCCCTTAAATGCAATGGATGAAGGACTACCACTAAATGCACATGAATTGAGAAGATCAACGGTGCATCCCTTTGCTGCCATAATTTATTAATATATTTTAATGATGTCTAAAGCATCTGTAGCTGTGGCAACAAGGTACTTCTCCACAATGGGAGAAGTTTAAACAAAACTAGTACTACTGCCACCTGAAATATCTTTAACTGAACTATCAGGAGTATGACTCTGGGCCTGAAATAAAAGCCTAGATGCAAACAACTCCTTGTTTTGGGGGTATTTAAAATCTGAATCTGGATCTGAATTTGGCAAATGGCCCTTGTCCATAATGGACAAACTCCAAATCCTATATTTGAGCCTCCAGGAACTTCACTGAACTCAAAACTATCCACTTATTTTTGGGTTCCAAACTTGAGAGGCCTAATGTTTCAGAGACCTTAACATTCTACTAGCACTTTATATGTTCAGTGCATGGCTCCTAATGACTTCAGCTGCTGTTGTGGCCTTAGGAGTCTCAAGTTGGGCATCCATAAAATAATGAGCACACGGTTGGTTGCCACCTGTGAAAAACTAACTATATTTTCTTTATTTCATTTGGATGTACTTTCACAGGGATGGCCTGACACCACTTGCAAACCTCTGCCCCTGCCAGATTTCCAGTCCCTGCTCTAAAACATGGAGGTGGCAAAGCTTCTCAACAAAATGGTTGTAAACATTGTAATATGGGCGAAACAACATATTTTTCCCAATACTCATTTTGAGAAATAGCTGAACAATTTTTGCTGACACATTCCAAAGAATTCAGTCTGAGGGAAACAGCCAAAATGAAAACTTTCACTCTGAAGAGGGGAAGTATTCAAAGCTATTGGTAACTAAAACCAGAGTCTTATAATGGAGGCAACCTTAACTTAACTATCAGATCTTTGCAGTGTTGCTGTAGCTGTGTTGCTCCTAAGACATTAGAGAGACAAGGTGGATGAGATCGTATTTTTAATTAGACCAGCTTCTATTGGTGAGAGAGACAAGCTTTCAAGCCACACAGAGCTCTTCTTTGGGTCTGGGAAAGGTACTCCGAGCGTCACAGCTAGTTGCAATGTGGAACAGATTGTTTAGCATAAATAGTTAGTACATATTCTAAGGGACCATTCAAGGTGAAGTGGCCCATTAACATCTCTGCAGTCATAGGACAAAAAGGGGGGTTAGTGGGTTACAGATTGTTGTAATAAACCATAAACCCAGTGTCTTTATTAAATCCATAATCTTTAGTGTTTAGCAAAGTTATGAATTTAAACTCCAAGGCTCAACTTTTTAAAGGAATTGTGTAGGTTTCCTTTGGAGATGAGGATTGAGAAGTCACATATGGAATGATCGCGTTGTGAAAAGTGTTCACCCACAGGTGATATGGTGTTTCTGTCTTTCAGTTTTCTGGGTGAGTTCATCTGGGAGCATAGTGATTGTTTTGTTTCACCCACATAGTTGTTATAGGGGCATTTAGTGCACTGGGTGAGGCTTACCACATGTTGTGATAGGCATGTGTCCGACACATCAATCCTGACAGGTGTGTTGTGGAGGGTATTTATCACCACAGCAGTGGAGATATGTCTACAGGTTTTGCATCTGTTATGGCAGGGTCTGTGACACTCTGAGTACCTTTCTCAGACTGAAGAAGGGGTCTGCAGAAGCTCAAAAGCTTGTTTCTGTCACCTCTAGAAGTTGGTCCACCTTATCTCTTAACTATAAGTCATTGCCAGCTCTGCCTATAATTTATAGCATAGCAATCTCCATTTTCATGTTTTCAATGGTTTAAATATTGATATTCCATATCAATTAAAATATTTTTGGAAATCTACACTAAATGCATATGTGGGGAACCCAAATTAAGACTTCCGTTGACTTCAATAGGATTTAGGTCAAGCCCTAATCTCTGACAAAGAAAGGTACTTAAGCACTTGTCTCACTTATACACATGGATGGTTATTGCATTGAAATGAACCCACATGCTTAATTAGGCACATGCTTAAGTACCACGCTGAACTGGGAGATAAATCCATTACCCTATCCACTTCCCTAAAAGTATTTAATTATTGGACACTTGACATCACAGACATGTGACTACAGATGAATTATTCACATTCTGGGATCCCGTGAGCCAGGCCCCTGACTTTTCAGAACTCTGATACACTGATAAGGGTTTTGGTTTTTTTTAACTTAGTAAACAGATCCTGAATAGATAATACACTTTTGTGATAATGCAAGCTAATGAGAAATCAAATAAAAAAGGATGAATCATCTTAATGAGATTATAAATTCTTACCAAAAAACCTCTGCAAAGTGCTGTCAAAAGGTTTAATTATATAGCCTTGCTACATTTGTTCACATACATATTTTTATTATTTTGATTATGATTTAACAATGATATAATGCACAGTAGAGCTGGATGGGAAGTTTTGTGGGAAATTCCCAAGTTCAAAAAATGTTGTGTTGTGGAACAAAAAATTAGAAATGTCTGACAAAACTAAATTCTGGCAACAAATAGTTCTGGGATATCAAGATGTTTTGGTTTGATAAAACTGAAACATTTCATTCTGATTTAGACTTTTTTTAAATAATACAAAATCAAACAAATTTCAAAGTGAAAAGTCATTTTGAAATGAAAATCAAAACATTCCATTCCATTCAGAAAATGAAATGTGTCGGCATTACTGAAACACTTCATGGGTTTTTTTTCTTCCTTCCCTGAAATGGAAATTCATTGAAATTGACATGTTTCTACAATTTTTTTCACTTTTGACAAATCTGCATTGTCCAATGGACAAACATTCTGTTGGAAAATTCCCAGCAATCTCTAGTACTTAATAATTATCTAGTCCATGATGCTTTACCGAAATTAAAAAAAAAATACATACCCCAATTTTTTTAAAAAATGGGGCCTAAAATGAGGTCCCTACATCCATTTTTTACCACCTAAATCAATTATCTGATTTTCACAATTGCTGGGCACCTAGTGTCTCCCATTAACATCAATGGGAACTGCTAGTTGCTTGGCACTTTTTGGAAATCAAAGGGGATCCGTTGGAAAAAAAAAACTGAAGGAACAAATATACCCAGGTTTCTATGTGAACATTGCACCCTTATGATAAATTTATCTATAGATCTGTCAGCTCCTCTGAGCTACATAGCACATCTTTCCACTTACTCTCTAAAGCAATTATATTAAAGAAATATTGTTTAAAAACACTCAGTTATCAATTTTAATATAACTGGAGGAACATGCATTCTTCACAAGCCCTAGTTCTCCTCTCAGAATAGTACCGAAAAAGTATTAGCATGAGACATTATCGACATTTCAGGGTTATTCGTTTGTTTTTGTTTGTTTGTTTTGTTTTGTTTAAAAAATGAACTTTTTAAATATCTTTTACAATATCAAAACCTCTGATTTTTGAGATTTTAAAATCTTGAGCCCAGTCCCTGTTGGCCAGGGGGGAGGAAATCTCTGAGAGTTTTCTCTTACCCCTCACACAAAGTTTTCCTAGATTGTCCCTTGGGATGGGGCTTGCCCCTCAGAGAATTAATGCAGTGAGTTTGGTCTCCAATCTCTGGGAAGCTGTTGTAAGTCAGGGCCTTCTGCACGTAGGCCTCCATATTGACTGCAGACCCTGCAATGCTCTCCTCAGGTCCAGATCAGCATAACTCCGGTGCTAACAGAGCTGCTAACAGCCCTGCTGCCAGCTGCTCCTAGAACTTCCCCTTCAATAAAGGCTTTCATGGGGCGAATGAGGCTCCCTTCAGAAATTAATATAACCCCAAGCTATATTTCCTTCTGAGCCAATTCTCCATGGAGATGGTGAGAAGAAATGTGTGTTTGAATCAGCCCAGCCACTGGCCTAATCTTCTCATTCCTAACACTTGTATAGCGGTGAGAGGAGGGTTGCCCCTTACTCCTTACTTATAGAAAAGAGGAGGTTCACAGGCAGAGGGAACAGGGCAATCTGGCCCTTCATTTTGATTGTTTCACACACTCACACTACACTGACCTTTAGTGGTGCACTAACCCCTGATCAGCCACTTAATGCTGAGGAAGCCATTGAGCTGTGATGTCTGTCCTCCCAATTTTTGTTCTTCTTGACTGAACTAAGAGGGCTATGTACACATCAGTCAGCTGGTTTCCACAACAAAATAACCATGTACAGGCCTGCTCTGCAGCACTGTGCCACAGTAAGATGGGCATGGTTGAGGGCTCAGCTCCTACTGCAGGATCAAGTCATAAGAACATAAAAATGGCCATACTGGGTCAGATCAACGGTCCATATATCCTAGTATCCTCTCTTCTAACAGTGGAGAATGCCAGATGCTTCAGAGGCACGGAATAGAACAGGACAATTATTGACAAATCCATTTGTCATCCAGTCCCAGCATCTGGCAGGAGGAGACCTAAGGATACCCACACCATGGGGTTACATCTCTGACTATCTTGGCTAATAGCCATTGGTGGACCTATCCACCAGGAACTCATTTAATTCTTTTTTGAACCCAGTTATAGTTTTGGCCTTCACAACATTCCCTGGCAATGAATTCCACCAGTTGACTGAGCGTTATGTGAACGAGTACTTTATTATGTTTGTTTTAAACCTGCTGCCTATTAATTCGATTGGGTGACCCCTATTTTTTGTCCCATGTGAAGGGGTAAATAAAACTTCCTTATTCACTTTCTCCATACCATTCATGATTTTATAGACCTCTACAATATCTCCCCTTAGTCACCTTTGTTCCAAGCTGAACCGTCCCAGTATTTTTAATCTCTCCTCATGTGGATGCTGTTCCATACCCCTAATAATTTTTGTTGGCTTTCTCTGTAACATTTCCAATTCTCATATATCATTTTTTGAGATGGGGTGATCAGAACTTCATGCAGTATTCAAGGTGTGCGTGTACCATGGGTTTATACAGTGCCATTATGATATTTACTGTCTTATTATCTATCTCTTTCCTAATGGTTCCTAATATTCTGTTAGCTTTTTTGACTGCTACTGCACATTGAGTGATTGTTTTCCGAGAACTATCCACAATGACTCCAAGATCTCTTTCCTGAGTGGTAATAGCTAATTCAGACCCTTTCATTTTTTATTTATAGTTGGGAGGGGGTTATGTTTTCCAATGTGCATTACTTTGCATTTATCAACATTGAATTTCATCTGCCATTTTGTTGCCCAGTAACCCAGTTTTGTGAGATCCCTTGGTAACTCTTTGCAGTCTGCTTTGGACTTAACTATCTTGAGTAATTTTGTATCACCTACAAACTTTGCCACCTGACTATTTACTGCTTTTTCCAGATCATTAGAAATATATTGAACAGCATTGGTGGTAGTACAGATCCTGCTATTTACATCCCTTCAATGTGAAAAATGGCCATTTATTCCTACCCTTCGTTTCCTATCTTTTAATTAGTTATTGATCCATGAGAGGATTTTCCCTCTTATCCCGTTACTGCTTACTTTGCTTAAGAGTCTTTGGTGAGGAACCTTGTCAAAGGCTTTCTGAAAGGCCAAGTACATTATATCCACTGGATCACCCTTGTCCATGTTTGTTTATGCCCTCAAATAATTCTAATAGATTGGTACAACATGATTTCTCTTTACAAAAGCTGTATTGACTTTTCCCGCAACAAATCATGTTCATCTACATGTCTGATAATTCTGTTATTTATTATAGTTTCAACCAATTTGCCAGGTGCTGAAATTAGACTTACTGGCCTGTAATTGCCAGGAATGCCTCTGGAGGCTTTTTTAAAAAATCAGGGGCGCTACTGTTAGTGTTGTAATTGCACTTAGTCAACAAAAACCAGAGAGGTGTCAGATTCTGCTCCTGCTTACACCAGTGTGAATCAAAAGCAAGGCAAATGAAGTCAATACAGTTCTGCCAGATTTACAACCAGATAACAGAGTAGAACCTGGTCCAAGGTTTTTAAGGAAGTTGTGACAGAATGCAGAGGTCAGATACATTCTCGGGGGAGCCTTACTCCTTTATTCAGACACTTCCAGAGACTCTCCCCTCATCCCTCATTTGCATTGATAATTTCCATCCTCGCTCCTCAGAGGCCATGAAAATATAGTGCTTATGTAGCTGCTCATCTTGTTCAGTTTTTATGTATTACTTTGATGTTCAAAATAAATCTCATTATACTGCAGATCAAAGGGGACAATTCCTTTCACCAAAGTAGTACAATACACCAATTAGCATTTCATTTTTTAAAAGCAGGATATATCACAGTATCTAAACCTAGATTATCTGTGATTGAGTTAGTCTGCACTGAGAACTCTAGACATCAGAGCTATACTGGAGATCATAGGGTTTCAATGATAGACCAGCTGTTCAAGAAGGGTTCTAATACTGTCCTGTTTGAAAATTCAAAGGCAGAATCTAATTCACAGGTTTAACTCCAGTCTGTCCAAAAACCATCTACTAAAATAAACTTCCTTAGCCATTGATTGTGCCACATCACTGCCTGTTGTCAATCTCTCCACTACTTCCCATTTGCCCACTTTTGTATTAATGTAGATGGAATATATGGGCCCAAAGTGTCAAACATGATCCTGGCACAATCCAACTTTAAACAATGTTAAACAAGATTTGGGGTTTGATGTACAGAGACCTCAGCCTGCTTAGTTCCATGGCAAACAAATTATTCTTTTGAATATTTTAATAAAGATTCCTTCAAAGAAGGAAAAACAGTAAAAGGCACCTGAAAGTTAAAGCTAGACAAATTCAGACTGGAAATAAGGCATAAATGTTTAATGGTGAGAGCAATTGACCGTTAGAACAGTTTACCAAGGATTGTGGTGGATTCTCCATCCCTGACAATTTTTAAATCTCCATTCCTGATGTTTTTCTAAAAAATCTGTTCTAAGAATTATTGGGGGGAAGTTCTATGGTCTGTGTTACGTAGGAAGGCAGACTAGATGATCACAACGGTCCCGTCTGGCCTTGGAATCTAAGAATCTATGAAATGTAAGGTATTAAGTATTTTTTTATTTTATATTGTATTTTACTTTATTTTATTTTATGTTAATAATATCCTTTGTTCCCTTTCCCTTTAGCTGGAAAGCATTTTTAGAAGGGAAAGCTCTGTGTCTGACGCTCTCTTAGATGGTATTAAAGATGGCCATAACTGTCCTTTTGGGGAAAAGAAAATAAGTCAGTTGAGATAGGCGGGAGCTATTTATTGCTGCTGTTAAAATGGGGTGACCAGATGTCATGATTTTATAGGGATAGTCCTGATATTTGGGGCTTTTTCTTATATAGGCACTGATTACCCCCTATCCCCATCCTGATTTTTCACATTTGCCACCTGGTCACCCTATGTTAAAATTCAATCCTCCTTCCTAGAAGACAAACACGCACAAGAGGAAAGAGAGAAAAATAACAAAGATGGAAAATGCAGCTTCCATCTCTGGTGTTAACTCTCAGAGCTTGTCTATACTTACAATACTACAGTGATGCCGCTGCAGCAACGCTGCTGTAGAGCATCACTGTAGACATTACCTACTCCAAAGGGAGGGATTCTCCCATTGGCATAAGTAATCCACTTCCCTGAGAGGTAGTAGTTATACCAACAGAAGAATTCTTCTGTCGACCTAGTACTGTCCACATGTGGACTTAGGTTAGCTTAACTATGCTGCTCAGGGGTGTGGATTTTTCCAGTGTTTAGGACACTGCACATAATACCTCTTTCTTGTCACAGGCTTACTGCAATATTGTAAAAAATATATAGTCTTGGCCAGCTAAGCCAGAGTCTTATTAGACATAAAATAATAAGAGAGAAATAGAAAAGAGAAGAAATAAGAAAGGGAAGTAAAGGTACTGAATGGGGGTAGGGGAAGAGACAAATTCTCATATCCCAGGTGGTATTTGGGTATTAGCCAGAACCGGTGGCAATGTCATCTGGTTCATTCTCTCTGGCTTGGTCTGGTCAGGCTGTTTCTCAGAATTGGGATGAAGAAGGTCCGTGTCCCAGGATGATGGGGGTGGCAGCCATGATGGTTCAATTCACTCCTTCCCTTTCTTTCAGGCAGACAGCTTTGTGATAGCCCCTTTGCTAATTGCTCGCCTCCCTCCTCCTCCTCCCCCAAGAAAGTCTCTTTGTGAGGAACCCAAAAGGGAGTGATAGGTGGAAGAGCCCATCCCTTCATTATTTTGTCCACCAATAAGGCCTAATTTCTGACACACCAATGTTGATTCACTGAATTTCCATCCCACTCTTCTCTTGTTTACCACGCATGATCTTAACACAGTCCTTAAGTTATATCAGTAGGAGTTTTTATCTGGACTAATTCAATCTGTCTGTCTCCCTTTCTTACTTTTTCCCATCAATATTTGTTATTATAGGTTATTGTGACATTTTATGAATTCCTACTCACCTTTTAAAGTTGAGCTAACAGTTAGGGTAAATTTGTAGGACTAATTATTACACCACCACTGTATTAAGTTTAAAGGGACTACACATCTCCACTATGGGCTACATCTCAGATTTACATTTCTCATTGTGTCCTCCTTGTCTCTCTAGTTAACTGTCAATTAGTCAGCTCAAGTTAAAACCAAGACACATTCTAGACAAACCCCTTTCTGTCTTCATGTGCTACCTCAGTGCTTCTGTGTTTCATATTTAAATGAAAAGCAAAGCACTGTTTCCTTTGAAATAATAAAAGAAGAAATTATGAAAACATTTCTCCTCACATTCATGTTATGCTGAGTAAAACCCCTTTTAAAATAAATCTAATTGAGAGCTTAACCTTAATAGACAGAGATCCTTTATGCAACATTTACCTTTAGCTGTTGAGTGATTCTTGGAATTTTGCTGTCCTTGCCAAACAATGATATTTTGATTCACCTATTAATTACATATTTCAGGAATGAAATGTTTTTCTGTTATTTATTTTTAAATTATATTTCATTTTTGAGTGGAGCCGAATACATGGATGGATATAAATCTACAGCTCCCAGAACTGACAGAAAATTCATAAGATTTAATAAAATTCATGCCTGACTTGCTATTGCAGCTGTATATCTAAAGCAAAACTAACAGATTGACTATTTTACCCTAGAATAGCATCTGTTGGTTACTGTATTAAATAAGCCTGTTGCTATAAAGGTGATGGATGATGTAATTGTTACCATTACCAACAAAGCATGGCTTTGACGTGTTTGACTTTTCAAAACCAAAATGGTCTGTCTGTTGGGTGCCTGTCAACTAGAGATGAATTATAATGCAGGAAACTGTTCTGCATTTACTTGATTTTTTTGAAATAAATGTGCTGTAATTGTGTTCACACAACTTTATTATTAGATTATTATTCATTCTCATTATTATTGTGTTTCATTTCCAGTGTTCTAGTGGCTATTTTAGTTAATTAATTACCATCAGGATTGTTTGCAGACGCAGATAATTTTCAGTTAAAGTTAGAGAAAATGGAAAGTCAATTTTGTGGAAAGTGAAATCTGAATTTGAAATCAGGAATATATGCACTGGAAACCTAAGAGTCAGGGCAGGTCTGCACTTAAAACACTACAGTGGTGCAGCTGCACCAATGCAGCTTCTCCCATCGGTGTACTTAATCCATTTGAGAGGCAGTAGCCATGTCATCAGGAGAAGCCCACCTGCCAACATAGCACTGTCTACACTGGTGGTTAGGTTGATATAACTATGTCATGCAGATGTATGGATTTTTCACACCCCTAAGCGACATAGTTATACTAATATAAGTCTGTAGTGTAGACCTGGCCTCAGGGTCATGGAAGTTTTCCTTCAATAGGGGAACAAAACTATACAGTGAGACCTGCTTTTGCAATCACAATAGCCCATAATCCAAAAAAGCCGAACTTTGTGCAAATAATCTACAGATCAATAATTACTGACAGAAATAATCTGGTAATCAATTTTTGAATAATAATTTTTACAGACAGTTTGTGAACTAAGCTAGAGGCAAAAGTCACTAAATTTATTATGAATCATAGAATATTAGGGTTGGAAGAAACCTCAGGAGGTCATCTAGTCCAACCCCCTGCTCAAAGCAGGACCAACACTAACCAAATCATCCCAGCCCAGGGCTTTGTCAAGACAGGCCTTAAAAACCTCTAAGGAGGGAGATTCCACCACCTCCCTAGGTAACCCATTCCAGTGCTTCACCACCCTCCTAGTGAAATAGTGTTTCCTAATATCCAACCTAGACCTCCCCCACTACAACTTGAGACCATTGCTTCTTGTTCTGTCACCTGCCACCACTGAGAACAGCCTAGCTCTATCATCTTTGGATCCCCCCTTCAGGTAGTTGAAGGCTGCTATCAAATCCCCCCTCAGTCTTCTCTTCTGCAGATTAAATAACCCCAGTTCCCTCAGTAAATCATGTGCCCCAGCCCCCTAATCATTTTTGTTGCCTTCCGCTGGACTCTCTCCAATTTGTCCACATCCCTTCTGTAGTAAGGGGACCAAAACTGGACGCAATACTCCCAAGTGTGGCCTCACCAGTGCCAAATAGAGGAGAATAATCACTTCCCTTCATCTGCTGGCAATGCTCCTACTAATACAGCCCAATATGCCATTGGCCTTCTTAGCAACAAAGGCACACTGCTGACTCATATCCAGCTTCTGATCCACCGTACTCCCCAGGTCCTTTTCTGCAGAACTGCTGCTTAGCCAGTCAGTCCCCAGCCTGTAGCATTGCATGGGATTCTTCCTTCCTAAGTGCAGGACTTGGCACTTGTCCTTGTTGAACCTCATCAGCTTTCTTTTGGCCCAATCCTCCAATTTGTCTAGGTCACTCTGGACCCTATCTCTACCCTCTAGCGTATCTACCTCTCCCCACAGCTTAGTGTCATCTGCAAACTTGCTGAGGGTGCAATTCATCCCATCATCCAGATCATTAATAAAGTTGTTGAACAAAACTGGCCCCAGGACTGACCCCTGGAGCACTCTGCTTGATACTCGCTGCCAACTAGAAATCGAGCCGTTGATCACTACCTGTTGAGCCCATGAGCCAATGAGTTGCTCATTTATATTCTAAATTTTGTGTGGGAGATCCAGCAAGGGATTAGGATTCTTCATGTGTACAGCTGTTTGAACAGAAATTTTGTCTTGTGGAGGAAAGAGAATTCAGAAAATAATTTTGTATTGATTTAAAAGTTTTGTTTTGACAAAATGAAAATGTTTCATTTGGCTTTTTAAAAAAAAATCACATTGTTTTATAATAGATAGTATAATACAAAATTTAAAAAACGAAATGAGAAATCATTGCGAAAGGGAAAAAATATATCTTTTCCTGGAAATGTCAATATGGGACATTTCACTTTATTTCTCCAAAACTAAGTTTTGAAAAAATGGTGTCTATTTCAGAAAGCATTTTGATTTTGATGGAACTGCATTTTCTGATGGGATATTGTTCCATCTTATTTTTTCCAACCACCTCTATTCCTGAGTATATATTTTTGTTTGGCCATTGTCATGTGCTGCAGTTAGGGCAACATACTAGACTGGCAATTTTCAAGAATCATAGTTTTAAATATTTGCCAGAGGTGCTGAGAGCCTGAGATAGGAACTCTTTAATGTCTTTTCCCCAAATACACTATAAATATTTAATAACTTTTAAAATATTAATATAAAATATTAAATACATAAAATAAGTAAACCATCCTTTTGGATGCTGCCTTCAGTTCTGATCCTAAAAGAGTTGTTCTTTTTTCACATCCAAATGAAAATAAGTATTTTAATCAGTTAATCAGTTAAAAGGAGAGGCATAGGGTTTTCATACTTTAATTTGTACGCACACTGTAAAATATTGTAACAAATCCCCTCCCCATCAAGGATTTCATTACATGGCACACTGTGGCTACTCAGTACATTATGGCAACAGCAGAGGTGAAACTCAGATAATCTTGTGCCGAAAATATAGGTTCCTGCTACTTGTGCCAAAGGAAAATCTCTATTAGCTTTTAACAATTTAAGGTTTGTTACACATAGTTGAACAGTTCTGATTCCATCCAGTGGAGGCCAGTGGTGCACATTCATAATAGCCAATTCAGCATTAATAATTACATGGTAAAGTTTCTTATTCAGCTATATTTTTCTGGGTAGAATGGGAGCAGGCCATACAATTTCACATTGAAAAGTTAGTCACATGAATAACTTGCAATTCCACCCACTTCTTCAACTGTGCAAGAGCATGTGCAAATTTGTAGCCAGTTTAAATATGACCAGTCCAGTATGTGGTATTCAGACAGAATTCTAGTTGTGAATGTAAGCCCCCGGGCTAGAGGCCATGCTCTGCTTCCTCTCTAGGGGAGAAGAAGAAAAGCTAGCTCTGGCCAGTTTCATTTACATGAATTATAATGTTGTTTACCCATAATTCCACCTAGTGAATTTGTTGTTTTGGTGGTGGTGGTTGTTTGTGGTGAGGTGGTGATGATAATCATGAAAGGGCGTGGGAATTGTGCAGGATGTACCCACGACTGAGGTCAGAGGTAGTGGACTTTGCTGGGTAACAAAACTTAAGGTCAGCAGACAGGAAGGTGAAAAGGATGCTGGCTTGAGCCTCAAAGGTCTGGTTTTGCTTTGAGTTCCCTACATGGAGAATCTGCAACCTTTGTGGAATGAAACTGCAGAACAAGACCAGACTGGATGGACAGCAATGGAGAAGATAATGATATAGAGCTGACTTCACAGTAAGGGCTGGCCAGACCAGCACCAACGCAGAGCTGACTTCAGATAGACTGACACATGGAGGCAGCTCGGAGCTGATTTCATAGCACCTAGCCCACCAGACTAGCAAAACAAAAGGTGATATCACAACGTTTGATTTGGGTCCTTAGACACTACCTCACTAGAATTACTATCATTATCATCATCATTTGCCAGTTAAACCAAACCATAATATTCCAGTTCAGTAACTTCAGAATCTACATATTTTCTTATTTGCAGACCGCTTTAACAACGTTCTATTGTTACATTTTTATGTAACAGTAAAGGAATCACCTCTGTTAAGATTGTATTCAGCAAAGCGCTTAATTTTAAGCACACACATAAGCATTTTCCTGCTGAGATGACAAGCTGTAGAGCTTCTGGTGGCACAGCTAATGTAGACTCCCTCCCTGGGCACAGACAACATTTTTCTGCACCATTCACTTCAGGTGTGTGGTCCTATAATAATGCTAATAAAGATTGTAATTCAGTGTCCATATTCATTCAGTCTTTGGGCTCTCTGCTCTCTACCAGAAGATGGATGAATGGAGTAGGTGTTTGAGATGATGATACTTGTTCACTAGGTTTTACAGATTTATACTGAGGTCCCAACCAATCTCATAGACCACCAGACATTATTATTATTTATTAGGACTTGTCTACACTTCAAAACTACAGTGGCACAGCTGGGCTGCTGTAGCTCATCCTTGAAGTCATTACCCATGACAATGGGAGGAGTTCTCCTGTAGGCCTAGGTAATCCACCTCGCTGAGAGATGGTAGCTAGGTCAACAGAAGAATTCTTCCATCGACCCAGAACTCTCTGGGGGTTAGGTCGGCTTAATTATGTCACTGAGGGGTGTGGATTTTTACACACCTGAGCAGGGCCACCCAGAGGATTCAGGGGGCCTGGGGCAAAGCAGTTTCGGGGGCCCCTTCCATAAAAAAAAGTTTCAATACTATAGAATACTATATTCTAGTGGGGGACCTGCAGGGCCCGGGGTCTGGGGCAAATTACCCCACTTGCCCCCCACCCCAGGTAGCCCTGCACCTGAGCGACATAGCTGGGTCAGCCTAGCTTTTTAGCATAGACTGAGCCTTGAGTTCCGACAGTGCTGCACAAACATAAATGAAGATATAATCCATGTCCTGAAATTGTAAGGGTGGGATTTTCTAAATCACTTAGCATTGGCTAACTCGGCTGCCATTGAAGTCATGGTAAAATTCCCACTGGGAACAGAGGGAGTTCAACATGGAGCACTTTTGAAAATCCCACCATTAAAACCTAAAGGCCTGAACCTGCATCAGTCGAAGCTAATGACTCTAATGGGTACAGGATCAGGTCCTATTACAGTAGCCATCAGACATGAACAATGTTGGCCTTTACTAACATAGGATGAATTCAAGCTGGTGCCTTAGATGTCCGTGAGCTACTGCATGGTGCTTTATGAGTAAAGACTTTTCCCCTTTATATCACAATGTTGCTATCACTGTCATCATATCGCTATGGAAACAAAGCATGGAAATAATTTATTGTAAGATCTGTTTTGCACAAAGTTGCCCTAACTTGGTATTTACCAGTGCAGTTGTTCACATACTATAGCTTTGTCTACAGCCCTTGTCAGCCAGAACTTTCAAAAACAGTCATGCCAGTCTGCAAATGCAGTGAATGATGAGTGATATGATTTGTTCTGACATAAATCCATTGGGAAAAGGTCAGGATAAGTCCTGGTAGCAAATGGTATTATCTCAGTCTATTATTACCAATCAAAACATGTCTATGTACTGACATGGGTTTACACAGTCTCTCCAGTTAGAAGTTTATTGTGGTGTGTTAAATCTTTGTTGTTTGTCACGTTCCCAACAACTGTGTCCAGAATTGTGAAACATATAAGAAGCATTGAAGGAAGGCATGAAAATGAGAAAGAAAAAGTTACCAGAAATAATGGGTATAACTTCATTGTGAGCTTACAACTATAAATATACTCCCGGCTGGAACACACCAGAGTGACCACAAATGCCATTGTCTTTAAGACAAAATGCAAAATTTACTCATGTTGCTTAGTTTTTGCACAATAAACAAATAAAATAATTTGGGAGGGGACATAAAGCTTAAATATTTGTAAAAAAATAAAAATGGTCATGGTGAAAAGCATATTATAAATAAAGAGCAGGTATTACATTAGTGGGAACACCATTGGGTGTTGTTTCAGGTAATGTTCTAAGTTCTGCTTGTCTGAATACATAGGAGTTAGTTCTTGGAAGAATGTTTAACTCACTTGGCTGTGATGCACTTCATTTTAGATGTTGAGTATATCACCCAGAAAATTGGTTCTCCCTGACTGAATATGCTTTGCCATAGTTAGTCATTTTCTCTGATTGAATCTTTTTTTTTATGTATAACTGCTGCCTGTAGGTTACCTGGACTGATTGATCGCAATAACCTGAAAAAAGTGACCTTTCTAAAGATTTTTTACATGTCCTATACACCTATTGCATTTATACTGGATTACACTAAGTATCCGTTATCCATATGCACCCACAGGAAAATCTGGCTCCATTACTGAGACATCATTTCCAGCTCAATTCCTGCTGAGCTGTGTAGCCTATTTGATTTCCCGAGTGTCCATTTGTTAGCTTCTTCTTACTTTAAAACTTTGCCATACCTGCACCCTTGCCCAAGATACAAACTCTACTCTGAGCCAAACCTTCGCTGAGAACTGGGAAAGTTTGGATAATCCTTGTATAGTTTTCCGGTTTCAAGGTTTCTGGGTTTACAATCCGGCCCCAGTAGCCACTCAGGCAGCACAAAGCCTCCAAATTCTGGTTTTAATTCAGCAGCAGAGAATGCGCCTGGAAGAAGAGGACTCCACACAGGCATACAATTGGCAGAGCCAGCTTGTAAACCAGCTGACCCCTTCCTCCCATCTCAACATAGGGGGTGAGTTGGAGAAGGGCATACAAGAGTGACTATTAGGGCTAGAGTGAGAGAGTGGAAGTTTCTTAAGATGATTCACAGGGCTTAAATTCTCATAGAGTATTTGCTTGTGCCACCTCCCATGCCTTCTCCCCCCACCTCCCATTCAAGGCTCTGGGCTTCAGCTGCAGGGTGAGAGGTCTCAGTCCTGGGGAGGCACCTGCGGTTGGAGCTTCAGTCTCCAGGGTGGTGGTGGTGATGCCTGGGCTTGGCGTTTCTGCCCTGCAGGGTGCACTGAGGCTCAGGGCTCGAGGGTTCAGCTGTGGGGCCCTGCAGACACCCTGAAACTGTCTCATAGATTTGAAACCAGCCCCCATAGATTTAAAAAATTTACCGGAGCTTCGCTCTAGACAACTCCGACCAAATTTAAGCCCTGATCATACACCTGTGACATAATCAGAGCAGCTTCTATATTGCTCTAACTCACACCAGGACTGGGGCTAGTATAAACTGGCCCACAGGTTCAGAGAGATGTAATCAGCACCATGATCCCCCTCCCATGCATAGATACCCCACCCCCCTCACTGAGCAGAGTTCAGATGCAAAGAATTTGGCTTATGGGCTGTGGCCAGGACCAGAAGAAGAAATCTACATACACCAGGAGAGGCTTTTTGACTTGTATTTCCTCTCCCATCACCACTAAACTGAGGCAGGTAGTACAAGAAATCTCATGAGTTAAAGCCTACTCTTGTGAGATATCCAGACTGATTTTGCAAACTGTGTAGGTTCCGATCAGCATCTGAGCTTTTCGTTACCTATACTGTAACCAATCTGTGGCCATGGAATACTTCACAGTTGTCACAAAGCTTCACATTATGGCCCTTTGGAACTTCATGGCAACTACACTGCAAAAGTGGGATAGAACTTAGCTCCATCAGGTTAAAAACTTGAAGTGCCAGCCATTTGTGAAGGGGAGAATTATGCTTTGCTTTCTGCAGGAAATGCTTATGAGATGCAGTTGATGTTTCTGTTCAGTAGGAGCAGTGGTCACACATATACACTAGTTTGTCATTACAATATAAAGCTAACCTGTTGAAACTCAAACCATCGCTAACCCCTACAGAAACATCATCCTTCCTGTGCCCATGTCTCATGTAGTCTCTGCAGAGTGGTTCACACATACTCTATCCCCTTTCTTTTCCTGCAGTCAGTTCCAGGGTGGATTTATAGAATTATACCACTTGTCTCTTCATGCCAATAACCTGCAATATATGAACACATATTTTTTGTATCAAGCCCTTGTTCAGGTATTATTATCTTCAAATTTATTTTTCAATCGCTGTTATTAAAAAGCCATACAATTAGACACTGCATTATTTTTAATAGATTTACATATTATACTCTTTTTATGAGTGTGCTCTTTTCTACTCCAGATAATTCCATAGGAAGTTATTCAGTCATTTAAAAAGTATATTCATTTATATGCAGGCTCAGGAGACTATTTTCAAAAGAGTGATAGACTTTGATGGGAGATCATAAATGAACAGAGGTAGACCTCAGCTGTGAAAATCTGGATCCAAACTTTTAGTTCCAGAGATAGAGAGGCCAACAGGGGGTTACAGATCTGGATTGGTTGCACAGACACACATCCACATACCCATTCTCCACAAATCAGGGGTGTTGAGATCTGATGGTTTGGGGCTGCGTCACTGTTTCTGGCAGAAAAAATCAGCAGTAGAGGACATGAGGTTGAAGTGAAAATCCACTAACTTTCCCCATCCTGTGCCATTTTGTCAGGTAGCAGCATTAGTCTTCCCAAGAAACAGGTCATGGGACCTACCACCAAATCCTTGAGATCTCCAGGGATTCATGCAAAGTCATGGGCCCATTCCTGGTCCTGGGAACATCCCATAGAAGAGGATAGCTGACTTTGAGGCAACTCTGTATTTTTTCACTTAGTATTTTTCACAAGACTACTGAGAGAAGGACATTTGTTTCCTCCCCAGCCCTCCCCAATGCTCTCCCAACCCTCTCAGTTGCTACCCACAGAATCTCCATAGTCTGGGGGTTAGAGATTACAGTGGCACGGAAGTGAATGACCAACTGTGTTTGCTCAGGAAGGGAGAGACCTGTGAGTTGAAGGTCCCCTTCCCACCCAGATCTGAAGGTATGTCTAGTTTACTTGAACTTTGAAAAAGCCTTTGACCCAGACCTTCAATTTTTTTTCTGGGAAACTAAATGATCATGGTGTGAGGGGTAAAATTTTGTCATGAGTTAGAAACTATCTAAAGAGACCGAAAACAAACAATAGAAATATATGGTTAGCTTGCAACAGGTCAAAAGCTTAAAAGGGGGTTTCCAGATTCATAAAACAGACATTTATAAGCTTAATGATAACATATGAGTCTAATCCTTTTTCTGAATCCAGCTAAGATCTTGGATTCTGTGCTATCTTGTGGCACTGAGTTCCACAGGTTAATTCTGCATTGTGTAAAAAACACTGTATCGGTTTGTATCAATTTGAAAGTATGATGACTTTCAGAATCATTACACATCCTTTTGTTCTTTTATTATTCTTTTAATATTCCATTTGAAATAGAATCACCTGATTTACCTTCTCTATTTGATATTTTGCATGCTGCTGTCATCCACCTCCTCTCTAAACTAAGCACACACAATCTTTTCAATGTCTCCTTAAGTGTTTCTATTCCTCTAACAATTTTTGGCACTGAGACACCTCAGGTGTCTGAATTTATTCACCCAAAAATCAAGGCACCCAAAATCAGCAACACTTATGAAAATTTGGACCATGCCTGTGGTCAGGAGGATATTTCATCTAGGACAGTGGTTCTCAAACTTTTTTTTTTCATGGACCACTTGAAAATTGCTGAGGGTCTTGGAGGACCACTTAATGATCTTTCCAAATGGTGTTTGTACCATTAGATAACTATTGTAAAGCCCTTTGGATAAACACTCTCTCTCTATATATATATATATATAAAACCTTAATAATGTTTTTTGTTCTACAAATAAAAGCACTCAACTCACATTTTAATATCAGTAGTCTAAAGTGATAGATGTGTCCTCTCTTCCTTGCCGCAGCAGCCACTGAGCTGGGGCTGGGAAGAAGGGTGGTCTCTCCCCCACTGTAGCAGCCCTGGAGCTGGGGAAAGTCGCCTCTTTCTCTGGCTGCCACAGCCTAGCACATCCCAAATTTCCCCCATCCCCTCTTCTCATTCCACTGTCTCCTGCCACCTACCTCTATTGCCCCAAAGGCCACCACATCACCTTATATGTGCATCTACTCTAGGGTCCAGGCACCTAATTAATGGAGCCACGCCTGCACAGCTCCACTAATTAGATGGGTGGCCCTTCATTCTCTTGTGTGCGGCCACCCCGGTGCACACCTTAGAGGGAACTATCCGTGGAACACCTGGAGTCCATGGAACACTGGTGGTCCACGGAACACAGTTTGAGAACCTCTGATCTAGGATCAAGTTATTCCATAGTTATTTGTTCAGGGCTCCGCCCTCCCAATTCCTCCAACTCCCCCATAAGCATGTAGCACTGGTTGCTGAAAGAAATAAGACATTGGGCTAAAAGGGCCAATGGTCTTATCAAGGTGGCTGATAGTTTTCTTGAATAAGAGAAAATTATTTTTGCTGGACCCAAGCTTAATATCTTTGTCCACATTCTTAGGAGGTCATTCGTGCTCAAGACTGAAATGCATTGGTAGAACAGTATCGGGCATGCATGAGTGTTCACCGGAAATTTATTCTGGAGAGCCAGTAAAAGACCTTTTGCATCACTTAAGCTCCTGGAGCTGAATAAGGGGAACATGGAGGGTACAGAGGGTGGAGGGTCTTGCACCTCATACATGCAGAATGGGGCAGGAGAGCCTCTAACAGTCTCAAACAGGCTGGGAATGAAGTGAACATTACATGGGTTTTAGGTAGGCGAAATGGATTTCATGCTTTCATTACTATCATGTTTACCTACAAATTACACCAAAAAAGGAAATATGAAAACAAAGTCTGCATTTACAGGGATTCAGATCTGACTGAAAACAGCTGTCTGAGTGCTCAGCCTGGGAACTATTTTGGTGAGTAAAAGTTTTCATTTTCAAAAATAATTAAGGGCAGTACCTCCCACCCCTGTCTGCTACAACAAATTAGCTTGTCTAAACTAGCTCATTTTCTGACCTTTACTTTTTCAGGCAGCTGCTGATACAGGCTGGGAGTGGCATTGGATATTTAGGAAAAATAAATATCAGAAACTGCCAAGTAACTTTGTTTTTAAAAGTTGTGGTTGGGCTGACATATGTACAGTCTCCCATAAGAAATTTCCTGGCAAATATTTAGATCTGCTCCATATGCACAGCAGCTGCATTGGATACATTGGACATTAAGCCACAATGTTACCCTCTGAGCTGCTCAGACCCTCCTATCTTGTTCTATTTCCGAAGCTGAAGCAAAGTATTGTGCTGTTTATTTGACAGGCCACAGAAAAGGAAAATGGAAGGCCATGAATAGCTTGTAAATTCCAATAATAAAACTGGGATTGTTAAAATGGAATCGATCAGATTAGCAGGACAGCTTATTTTGTGTGATGTGTTGCAGGGAAGCGATACCAGTATCAACTCTCCAGCATGCCAATTGAGCACAGGAATTTGGCTCATGGCCAGAGCACCATCAACTATTTATGAATGTAGTAATTAAAATTAATGAATATAATGTAGAATGGGATTGACAGAGTGAAGCAATCAAAATGGAGATTTAGTTTCTTATCACACCGTCTAGTGAAATGGGATTCAAAGAAAACACATTCCAGGAAGAGCTGAGAGCAGTGATTACTGAAAAGTAGATTCCCGGCTTAATTTCTGTTTGTTTAATTTCATACACTAGAATTTTTCATCTTTCAAGTGCTAAGGCAATGTAGAAGCTACATCTCTACAGTGTATGAATTAATGGGTGAAATTCCCCTGTGGTGCAGAGAGCCATCAGGAGGACTTCGGATCACTTAAGTCCTACTTTGGGGCTGAAGTGGGGGGATTTCAGGTGTGGTGGCCACACAAGGATATCTGAGCAGCCCATGCTCACTATGGAATATACATAGGGCGCTGGGGAAGATTGTGATAGGGCTCAGAAAAGTGGAAACGTTTAGGAGGCCACAGGATCTGTGGTTACAGAGACAAATTAGCTGCAATAAACCCTACAACTGGCATGGAGTGACTGTGAATGTTATTCTAGTCAATAGGCTGGAATACAAGCCATGGTGTGTTACCCAGGGTTCTTTCAACCCAAAGCTCTTCATAACTTTTACTCTGTGCGAGGTGGTGTCAGGAAATAAATCAGGGGAGACATGGCTGTCCGACGGATAGATGGCTGGCACAAACAGGACAATACAAGGGTGCTTTCACTTAAAGCTAAACTTTACTTAGTCTCAAGCACTTACACATGTCCGCAACAGGTTAGTAAAACACCCCAACCCTTGATGATTACCAAAGCTGAGTGTGGCTCTCGAGTGACATAGGGGCAAGCTTCCAGTGGTCAAATCTTCCGTCTGCTGGTGGGGACCGCAAGATGTATCCAGAGGGAGAGTGCAAACGAGTCCAACTACCTCAAACTTTTTCACCTTATTTATACATTAGTAATAGAATAACATGCCCCTTAAAGAAAACTTGTGAAGTAAGCAGTTTCAAGCAGCAAGAGGTTCCTTCTGATTATTGATTAACCAGGTGTGGGTTTTTCCAGAGTTTGCAGCCTTGAGGCCCCAGTAGACATTCCTGGGGCACATCCTGCTCTTCTAAAATGCCACCTCAACACAATTCTTATCAGGAAGGATGCGGTATCAAGCTGCCCTTTCTGTGGCACCCAACCCCCACCCCTCCTGCCTTGGTTAAGCCTGCTGACTAGGCTGCTTTTAGCAATAAGCCATAGTGGTTTCAGGCACTTTACTGGTTTGGCAAAATCTCCCCATACAGGTGGGGTTGTGCAAGTCCCCAGCACTCAGTTTACAAAAAATCCATTTACTTCGGCTGTATGTGCATGGACTGGATTTCATCCAATATGAATTAGAGCTAGTAAAACAAGCACCTAAAAAGCTTCAGAGTCTGTCTTCAATCAGGAAAATACTTCCAGATATTTGCTCCTTCTCTAAAACTTTATTTATTCTCTGGTGCATGCACACCTGGATATGGAATCCTGCTGAAAACAGCCTTTGGGAGGTATTCCATACTTCCTAGCTAGAACCAAAGTGTTCAGGAGAACATCAGTAAGAAGAAAAAAATACATCAGATTTATACTTATGTAACAGATCAGAATTTGACCCTGTATCTTCTAGATAAGGGCCTGAACCAGCTCCCACTGAATGGGACCCTAAATGTTTTGGGGCAAATTCTTCTCTCAGTTGCATCAGAATTAATCTAGGATAACACTTCATCAAGAATTTAACTGAAAGCAAAATTTAGCCATCTATTTTCATTCAGCGTGGGAGGGTTTCTTACTTTGTCTCTGTGATTTTCCTGTCAGCATCTGATGTTATCCTTTGTTAGACTTGCTTTGAACCGCTCCTAAAGATAAATGGCCAGGTCCTCAGACCTGTAAAACTGGTATAGTTCCACTGAAGTCAATGGAGCAACTCCAATTTATACTAGCCAAGGATATGGCCCTTACCTTAAGATGCACGTTTATCAAGCTCAGGTATCATAACTGGCAGTCTATTATTCCTTCTATCACTTTTGGTTTTAGTTGCCCAGATTATAGTAAGTAAGTCATAAATAATAAACAAAATGTTAAGGGGCACTTTCAGTGCTGGTTTGTTCAGAATTAGATTTTTTTTTTTTTATTACGCATGACAGTAGAGTCCCTAAAAAGAACAGGAGTACTTGTGTCACCTTAGAGACTAACAAATTTATTTGAGTATAAGCTTTCGTGGGCTATGTGTGAGTCTTATTTTTTTAAATAAAGAAATACTTTTTTTGTATTTTATCTGTAAAAATATATATATTGCTGGTGCTCAAGAGCACATGAGCTATGCTACAATAACAAACAATTGTGCACAACACAAATATGCAGGAGCAAATCTTCAATAACTAATGAGATTCTTTATTGTAATACGCCAGTGAATACAGCCAAAGTAATTGCAAGCCACCCTGCAATTAAACACCACCGTGCATAGACCTGAATGTATGTGTACCCTTTCTTTCTTTCTTTCAAATTGAAAAAAAAAATAGATACCAATTTCAATCTTCCTAGGTGTTACTATAAGCAACATTTAATAGAAAAGGTTAGGGATGAGGAAAGCTGATTCTTGGTCTCATTTGGTCTCATCCAGGCTTGTTTGCCTGGATCTGATCAGCTCAGGTGCTGAGCAGCCACTGAAGTCAACTAGAGCTGCCACTGAGCTCCTTACAGGACAAGCCCCTTTTCTTTTGCTGTACTATGCATGGCAGATATTTTTCACTCTCCCCCTATGGCTCTCACAACAGTATTAGGAACATCTGTTTATGTGCACAATAAATAATCAGCAACTGCTGAGTTGAGGGTATATGGATACATAGCCAAAGTTTATCTCTTTTCTCCTTGCATTTGATCTTTATAATGTTGGAAGGCTGATATGATCCAATTAATCTTATGCAGGATACCAGACATACAGACAGTTTAGTTTTAATTTACTAGGTTATAAGTAGCTGTATTCTCTGCTCTGTGTGTAGCATTTGGCACCCCATAAATTATTCGGTAGCAATTATCCCTTAAAATGTAATGAATGCTTGTTTTGCTGTGTCCTGAATTCAGCACAATGCTGTAGCTGAGAACAAAAGGTACATGAACAGTCTAAGTGCTCTGTGGGCCTTTTCTCATAGGAAAATTATGTTTGTGCCTTTAGATTAAGTAGCTGCAATAATGCATATATATTTTTTATTCAGAAGTAAGTAAAATTAAAGGAGATAGAAGTTGCATAGGTTTGCCCTTTAATCTGCCTATAAGTCTGGTCTAAGGCCTATTGAAATCAATGGGAAGAAGCCCATTGACACAGTGGGCCTTGGATCAGGGCCTATATTATTTTCTTTGAAAGGTGGGAGGAATGGAAGAATCTCCTGGAGTTGTGGTAAGAAGACGTGAGTTGTGGTAAGAAGACGTGAATAGCCCTGGCTGGAGCCAAGGCAATACCACCTTCTTTATTTAGGTGTGGGAACTACCAGC
The DNA here is from genome assembly GCF_016161935.1 of Mauremys reevesii. Taxonomy (NCBI): domain Eukaryota; kingdom Metazoa; phylum Chordata; order Testudines; family Geoemydidae; genus Mauremys; species Mauremys reevesii. The sequence continues at coordinate 36,460,001 of NC_052626.1, read as the reverse complement.
CTCAACCCCAGTCTTTGCCTAATTTTTTAACTCAACCCGAGTGAAACCGGTTCAGAGGCTTGGAAAGAAAAGTGTGTTCACATTTTGGGTGTTTTATACTTTTCAAACACCTCTTTTGCCATCTAATATTTCACTATGACTGGGAATGAAAATACAGAAATACCATTTTATGTGGAGTCTCAGACCTGTATAAAACCAAAAATTACAAAGAAATCTCTTGGGGAGAAAAATCTTTCCGAAAGATTTCCATAGAACATTTTCCTCAGGAATCCCGACATATCCTAAACCAGACTCTACATTATTTTAGAACCACAGATGAGTCCCTGAGGCATCAGAAAAGCTAGTTAAAACTAGACACAGATATACAGAAACACTAATAGGTTTCTAGTCCAAAGATGTTCAGATAAGCAGTATTTGAATGTTTGGCTACAAATCTGTACCTGTCATTTTGAGTTTTGCCCATCACTACCCATAATACAACCTGCCATTCCAAAAAAAAGATTAGTTGTCACTCTGCACAAACAGCATTATGTACAGAAATGGCTTCAAGAAGCTAGAACGCACTCTTTGCCCAACCCTGTTTGGAGTGACATCCTGTCCTCTTTAAAATCAATTGGCATTTTGTGATTAACTTCAATGGGGTCAGCTTTTCAGTCTTGGTCTTCAGTGCCTTGTGTTTATAATCTCTTGTACATACCCTGCACGTATGTGTACCCTTATTCTGTGTATCTGATCTCATGCTTTACATGCTTTGGATGCGCTGGCAGAACTCACATACCACTAAAAACCTGCCACCATTTGGCAGCACAGCAATACACGTAATTATTACTAATTATTTGTAAGTATTGTTAGATGCATTACATATTTCTGTCTGTTAAGAATAACAAAATCTCAGCTTCAAAGGGGAGGGGGAACTACAAGATAAAGAAAGACCTAAGACATGAGAAAAGAACAACAAGCATGAAGAGTGTGGGTAGGGAACAAAAGGAGTGAAGGATGGATTCAGCCCTTAGATAACATGGTTTACAGTAGAAAATAAGAGGTAAGAACTTGTAGCAACTTGGATTTTTTGTGTTTTCTGTTTGTTCCTTTTTCTTTATTTAAAATAATGATTATTTCATAGGGCAGAGCAAACAGCAGCAAAAATAGTGACTTTTTGTACAAATTCAAAGGTGAATTTAATGTAACCTTTGTGACCAATTTCATGTTCACTTTCTGTGAATATTTGAGAACTTGATTTTTACTAGTGCAAATACTCACACAAAAAAGTGAAGTTTTAGCTTGAATGCTGGAATATCCACCCAAAATAAACTCAGCATTGCAAAATTTGCAATTCATCTAGTGCTGGTTAGTAGCCTAAATTGTGTGACATTATTTCTCTTCCTTAATTGTACTACTTATGTAACAAACCAGATCATAGACTCATAGACTATAAAGTCAGACGGGATCATCGTGATCATTTAGTCTGATCTCCTGTACATTGCAGGGCACAGAACCTCACTCACTCCTGAAATAGACCCCTAACCTCTGGCTGAGTTACTGAAGTCCTCAAATAATGGGTTAAAGACTTTAAATTACAGAGAATTCACCCATTGACCCATTGTATACACTGTATCTCAAGTGTTAAGGTCACAGCTGTGAGTATTACAGTGGAATATACAATTGGAATAAAAACTAAGTTAGATACATAAGTCATCCAATAAGGAACAGGAAAAAAAATACCACCTGACTTATGTAGGGACGTAAAATGCCACATGACTCATGTAAGGAAATAGGATTCCTTGTGTTGGATTGGGATGCAGGATTAGAGCCAGGACTTGCAAATAAGGAAATGATGATGATGGTTGGAGGAGGTTACATCAGCAAGGTTCCTTCAGTGATCAAGTGATGGGAAAGGATCTGCCTGGATAACGTGTTAGAACACACTAAGCCAGGGATTGGCAGCCTTTGGTACGCGGCTTGCCAGGGTAAGCACTCTAGGAGGCCGGGCTGGTCTGTTTATCTGCCCCGTCCACAGGTTCGGCCAATCGCGGCTCCCACTTGCTGTGATTCACTGTCCCAGGCCAATAGGGGTGGCGGGAAGCAGTAGCCAGCACATCCCTCGGCCCAGGCTGCTTCCCGCAGCCCCCATTGGCCTGAGACGGTGAACTGCAGCCAATGGGAGCCACGATCAGCCGAACCTGCAGACGCGGCAGGTAAACAAACTGCCCCGGCCTGCCAATGTGCTTACTCTGGCAAGCTGCGTGCCAAAGGTTGCCAATCCCTGCACTAAACTCATGCTGCTATCAATATCCTGAATGATTCAATAGACTTTCCCAAGCAGAAATGGAGCATATTGAGCCTAAAATCTCAAACAGGAGAAAAGATCGTCCCCAAGCATTCTATGGACTATACCAAAGTCCAAGAAGAAAACCTTGAATTAGCCTCCCCAAGAAGTGGTAAAACTTTACTTCCACAGAGGAAAGAAAAAGGCATATACACACGTGTGCCAAAGCTATCAGCAAACTCAGAGTAGAAAAGATGGCTCTTTGTCTCCAAAAGCAACAAGTGAAAAATGTCATGTCTCGTGGTTTCTTGAGATTAGAGAAAATAGCAGAGAGAAAGAACTGGAATATACCAAGAGGAAAAATATGCACTACTAACTTTTCAAATATGTATTCATAATTACACATAACTGTTAGGGCCTGATGCTGGGAGCTGGTGTGCACTGTGCTGCCTGTGAGACAAAGTCAGTGGGGTTTGAAGGTGCTTGACACCTCTCTGACGATGCTCAGCGCCTTGCATGATCAGACAGTTTCTGGGTTTTGATTGTTTTTACTCTTTTTTTTTTCTACCCTAAAGATGCTGGTTCCTGAAAATGAGCTGTGTTTGATGTGGTTGGGGAGATTATATGAAGATCAAAGAAACCTTATGGTAAAAAAAAAGGTATGTTACTACTAATAATTATTTACAGAGCTTTCCCAACCCCTTTGCTGAGGTGCTTGGGGCCTTGCTAACCAACTGAAAACACACTACAATTAAAATCAATTGAAAAAATACCCCATTACCTTGAACACTGTTGCTAGGTGAACTTCAAAAAGTTGGGCTTAGATGAGCACTTCAAAGTTGGAATGCTTGTCCAGAGTTTATTGGAACCTGCTGACATAAAAATAAATAAATAAAAAAATTGGAAAGGCTATCTCAGGATAAGCTTATTCACGAGATTTCTAATATTTTCCACTTTTGGGCTGGTTGGAAAATGGCCTGTAAGCACAGGAAATACAACTTTTCTCATAGTTTATCAGCATTTGTTGTTCTGGTCCCAGGTGGAGCCTTTGAGTACAGAAGCAGCTGCAAAAAGAAAAAAAAAAGTGAAGGTGGCCCATTTAATTGGATCCAAATCAAATCCTAAAATCCAAGTACCCACCAAACTCTGAGGTGAAGAAATTGGAATCTGAAACCGAATCCAGATTTCACACCTAAAGCTAAGATGTAGACATCCTGAACTTTAGATGGTCCGAATCCAGATTTAAATGTTGAGACTGGAGCCATTTTTTAACTTTTCCTGAACAGGTTTGCTCATACCCTATGGACCGCTAGGTGGGTCATCAACAGTGAGGATTGTGAACCCAGGCCCTATAGTTCTTAAAGTGTGAGCCTCTGCTGCCTGAGGTAAAAGATGCAGTCCTAATAGGCAAGGCTGCAGCAGGCTCCACACATTGTCCAGCCACCACTAGATAGGGCTAGAATGCCATACTGAGTGAGTGTGTGTTACACTTTCATAAAACTCTTTCCTGTAGGACACAGCGAATGGATGACCCAGAGGCCTATGCTTGCTATGTCTCAAATCTTTCCTGCTATCCAGTGTATTTTACAAAGGCAGAGGCTTGCATTATTCAGGGCTTGTCTACACTGTGGGTGATGCACATTACAGGGGTCTGATTTCTAAAGTGGATTAACATGTTGTACATTAATTGGTCTGTCTAGACCATGCTGGTGCATGCTAACATTTCCCTAGTGCACTTTAACGTAGTGCTGTTTGAAACATTTGGGAGCTTTTAGTTCACACCAGCAGAGTCTACAGGGACCAATTAACGTACAACACATTAGTGTACTTTAAAAATCACACCTTTTTAGTGTGCATTCCCCCACCATGTAGACAAGCCCTCAGTGAGAAAAAAACTAGTGTGTGTGAACTTGGATATTTTTAAACTCAGTTTGTCAGGTTTCCACAGTTACAGCTAGAGTTATCTGGATGTTTATTGTTTTGATTTTCCTTTTAATTCCATCCCACTGTGCTGTAAAGTGCTGGTTATCTCCTGTGAGGTTCAGTATAAATATTAACCTCAGACCTGGCCTTTGTTAAAGAAACTGAAGAGAATATTTCCTCCCCTAGATATCAGGCTCCTCCAAATAAGTGATTGTATTACCAACCTCTTCCTTCTAAGTCAACCTTTTCCTTCTCTTATCTTATCCTGTCCCCTCCTTTCCTCCATACAGTGTGGGGGTATGCAGGCCCCTCTCTCACTGTCACCAGTGAATTGACTGCAGCAGAAATGCTGTGATAGAAATACTACTTCTGTGGCTGTCACTTTAGAGTCATCTCTGGTGCTCTATGCAGATATGTAACTACAATCTGAATAAAAGTAGTCATTCTTAACACTAGCATAACACTTTATGGGTTCAAGGCACTGTACAAATGTTAACTTATAACACTTCACATTTCAAAGTGCACTACAGATCCAGACCAAATCATGGAATTCTTACTCAAAACCAGCTGGGAGACATCCTCACTCAGTTTATTTTCCTAATATTTCAGGCTTTGGCTTTAATGAAGCCCACCTCTGTGGTAGGAAGGCAGCAGCTAGTTGAACAACTGTACACAGCACATGAACTGTATAAGACTTGGCGGGACCAAGATGTTTTACTCAAGGATAACTGGGCAAGCTCTACTATACCAAGTGCCATGTGGGATCTTTAGTGTCCAACATACCAGGCAAGTCCGCAGTTTTAAAGCTTTTGTCTGTAACTCTTGTACATAATACATTGAATGGAGCTCAGTTTGGATTCTGTTGTGAAATCTTTGCACACTCAAAACTCCTAGTGAATTCAATGGCAGATTATCCGGTAACTGAATTTCTGAACCTTTTTTTTGAAGCATTTGGCCCTCACCATTGAACTAGGTGGACAGCAAGTCTGAACCAACATAGCCTTTCCTGTTTTTCCTATGAACGCAGGATCACACCCTGTCTCTGGGTATAACCTCTGGTTTCAGGGGTCTAACTAGACCATTATTAAACCATATTTCTTCAATCAGCTGCTAGCAGCCTCTTATGAAGTGGGTATACAGAAATCTATAGAAATAAATAAGAGTGATGAAGATCTTCCAACATATAGAGAGCAGACTGACCCAAGCCTCAAGTCATCGTGTTTGTGGGTTAATCACTCTCTGATAATGCAAACAAGTTCAGGCTGGAAAACAATTCCCTTTATTTTAATGATGTATCAGGAAATTAAATAGTCTAACCACAATACTAGCAACAGCATTAATTTACAGAAGGCCGGGCGTGAATTATAGGAAAATTACAAGATGCACAAGATGAGTGGGTAATGGGAATTGTATTAAGTCACAAAGATTTAAAGATTTTTTTTTAATTTTATCTATGGTCTGCTGCCATTTACATCTACTCTACCTGGGAATTGGGTCTCTATGATATATGGTAGCTATTAAATTGTAGATAGTAGGGCTATACGCTGATCCCTGTAGAGTCACTAATTGAGTTTTTTCTATATTAATGGATAAATGTTGAATATAGCTACTGAAATTAAAAAAGATCTACAGTCCTCCATACCACAACCACATGCACAGACACATCAGAACAAATTTAGCATTCATTCAGCCCCGTATGGTCCCCATCCTCCAGGTAACATTTCAACGGCTTTTCTAAATTATGACAAATGCAGGAAGCCAAGATACCCAGAGAATGGAATTATTTTCTCAAAGTTAATTCCTCCATAGAATCACCACCTTAAAGGTTGCTGTCAAAGGCAACTGGATTGAATTATGCTACCTACTGAGAGGGAGAAAGTAGAGGAGGATGTGTGAAAAGATGTGATGGAATAGCTAAGCATTTTTTTCCGCAGTTACAGTGGGTACAGAAATTTCCAACAAGCAGCTTCTTTGTGTTTTGCTGTGCGGTATCATGTACTGTACCATGTTTTATTGATTATTATTATTTATGTAACATGACTAGGCTTCAGAGTTCAGGTTCCGTTTGGATAGACACCCTACAATTGGGATACTTTGCTGAACCTCTTGGGTCACTGAAACTGGGCCAACAGTTATGCTGGAACTGCCACAGAAACAGCCTCATGTTATTTCAGACATTTCATCTCTGGTCTCTACTGTAACCCAGAAGTTCAGAGGAAGCACTGGATGAAAAGAATTTGTAACAACAAATAAGCAAAGTCTTCCAGTCTTTAAGACGATTGAGTTTGTTGTGAAAGTTCTGGGCAGGATCAATGGGCTTATACTTTATCTCAATCATTTTGTGCATTACCTGTGAAATTCCCCCCTACTCAGAGAACCAGTATTAGGCCTATGTGTCATTTAAATCCCACTAAAAGCCTCGCCATAGGGCTTATGTGACATTTAAGAGGTGCATCAACTTTGTGCTGGGTCTCTTCATGGAGTGATGTTCACCCTACTGGCTACCCTCATTTATGCTGCTGTAAAATTGAGGAAATTCATTGACTTCAGATGAGTCACTCCAGAATTACAGCTGTGTATTTCACAGCAGAACTGGTCTGGAAAACTATCCAAATTTTACCTGGATCACAAGTAATAACGAATTTGGTGGATGTCCATCTAATCCTTTGTGAATGAACCCCACCCATATATATGTCTGACGAGACTCTTTGCCTTTTCTCAGAAGAGGCCAAGAACTAGAACAGCATGGAATGTTTCAGGTCAGGACTGAGATTGTAGCATATGTATCCTAGACTCTGCCTGGCTGAAGCCTCTGACATCTTCCCCTCCATTTTATGAATATACAGAGTAAAGGCTAGGTCTACTGAACTGTGCAATACACTGGGAAGAAAAATAAGGGGCTGGAAATAATGACTTGGTTTGCACTGACAAGCACTGCATTATCTCTGCTTTCACCTTCCTGACATATCAGTTTGCCTCAAATATAGTTTTTACCATCTTTGCTACTCATGGCCCACCTGGGGAGGAATCTCAGGATACTTGCATGTGATCATTATTTGGTAACTGTTTTTTTTGGTATCCACATATCAATGCAGAGGATTCCTCTTAGTGTGACCAACCAAAACCATTGCAGAAGTATGGGGGGAGGGGGAAAATACTATTTTTAAGGCATAGACCTCACCCAGAATAAAATAACTATTCTTTCCATGCTGAGAGACAGAAAAAGTGACTTGATGAAAAAAGACCTTGTGCAAATATATTTACTGTATTTCAACCATGAAAACACAGGATTGGGGAAAACAGCTTTCAGTAATAAATATTGTCTAATTATCCCAAGGGTGACATAAACACAGAAATGTTTATGAATCTCTTTACATGATGCTATTTTCCAGCTTGATTATGAGCTCTAGAGATTATTAAGATCAAATGTTGCAATTGATTTAAAAAGAACAGTCATTTGCTTTTGTTCTCAGGCCAAATTTAGCATTCTTTCATGTTCTTGATAATTAGAGTCTGCTCAAATTACACACTGTCTTTCGTCAGCATGTCACTTTCTGGTGTTAGCTCAAAAGAGACAGACAGGATTCATCTGTTCTTGACTATTCTGGTATAAAGTTCTGATGACAGAGAGACAAGGTGGGTGAGGTAATATCTTTTATTGGACTAACTTCTGCTGGTGAGAGAGACCACCTTTTGATCTTACGCAGAGCTCTTCTTCGGGTCAACACTAGATATAATTTCTGATGTCAGTTACCATAGTGAGAATCCAGAGTAACTTCACTTTTGTCCATTTACTACATTGTGTCCAGATTCAGCCTGGGATAATTAGACAATATTTATTACTGAAAGACCAGAGTCTGGCCGTCAGTGTGCAAAGTTGCTTAATAGGTAGAGATCTTGGAAGGAAACAGTTTTTGTCTTCAATAGTTAATGAGGAAACTAATGGAATTTAACCCTTCATTCCTTTTGTAGTTGCTGTTTTGAAAACAAACTCAGTGTTATAATATTGTCTTCTCATAAATCATTTGCTGATGTCACCTTTGGTTACAATCTAAAGGCACTACCAGCTCCTAAACATTAATTGAAGCCTGGAGTGATTTCCAGACATTAATTAACACCACTGCTGCTCATTAGAATTAGTGATGAGCAAACCTCTAAAGGCACCTCAGAGCAGTGATGGGCCCGTGCTGTAATACCTAGATCCAAATCTCCTCAGGTCTGGGAGAGGTGCTGATCTAGATGCAAACTTCTTAGAATGGGCCAACAATCATGTTCAAACTATCCTGACACCTTGGGTCTGTAAAATTATATTGAGAGTTTTCACAATGATAGGCTCTCACATGAGAATTCTGGCATCTCCAACACATGTCTGCATGCAAACACCACAAGAATGGATTTTTTCACAGTATTTCAAAGTATTTCACAGTATTTCCAGCTAAAGTTTCTCCTTGCTGGCAATCCAGTAGGTTCAAATTTCATCAAACTCTGTGGGGATTTGCAGGGAGCGGATAAGGGGATTCCCTAGCTTGCGGTTTTATTCATGTTAGATTGTGATTCCTACAGAGGACAGCTCACTTACTTACCAGATCAGTGGTTGTGGGTCACCAGTGTGGTTAGATATTCGGCTACATGTGTGTGTTCTCCATGTGTGTTGCCCCAGCTCTGTGCAGACAGCTAGCACAGCAGATCTTGAGCAAACCGCCCAATGACCACAAGATCCGTTAAGGTATGAAGGCATCAGGCCAGGTTTATTGTTGACAAAGCACAGTAATAGCACCTGGTAGACTCTGCAAGGATACTAAGACATGTATGCCCCTGACAATGGATACAGCTCAGTGAATGGCGGGATTTTCCATTCCCCTCTCAGCTGGACAAAGATACTCCCTCTCAGATACCTCTTTATATCCTGATACAAACAAGTTAGTACTGCCTCTGACATAGTTAGTCACTACTCCCTGACGTGGCTAGTTGTCACCTTGTACATGTTGGTTCAATCAAAACATCTCTGTTACGTACTGTCACCCTGACCTTATCTTTTAGGAAGGTTCAGTGTTTTTCTGTTATCCTCGGGGAATGTTTTTGTACCATCCTTGATATTGGGATGTGTTTGCATAAGTACTCTGTGAGTAGCACTTCTTAGGAATATGTATGTCTGCAATATCAGTCCTGTTCTTGCCGAATTCTGTGAGCAGGTCCTGCCTCATACCAGGACTCTAATACAAGGGCTTATGTCTCAGGCTCTCCTACTACTACAACGATGAGGAGGAGGAGGAGGAGAATGACTAATCCTTTGGGTTTTTCTGCAAGGCATGGTGGGAGTACTACAAATATATGTATTCTGTATTAGTCTCTTTCCCCTTGACCAGATTGCAGTGTATGTATTGTATAGTTGGCTAATAAAACTAAAGAATATTATGTTGTCTATGTGGTACACCATGGAGCCCTCTTCTATTGATAACCTCTCTACTGTGGTTGATCTTGTGAGCTTCACTCTCACAGATTAAAGTAGGTGTAAACTCTCTCATCCTGGGGTGGACAATTGAATAAACTAACATATAATTTTAGATAAGGCTACAAGAGGCAGAACAATATTTCTCCACGTGGCCTCTATCATTGTTGCCTGAAGCAGTGGTTGAGCTGTCTATTCAATCCTTGGCCTCTCTAATGAGCCTGTTGAGAAGGCTACACAATTTGGATGATGGTTCTAGTGAGGTGTAAATGTGAATTACTAGGTCAGCTAGGAACTGGAGTGAGGCCACCAATTCTTTTCATGTGGGCCAACTAAACAGGCTGTCAGATGAAAACAACTTTCATCTTCTAGCAGTAAAAGTTTCAAATATCTTCCAGGGCTCATACATGAGGGGTGCACTGAACAAAACTGGACCAGATTTCAAAAGTTAAAGCTGACTTGGTTCATAGTATGATACAAAATGAATCCTGCAAATTCTATATTGTCCAATTAGGTATATGTAAACTTCTCAATTGTAATGTAAACTGCTAAAACTCTATCAAAGCAAAAATTATAGAATGGGTTTTTATAAGCTTAGATAGATATGCAATGTAAACAATACCAGGAATGTACCATTTTTGCAGCAATAGAAGTTGTCTGAATAAGAATTTGACAGACCCTAAAATACTCCATCTTTGCTAAAAACTCATCCCAGAGATAATACGGCTTCAAAGTCCATACAGAAGTACATGCAGGAGGCCCTTTCTCCAGCCCTCATCTGTACCCACTCATTGTCTTTTATATTTTAGAGCACAAGGAAGTGGGGAGATTAAAATTCCTCTAGCTCGCAAAATTCAAGGCCTGCCTGCTGGTGATCTCTGGCTTTAGCAGCCTTTCTGTGTGGGAGGAATATCCCTCCCTATTAGGCTCCATACAAAATCATGCCCCCAATATTTGTGTATGGGAGCAAGGTCTCTCTTGTAGGTCAAGCATCCAGAAGGATTAATATTTCCCCAACCCTTTCATCTTAAGTGTCTCTGCTTTGATGGATCTGCTGTTGCCTGGGAGAGTTGGCTGGACATTGAAGATTCATAGTTTAGAAGAAAGGACACTTCATTTAAGTTTCAAATGTGTCTTATAGATAAATAGTCCTGAGATATCATCAGAACTAACATCAACAGTCATTGACATGGACAAGAAAAAGTCCCCCCAAAAAAAGCCTCTATATTTAATCCGATCAGAGTGAAATAGCAATGGCAGGAATTTCATAGGGAATCTATTACTTCTACTGAGTGCTAGGCACAGAGACAAAATGATATGTATATATAGGTCACGACAATTTTAAAAGGAAA